>NC_091062.1:110618277-110926777 GCF_000393655.2 Nicotiana sylvestris
TAAGGTTATAGGCTTATATATGGAATGGGTGGGTTGATCTCAACCGTTAGATCAATCTAGGTCTACGGTCTGGATCTGAGGGCTTAAGTGGAACGGTGTCGTTTCGAGGGTAAAGGGTTTGGGTTGGTCCGAGTGGAAATGGGTCGGGGCCATTAGTGGGTTATGGGAAATGTGATCTTGGCCGTTGATCAATCTGAGATCAACGGCCCAGATCAGGCTCAAACATTACGACGTCGTTTAGACGTCTTTGGTGTCAACTGGACAAGGGCCGGGCAAGCCTGGTTCTGGGCTGTTTGTTTGGGCCAATTTTAATAAATTGGCCCAATCCGGAAGAAGAAAGGATCTTTTTCTCTCTTTTTTTTATTATTTTTATTTCTTTTTCTTATTTATTTTAAAAACAAAACTAAGCAAAAATCAAATTAAAATTAAATACACACTCAATACAATTATTTGCACACACACTAAAGATATTTCAAAACAGGTAAAATCAAACAAAACAAAATCACGGACAAAGATGCCTGTTTATGCCTTTCTATTTAAACCATGTTACGGTTCAGATTATGCATGATACGTACACATTTTTTTTTGTATTTTGTTTTAATAAAGTAAAAATGGGCCAAGGTCATAAATAATTAACGAAGTGCCATAAAAAAATTGTACAACAGGATCAATTGTCGTTATTTTTCATTTCTTTTGGAGCGATTGTCCCGTGAAACAAAAATCACGTGCTCACACACGTTATTAGGACCAACTCTTCATTATGAACCTTATAAGAGTCAGGAAGTACCAACAACATTGATAACATAAGAATAAGAGAAGCAACATTAACATCAATCGTTCCATAAGAGGGAAAGCAATGTAAGTACTGCTAGCTTCTAAGAGTAGAGTATCTTTGGAAGCTCGTTCATTACATTATGTACAATTGGAGTCGTGCAAAATAAAAAAAGGGATAGCCTCACATACCTTGTATATACTGCCCCAATAACAAGCTATGCAATTGTCACAACTCCTTAGTCTACAATAAGAGAAACGATACTATCATTATCATTTAAGCGTCATAACTATTATGTATCGACCACAACGTATTTTACGTTGAAAAGGACAACACCTCCCCTATATATATATGACTTCACACTATTCCAAACAGTCACCAAACAGCCTAAACAACATCAATAATAAACTTATTGAGCCTCCCAGAATAGTCCACGCACAACCTAATTATATCATACATACGACGACCACCGTAGTCGTGTCAAACGACCCGGAAATGTTATGAATCATTATCAGCCCACAACCCTACATATATATGGTGTTCCTCCACACCCTTCCACCTCCAAAACTCCACAAAATAGTAGTAAAACACGCAGCCCAATAGCAACACAAAACAATCCACAAAACAGTCCGTTACAAGTGAATAACTCGAACTCAAGGCTTCCGATCACCGTCCCGTGAGTTCTTACATGTATAGAACGAATTACCATGAATTCACAGTTGAGAAAAATGTATGAAAGATGACAGTAACTTACCATACTTGTTGGATAACTCAGCCCTTCCCTTGGTTCTTCAAACTCTAGGTTTTACCTTCAAATAGAACTTGAAAGAGAGGGAAAATCGATTAGGGTTTGTGTGGGATTTTTGGGGAGGAGTTGCAGGGGTTAACTTTGGTTTTGAGGGTCTGAAATATGGATGAAATAACTGAGTTCATAACCCCTTAAAAGTCCTCTCTTGGCCGACTTAGGTCTTTTAATTTTGTCCTATCATTTTGGCAAGTAGGTGATGCACCTACTTGTCATCTACCAATCTGCGCAAGCTTTCGAAAATATGAATATCTCTATACTCCGAGATGGTATTGACAAATGGTTTAATGATTTGGAAACTAGACTCGTAGATCTTTAATTTGGTGGGTAAATCACCCCGTAATTCCTTGTAAATTAGGAGAAAAACTTAGAAACATTTAACTTAATGTTTAAGTAAAATTATGAACCTAAGTTGCGACAACGTTTGTCGACTTTTGTTTCATAACTCGTTTGACTTCAAGACTTATGATACGGATATTATATGATTCAAACACTTTAATACATGACCTTGAGTGTATTAAGAACCTCTAGGTTTACCTGAAAATACGAGTTACAACATCCTTGATTCGTTTAACTTCTAATACTTGTTAATCACCCTTATACACCCTTGTATCACTTAAGACCAATAGGATTAACTTCTTATCATCTCAAAGGTAATTCCTTCTTGAATTTATGTTAACTAATATATGGCATGAACTAATGCGTGTGGATATGGGTTGTAACATTGATGCTATGTGAAAGACTTAGAAACGCGATAAGATCTTAAACACGAGATGTTAGCCAAACCTAATCGTTGTCGATCGGGGCCTCGAGCTTGCCTATTCGAGGGCCTCGGGGTCGAGTCTGAAGCTCGGATGAGAGATATCGATGGTGGTCGATGGAGACTAATAGTTATAAATAAATCAATGGTGGCTCTTTATGGCCAATAATAAGCAATAAATGAAGAACAATGAATATAAGCAATAAATGGAATAATGAAATCAAGAGAATGTGTTAGAGAGCAGAGAAAATGTTCTTCCGTATTTAGTATGAAGAAACAGATGTTTACATAATAACAAGGATCCTCTTTATATAAGAGGGGGAATCCCAACATAGTACAAATGCATTTATTACAAAGATATGGGGATGGGACAGCTAGTTGACGTCGTGATTCGGGTCTAAACTTAACTTACTAGACTTTGTCATCCCTAGTTGTGTGCCTTGGGAACTCTCTACTTTTCCATCATAGCCATTGGTCTGCATCACTCGAGGTCAAGCGTCGATAGCCCTCGAGGGTGAACCTCGACCCTAGTCTTGAACCTTGTGAAATTTGCTTACGAGGCATCATAATGACGGAAAATTGGACCCTCCGATTTTACCATATACAGATAGTCCCCGCGTTTCTTAGAGTGAAAGTGATAAGAAACGACCTTGAATTCCTGCCCCTCTGGCACTTCCATAATGACGGCAGTCATAAGGTGCCAAAAGATGACGTACACACAGCCTCTGAAAGCCTTCGCATTGATTACGACGGTTGGCTATCTCTTGGCCTCCTTCAGCGTGCATCCGGGACCTTTATAAATACTTCTCTTCTCGCTCTTCACAACTCACTGCACCACTAAACCCCAAAAAGGTTCCTTCTACCTTTACTTTTGTTCTTTCTTTGAAACGCAACTTCCCTTTCTCTTCTGGAATCTTTTAGAAATGGCGAAAACTTCCGCCTCTACTTCTCAGGAGAGTGTGACCTCCATTTCTTCACTTCCATCTAAAGGAAAAGCAACAATTCATCCTCGTGCTGAGGAATATGTTCCAAAAAATTTGGCAACAACTTTCGATTTCAAGGTCGAGAGACCTTCTTCGAAGCTTGGGCGCCTGTGTCTCAATATATTAGCTCGGTATTAGATATCGAAAGGGTGAGGACTGATTGCTGCTGGGGGGATGCAGTGCTTGTGGAGATCCCTACTCGGGAGAAGGATATAACGACATACAAATTCGGTTTTCTCAGTGTGTATACTTACCCATTTACCCTTGGGCTGGTGGGGCCATCCTTGCCTCCGATAGACCCCGTGATTCTCGACTTCTGCCAATAGTATCAAGTGACCCTTGGCCAAATTCACCCTTCATTCTGTCACACTGTCTACATGATCAGGTACTATGTGTACATGATTGAGGAGATGCTCTTCACCCTCGATCACCTGATCAGGATGTACAACCCTCGTCTCTTCCATGGGGGTTTGATTAAGCTCCACTACCGAGCTCCAAGGGCCCTCTTTGTTTGTATCGAAGAAGTTGGGAATGGAGGGTGGATGAACCACTTTGTCTGAGTAAGAGCTTCGGACCTGATCCCGATGGAAAGGATGTCGTTCCCTGAAATATGGAATATGGAATGTAAGTAGATACACTATCTAGCATTTCCTTGCTTCTTTTAGGTACATCTTTGCATGCACTTAATTTTTTCCGCTAATGTAGCCATGGAAATTTATCTTTGCAATGTCACGGACCTCTTGGGTTGGGTCGGCCAACTGGACTCGATCTTCCCATATGCCGAGCGAGTGTGACGTGACCTATCTTGAGCTCGATGGGAAGCTAAGAACCATGGTGAGCTTTCACCCCTGGTGCAGTCGTACCTTTCAAACTGAATCGCTACTGATAGTGCTCTCACTCCCTGTGCTTACCTCTTTCGTTTGTATAGGTCTGGGGAGATCCCCTTGATGAAGCGAACATCGCTTGGTGAAGAGGGTACTTTGGAATCCGATGAAGGGAAGAAGAGACAAAGGGAACCATCGAACGAACCTTCAGAATCCAAGAAGATCAAGGTGGAAGAAACTAAGGCCGACCCGGTAGCCCTAACTCCGGGAGCAGCTGAAAGTCCCCGAGTTGAAGGCGAGGGGGAAAATAATTTCTTGATAGCGCCCATGGGAGGGGGAAAACTCGACCGATCCTCAGGCCGTAGAGATGGTGGCTGTTGAGCCGGAGCTTGATATCGTTGTGGTCCAACTTCGAAATGAGGAGTCCACTGAAGGGATATCGGGCGATGTCCTCGAGTAGGCCTATGGACTAAATACCCCTCAAGATGGAACGCATTTGGTAGGCGGTTTGGAGGAGCCTAGTTATGGAGTCCTTCATGGATAAGAGATGGCCCTGATTGACCTTACTAGTGCCATTGTCGTGAGTGATTCCCCTCAGGGAACGACCTTACCCTCTCAGGGAATGCAAGATATACTGAATGAAGAGTCTTCCGATGCGGGGGTGCCCATCAGAGAGGGGCTCGAAAGGCCTTCAGACTCTCCCGAGGGAATTCCCGAGCTTGATGCTTCACTCATCTTCGGCGAGATGAGCAAGCTTTGCGAGCAGGTAGCTTTTGTAAATCTTATCTGCCGTTCTGATCTTTGTCGCTCTAACCTTTGAGTTTCTAACTTGTCTTTTTCACGGCTTCAGGCCAAGGTGCTTTATAATCAGACTTACACCAGGTTTCAGGCTAAGGTGACCCGTCATGAGCATGAGGAGGCTCATCTTGTTGAACAGGTTACGTAGTTTCCGTTTTGCTATCGTCTGAATGTTTGCCAGATCCCAATGTTTTAACATCCTGGATTTGATTCATGCAGTTTGAGAAGGAAGGTGCCTTGCTGAAGGAGGGGCTCCGAGCCAGAGACTCTAAAGTCCTCAAACTCAAACGACATGTGAGATAGATAACCTCTAAGAGGGATAACCTTCAATAAAAAATGACCTCAGTCGGGCGTCAGCTTCAAGATGCGAGGGCGGATAGTGACAAATATAGAGGTCTCTACTCTGACTTAGTAGTTGCACTATCCGGGATCAAAACCGAAACTGAGGCGCTTATATCTACGCACAAAGAGGGTGCCGTTATAATAAATGCTCACACCGGGAGAGTGCCTGAGGAGGCTGAGCTGAAATTGACTCGACCCATGGAGCGTGCTCGGTTAGGATCTCAGAGGCGAACTCTAGAGGATGTATATGCAAGGGATACCAAGTTGTCTGTCGAGCTTGAGAGGGTGAAGACTCTAGAGGAGAGAGCTGATGCCATGTTTGCTTCTGGAGATGTGCCGGGTAGTGGTTTAGAAGATGATGAGAATGAAGATGGGATTCCCCGAGGGGAAGAGGCCGTCGGAGGTCCTGGGACTGTCGGGCTCGATGATGGATCAGGGTTCTGTTTGGCCCCTTCTTTGTAAGGATTTTTCAAAAACCTTGTAAACATACCTCTGCGAGCCATATGTATAATAGGCTCCTCGTTTCTTATCATTTCTTCTCTCCTTTGCCTTTTGAGAATAATAAGCGATACTTTTGACAATCAATTCGAGATCTTAGACCTTGGGTTATACCCTCATGTTTTTGCTATTGATGAGCGGCCCGCGATGGTCGAAAGTCGATCCCAGAGTGTTCTTGGGTTAGACCTTGTCTTTTATACGTTGGCTCATTGTGACCTACGACTTTAGCCCTGGCGGTAGTGGCTCTTACGCATTTTGGTCGGTGCGACCTTTAATTTTAGTGCTGGCAATAGTGGCTCTTACGCGTTTGCTCTTAGGCATATTCAATTAACTGTTCTGGGTTCAGTCTCCAAATCGGGTTTCGACTCGAGCTTATTCTACCCTCAAGTTTTTGAATTGCAAGCTGGCCCTTAGGCTTTTATGCATTGGGTCGGTGCGACCTCTTATGTGGGCTGGCGACAATGGATCTTATGTCTTGGGTCGATGCGACCTTTTATGTGGGCTAGCGACAATGGCTCTTACGCCTTGGGTGGTAGTGGCTCTTACATGTTTTGGTCGGTGCGACCTTTAATTTTAGTGCTGGCGATAGTGGCTCTTACACGTTTGCTCTTAGGCATATTCAGTTAACTGTTTTGGTTTCAATCTCCGAATCGGGTTTTGACTCGAGCTCATTCGACCCTCAAGTTTTTGAATTGCAAGCTAGCCTTTAGGCTCTTACGCGTTGGGTAGGTGCGACCTTTTATATGGGCTGACGACAATGGCTCTTACGCTTTGGGTCGATACAACCTTTTATGTAGGTTGGCGACAATGGCTCTTACGCCTTGGGTCAATGCGACCTTTTATGTGGACTGGCGACAATGGCTCTTATGCCTTAGGTTGATGCGACCTTTTATGTAGGCTGGCGACAATGGCTCTTACGCCTTGGGTCGATGCGACCTTTAATATAGGCTATAATTTTCCCTCGTTAAGGACTTTTTGGAATAATGTTTGCCTGACTCTTGACAGCTTAATAAAAAACCTCGATTGTAATTCATTATATGGCGATGATCGAGCACCTCGGGAGGTTTGGCTCTGAGGCTGAGTATCTCAAAGCCAGTGTTTAGGAGCTGACGTGGTCGAAACTCTTTTGCCTATATTGAGGGTAGCCTATTTAACCGGTTCTTTCCAAAGTATATTCGGAGTAATTGAAGGCCTGTGATTTATAGCGACGGTAGGTCATCCCTAAGTCGCGTTAGTTTGGCTGGTACAGCCTTGTAACCAGAGTCATTTATGTTTGGCCGGAGCCTTTAAGTCCCGAGTGAAGTAGTTTTAGCGTTTATATAGAGGGTATGCCTTTTTATGGGTCTTACAAGTTCGATATATAGCCTAAACATTGAGATAGGGTTTATAACTTCAGTAAGGTCTTACAAGTTTTTCATGCCTTTGAGGTCTTACCGTTTTGGATACTTGGTACAAGTATGGTTCATGCCTTTCTTGAGGTCTTACAAATATTGTTGCTTCCTTATGTAGGTGTTACGAGACCGAGGTTGCCCGTATGTGGCATTACGGCCTCGGGTTTTGATAAGTCGATAGAGATGGCGATTGACGGTAGTCCCCGAGTCGTCGAGGGTTTCTTGACTCGGGAGCCGTTACTTGTAAACTTGGTATTGCCTCATTGAGGGCTTACAATTTTGGAATTTCTGACCCGGAGGTCATGTGGTATTGAGTTTTCGACGCTAGTCTCTGAGTGTTCAGGACGTCTTTTGGCTTTGGAGCTATTTTGTGATCTTGTTGTTGCCTTGTTGATGGCTTACGAGCTTGAAGCTCTAACACGGGGATCGCATTGTTGTGAGTTGTTGACGCCAGTCCCTGAGTGTTCGGGACTTTTTTGACAGAGGAGTTGTTTTTGCAAAAATACCGATTTCCTTTGATTACTTGGTACAAGTATATATGTTTTTGTTGTTACGAGTTTGGTTGTTCTATGCGGACAAGGTTTGTTCGACCGTTTGTCCCGGTACATTATTTTCCTATCGAGAGCCCTCTTAGCGCATCTTGGCTTCTCTAAGTAGGTGACCTTCCGGGGGAATGCCCCCCCCCCCAATATTTGGGGTTGGTCATGAAATAAACCCTGAATACTTGTTAGCTCTCCCTTAGGTAGCATATAGATGTTGCCTCGTTAAAAGCCTTACCGGTAAAACCCTTCTAGGGACAAACTCCAGTCGAAGGAAAAGAGTGCAATGCATGACTTAGCAGTAGTACCATTTCAGCATTGATATGTTCCAATTGCTTCGAAGCTGCTCGCCTTCCATGGTACCGAGCTTGTAGGACTCTTTGTCTATTACTCCGAGGACGCGGTACGGTCCTTCCCAATTTTGGCCTAGCTTTCCTTTATTAGGGTTTTGGGTGTTGAGGGTGACTTTCCTTAGGACCAAGTCCCCTACTCTGAGATGTTGGAGGTTTGTTCTCCTGTTATAATACCTTTTGATCCTTTGCTTTTGGGCGGCCATTCGGACCAGTGAGGCTTCTTGCTTTTCATCTAATAGTTCGAGGGCCGTAGTCATGGCCTCATTGTTCGAGCTCTTAGTGCTGTGTTAGAATCTGGCGCTTGGCTCCCGACCTTTACCGGTATCAGAGCCTCGGTGCCATATACCAAAGAGAAAGGTGTTTCCCCTGTGCTTGATTTTGAAGTTGTTCGGTATGCCCATAGCACTTCGGGCAATATTTCTCTCCATTTTCCCTTGGCGCTTTCCAACTTTTTTTTCAAGTTTTGGATGATGGTTTTGTTTGTGGACTCGGCCTGGCCGTTTGTACATGGGTGGTAAGGCGTCAACAGGATTCTCTTGATTTTGTGATCCTCAAGGAACTGTGTTACTTTGCTTCCGTTGAACTGCCTCCCATTATCGCATGTTATCTCAGAAAGAATCCCAAATCGGCACATAATGTGATCCCAGATGAAGTCAATGACTTCTTTTTCTCTTATCTTCTCGAAGGCCTGCGCTTCCACCCATTTTGAGAAATAGTCAGTCATAAATAAAATGAATTTAGCTTTACCTGGTGCCGTTGGTAGGGGTCCGACGATGTCCATTCCCCATTTCATGAATGGCCATGGCGATAAGACCGAATATAGCTGTTCGCCGGGTTGGTGAATCATAGGGCAAATCTCTGGCATTTGTCGCACTTTCAAACGATTTCCTTAATGTCTTTTTCCATGATGTCCCAGTAGTAGCCTGCCCTGATCATCTTTCGAACTAAGGAATCGGCGTCGGAGTAGTTTCCACAAGTACCCTCATGAATTTCTTGGAGTACATAGTCTGTCTCTTAGTCCCAGACATAATGGTAGGGGGCATCGAAAGTTCTTCTGTATAGAGTCCCGTTTTCATCGAGCGAGAACCGGGCTGCTTTTGTTTGCAGGACCCTCGATTCCTTTGGGTCCGTGGGTAATTTTCCGTCTTTCAGATAGTCAATGTATTTATTTCTCCAATCCCATGTTAGGCTAGTAGAGTTAATCTCGGTATGACCTTCCTCGACCACTGATTTGGACAGCTGAATAATAGCCCCGGGGAGTAGGTCATCTTCTTCAATAGATGATCCCAGGTTTGCGAGGGCATCGACCTCGCTGTTCTGCTCATGAGGTATGTGGACCAGGGTCCATTCTTTGAAATGACGTAATGTGATTTGGATTTTGTCCAAATACCTTTGCATCCTGTCTTCTCGGACCTCGTAGCTTCCATTTACCTGGTTTACTACCAGGACTGAATCGCATTTTGCTTCAATGATCTTAGCTCCCAGGATTTTAGCCAATTCCAAACCTGCAATCATAGCCTCATACTCAGCTTCATTGTTAGTCAATCTTGAAGTTTGTATAGATTGCCTAATTAGGCCACCCGTGGGCAACTTTAGGATTATACTGAGCCTGGATCCTCTCATGTTTGTGGCACCATCGGTGAACAGGATCCATACCCGGAAGATGTGCCTGATTTTAGTAAGAGTTCCTTTTATACCCCGGGCACGAGGAAGGGTGAGAAGTCGACCATGAAGTTCGCCAGAATCTGGGACTTGATGGCTGTTCGGGGTTGATACTCGATATCATACCCCCCAAATTCGATGGCCCATTTGGCCAATCGGCCCGATAATTTGGGCTTATGCAATATGCTTCGGAGAGGCTACGTTGTTAAAATGCAAATACGGTGGAATTGAAAATAGTGTTTCAGTTTTTGCGATGCGCTTATTAATACAAGAGCTAATTTTTCTAGGTGCGGATACCTGGTTTCGGCATCCCCTAGGGTCCGACTTACATAGTAAACAGGAAATTGCGTACCTTGCTCTTCTCGAAATAACACACTGCTTACCGTTATCTCGGATATGGCTAGGTATAGATACAATGTTTCATCCTCTTTTGGCGTGTAGAGCAAAGGCAGACTAGTCAGATACCACTTCAATTCCTCTAATGCGTGTTGGCATTCTGGAGTCCACTCGAAGTTGTTTTTCTTTTTGAGTAAAGAGAAGAAATGATGACTTCTATCCGACGACCTTGATATGACTCTGCCAAGAGCTGCTATTCGCCCTGTCAGCTGTTGCACAGCCTTTACATTATTTACCACTGTGACTTCTTCGATGGCCTTGATTTTGTCGGGGTTGATCTGGATCCACCTGTTCGACACCATGAAGCCTAAGAATTTCCTCGAACCTACTCCGAAGGAACATTTCTCGGGGTTAAGCTTCATGTTGTAACTTTTGAGGATGTTGAATGTTTCCTGCAAACGAGTCAAATGGTCCTCTACGCACAGGGACTTAACTAGCATGTCATAAATATAAACTTCCATGGATTTGCCTATTTGATACTCGAACATTTTATTAACTAGACGTTGGTACGTAGCCCCTGCATTTTTCAGCCCGAAGGGCATTACATTATAACAGTAGGTACCATACTTCGTGATGAACGAAGTCTTTTCTCTATCCTCGGGGTTCGTTTGAATCTGATTATACCCCGAGTAGGCATCGAGAAAGGTGAGGGTCTCATGGTCGGCTGTTGCATTGATTAGACGATCGATGTTAGGCAATGGAAAAGAATCCTTGGGGCATGCCTTATTTAAATCTTTATAATCTACACACATTCTTAACTTATTTCCCTTTTTGGGTACTACCACTACGTTGGCCAGCCATTCGGGATACTTTACCTCTCTAATAGACCCTATTTTAAGAAGTTTCGTTACCTCGTCCTTGATGAATGCGTGTTTCACTTTGGACTGGGGTCTTCTCTTTTGCTTCACCGGTTTAAACCTGGGGTCGACACTTAATCGATGGGTGGTTATTTCTGACAGGATTCCTGTCATATCTTCCGATCCGGGAGATGCTCGATCAAAACAGCTTGCTCTTGTTCTTCAATTGTCGATTTCGTTGCATCTGACTCTTCAAGGGCAACGAAAGTTCGAGGAGCGAGGAAATCTTCTTCATCATCCTCGGGTGTCTGTATGCTCCTACACTCATCCTAGGTGGAGTGTATGGGGCCCGGTGCCTCCTGGTAAACAGCGAACATTTCTTTTGCCGCATACTGTTCTCCATATATGGTTGTTATGTCATCTTTTGTTGGAAATTTTATCATTTGGTGCAGAGTTGACGGTACTTCCCTCATGCTTTGTATCCATGGCCTACCAAGCAATGCGTTGTACCTCATGTCATCAACGATGACATGGAACTTGGTATTCTGAACTGTACCGGATATGTCAACTGGGAGGGCGATCTCTCCTTTTGTTATTTTGTTGGCCATGTTGAAGCCGTGAAGGACCCGGGAGGAGGGTACGATCTGATCGAGCAACCCAAGCTGTTCTACTACCTTTGACTTGATTACGTTGGCTGAGCTGCTTGGATCCACGAGCACCCGTTTAATTTAAATGTTGCTTAAAAGAAATGAAATTATCACTGCATCGTTGTATGGTTCTGCCACGGTATCGAGATCCTCCTCGCAAAATGTGAGGGTGTATTCGGTCATGCAATTCCGGATCGGCCCCTTGATTGCAGCGGATGTTTTTATCCATTTGATCACGGGTCCTTGGGGGATGTCGGTCCCTCTGATAATCATATGAATGACATGCCGAGGAATTTCTCTTTTTGCCTAGGTTGGATGTTTTTGAGTTTCCCTCTAAATTTCTCGGCGCGCTCCCTGGTTAATGTGAGAACCTACGCTAACGCCTTGGGTGTTGCATGAAGTCGTACCCTTGGGAATCGGCCCCGATGCATTCTCAGGGTTTCGCGGTAGCATACCCATACCTAGAATAACCGTACCGCCATTCCCATTGTTTTTGAGGCTGTTGTTTTTGGGCACACTTACTGGTTTAGGCATTTTGACCTGAAATCATAGATCTCGGACAAGAAAAAGTGTGAAAGATAGCTTGTGTTGTGTAGTATAACCAGCAAGAAAATAATCATTATTATTTTTAGCCCTACGGTGGGCACCAAACTATTTACCGTGAGAATGGTAATAATAATTAAATTTGATTTAGTGGTTCTAAAAATACGTGATCTATTTTTATGCTAGTTGTTAGGCAGTTGATGCTATGTGAAAGACTTAGAAACGAGATGAGAGCTTAAAAACGAGATGTTAGCCAAATCGAATCGCTGTCGATCGAGGCCTCGAGCTTGCCTATTCGAGGGCCTCAGTGTCGAGTCTGAAGCTCGGATGAGAGCTATCGAGGGTGGTCGATGGAGACTAATAGGTATAAATAAATCAATGGCAGCTCTTTATGGCCAATAATAAGGAATAAATGAAGAAAAATAAATGTAAACAATGAATATAAGCAATAAATGGAATAATGAAATCAATAGAATGTGTTAGAGAGCAGAGAAGATGTTCTTGTGTATTTAGTATGGAGCAACAGATGTTTACATAATAACAAGGATCCCCTTTATATAAGAGAGGGAATCCCAACATAGTACAAATGCATTTATTACAAAGATATGGGGATGGGACAGCTAATTGATGCCATGATTCGGGTCTGAACTTAACTTACTAGACTTTGCTAGCCCTAGTTGTGCGCCTTGGGAACTCCCCACTTTTCCATCATAGCCGTTGGTCTGCATCGCCCGAGGTCGAGCTTCGATAGCCCTCGAGGGTGAACCTCGACCCTAGTCTTGAACCTTGTGAAATATGCTTACGAGACATCATAATAACGGAAAATTAGACCCTCCGATTTTACTGTATACAATGCTTAACCTCGGAATGGGGCCTTCTCTTTTGCTTTACTGGGCAGAACTTCGAGTCCGAGATCAGCTGATGGGTAGTGATCTCTGGTAGGATCCCTGTCATATTGAGATGGGACCAAGCAAAGAAATTCATGTTAGCTATAAGGAAATGAATAATTTTTTCCTGAGATCGGGGGTTAGCCCCGTGCCCAGGTATACCTTTCATTCTGATTGATTTTCGATCAGTGTGATTTATTCTAGCTCTTCGATTGTCGATTTGGTGACGTCGGATTCATCGAGGACTACGAAATATCGAGGTATCGTATAGTTATCGTCCTCATCGGTCTCCCATGTAACACCCCGTACATTCAAACTAGGTTTGAATATGTTAAATGAGTATTAATTTAATATTTTAGACATATGAAGTCCTAGCCGGATGAGTATGGGTGAAAATAGTTGTTTTAGAATTAAGATGGAGAGTGAGGTGCATAAGATTCGACAAAATCAACTAAGTTTACAAAAGATTTGTCTTTCAGCAGGATTTAGTGAAATTGTGTAAGGAATTTGGAAGAAGTCAAAACATGAAAGTTTTAGGCCTTTAAAATATCTTTCGAACGATATATTGTGGAGCCCAAACGGATCTCTGTGCAAAACGTTATGTGCATTTTACAGAATAGTGAGCAATATGCACACCCCGCACCGCGCACTTGTGGCAGTGGTACTGCCATTTTGCGTGGTCAGGTGTGTGGTCAGGCCTTCAGGTGCACGGGGGGCGCATTTGTGCACTTAGGGGGTTGTTTTAAAGCCCTTTTTCGTCCCCCACACCCCACAACACAAAAACTTGCTCTAGAAAGGGGAGCTCTCAAAAACCTAAGTCCTTAAGGGACCCTCCACCATCCAAGGTAAGTTCTAATGGTGATTCTAAGTTAATTTTAATTTTCCAACATCTTATTAACATGGGTAAACCCTCCATATCATTAGATATTCGATTAAGACATCATTGTTGAGAGAAGGAACCCTAGAACTCGAATTCAAGGGGATTGAACTTCAAAAAGGTAATGTCTTCACCCTCTAATTGATTCTAGCATTGGATTAATGATTATAGACTCTAGTTCATGAGATATGAGTTGACGGGTTTGATAGAAAAGCATGAACGGTTATAGGTTTGGGTTGTTGATTGTTGATTATTTATTAAGGGTATTGTTTACCTTATGGGTGATAAAGAAAGATGTTGATTATAACCATTTGAGACTTTAGGATTTATCTAGAAGCAAGAGAATGGGTTATTGGGTGTAGCGATACCATTAATAAGGACTATGAAGCCTTATTCTCACCAAGTGTTTGATAAAATGTTTAAGTGACCAAAACATGAGTATCATAGCTAATATGGAATCCCTTTGACTTGTATTGCTATAGATTAAAGTTGAAAGAGTTGACAAACATTATATTACGCTCAAGAGCAGGAAGTTAAGGTATGTGAGGCTAACTCTCTATGTTCTGGAATGTTAATTATTCTCCATATGCTACGTTTCATTTACGACGTTACTAATTGCCTCAGAAATATAGTTAAACCTTGTTCTTTGAATAGTTGCAGAACTTCTATTCTCTAGCTTTATAATTCGTTCATAAATTTCATTCTAAATGTTGTGAGCTTAGCGGGTAATCAATATAGAATTGTGTTTAATTCCCATGAGTCTTAGTCTAGATTACTAGCATGTCATAAATAGTTGAAGCATAAGTTTTCATAATCAGTTCATGAATACATGTCTTGTCGTGCCCCATTTTTCCTTTGAGGAGTCCGGGTTTCAACATTTCATTGGGAACAACTCGTTTCCTTTTGGGAATTGGATATTTGAAGAGTCACCACCTAACGGATTAAGGTGCATTAAGGCACCTAGAGAAGTTAACTCATGTAACCAGTTTGCATTACCAGAGATTAGGGTAAGGGCTCGAAATAACCTTGAGGGAAAGGTGTTAGGCACCCCTCGCGGTCCACAACGGTGGGTCCCAACAGAACTTAGTTATGTGAATTAGTCATTTAACATATAAGCAGTCTAAGCACACATTTGAAAATAAGGGAAGTTTATGCAGTCTAAGCACACATTTGCAAATAAGGGAAGTTTATGCTGTCTAAGCACACATATATAATCAAGTAAGTTTAGACGGTCCAAGCGCACATATGTAAATTTAAGAAGTTTTAAATAGTCTAAGCACACATACTTAAATTAAGGAAAGGAAGTCCTAAGTTGGTTAGCCTATAGGATCACATCTATACAATACCCGATAAGCCTTCCTCAAATAGAGGGGTTACACGTGGCATTAGCACACATGTCATCGTATCCTTTTACTCCCCATTACCCTCCCCTTAGTGGTTATATAAGCGAGTTTAATTAAAAAACTCTAAGCGTGCTTTACCCGTCCTTTTCTTGTGGTCCCGGAGGTGCTTAGGACCTCTATACTTGGGCAGTTCTAGATACTCCTAAGGTATTTAAAAGGTAAACTCTAAGCGACAACAAAGAACACATAGGACCGTCAAATAGGGAAAGCAATTAGGGGGCTCATGTTTACCTCCACACATAAACAAATATGTAGCACGTCTCAAACAACTGATTTTAAAGAAATTCAGAAGGCCCTAGGACATGATATCTAGATGAACATCACAAATAAAGAATATGCAACATTTGTTTTAAGGCGAAGTGGCAGAATTCTAATCAGTTTGCCTATTGATTTTAAAGCCTGTTAAACCTGGACAATTTCACACATAAACAAAGCATAATTTACAGTTTTTAGGCCATTAATTACCTAAGGCTTGCCTAGGCGCAGGTCTATATGCAATCATAATTCTGGGAACTAATTAAAATAACTTGAAGTTATCCAGTCCTATAGGCATGCTGATCTAGGCGATTAATGTTACAGAACTGATTCCACGCATGTTTATACTAGAACATGATATCTATGTGTTGGACTGTTTTAAACCTTTTTTATAGACAGTTATTCATTTAAGCGACGTAGACATGATTTAGAGCCAATGCAAACCGAGTCCTAAAGTAGGATTTCTAATGCACAGAGAGAGATGGTCATTTTATTAAGCATGATTACAACAGTATTTTAATGATAGAGTTTCTAGGTGATTATGACTTCAGGCAGAATCAGAATAAAATGATGACTATAACAGATTTCCTAATATGTAAAGCAGTAAACATGATTATCCCAAGGAAGGATATCTAATGCACAGGTTTATGGCATGGTTTTTAATACAAATAGGCATGGCAACCTAGAGGCATGATATATATTGTGGAATGTAAACATAGTATAAACCTAAAGCATGATTTCTACCCGATTTCCCCACAAAAATCATATATGAACCCTCACTTTTTTTACTAATTACCCCAATATCTGTTTACAAAGAATATTATTACACACCAGGATCAAATGAAGTACATAAGTAAATGAAACTATACTATAGGGAGCCTAAATCAGGCCCAAAGTGAACCTGGGGATGCCAGGCCTTCAATACAGTTTCAGAAGCCAAATATCTCACAGTCAATAGTGTGTCTTGGTGTGTCAGAGTTCCCTAAGGACCTCAAGGATCCCAGGCAGTGCTCACACTAAGACCTTTCTCAAATAGGAATTGGTTATGTGCAGTGTTGAAGGGCCAGCCCTGGTATGCTAGAGTTCAGAGGGATCTCAAGGATCCCTAAGCAGTACACACACCAGAGGGGCAGAACTTAAATAATCTAAGAGTAGAAGTGAGAGTGCTTGATATAGTTGGAAGAGCTTAGTAAAACAGTGCTGAAATAAACTTTCAGGAGTGAAAAAGGTTTTCTAGAATAGACACAGTTTAGAGAAAATACTAAGAGTGAAAATAGTTTTGAGATCAATTCTGAGAAGAGCAAGGATACAATCACACAGACTTTGAATGCTTAGAATCACAACCATTCAGCAATCAGCTTTACAAATAGGGGTCAATGGGGGTTGGGAACATAGAGAGTTCAAACATATAACAGGGTCTAGGGGAGCATATGGAGAAACAACTGTATAGAACAAACATGAGTCTACTGGTTCAAATACTTAATAAGCTAGTCACGATAAGAAGCACTTAAGACATAGTCATGTTGAAGACAAAGTGTATACTCATTAGGATCAACCAGGTACACTAGACAACTAAATTGTCAACATGATCACACTAATTAAAGAGAGTAAATAGAGACTAAATAAACATGATGGCAGAGTATCAAACAATCAAGTGAGACTTAGACATGCTGACTACACATTTAACAAGAGAAGGCAGAATTTAGACATGCTCACTAAAGCAGTAAACATGGAAACAAATTGGATACATAACCAATTATATTAGTGCAGGAATGGAACATATTGAGTTTCAAAATTAACTTAGAGACATACCAGTTAAGGAAGCAAAGTGCATCATGTAAAACAGGTGTGATTCCACTATCTAGCCTTGGCTTTCAGCCAGCTAGACCAACAGTTAGCACAAGTAACAAAGAAAGAAGAGAGAGTTTGAATGTGCGTGTGTGTATTCTGAACTTCGTGTTTTTTCGAGAGGTAAAAATGAGAGTGCTTATATAGCAGTTCAAGAGTATAGCAAATAAGGTAAAGGAATTAGAAACCGGCAATTAAGGGGTCACAGAATCCAATCATACAAAAGAGTTCAGCATAAACCTCCTTTTATTAAGTGCAATTAGCCAAACGGTAATAATAGGGATTAAATAAGGTAAGGAGTTCAAACCAAATAAGGGAGTTTAGAATAGACTCCTTGATCAAATAGTAATACAAGGGTCTAATTAAGGAAAGGACCTCGATCGTACTATGTAAAGAATCAACAGAGATTCATAATTATACAATTAGTTAAATAAGGCATGAATGACCAAATTAAGGTCATAAACAAGGAAACAATCAAGAGCAAATCAATCAGCCAAAATTTCAAAGTGATACGGATTTCTGTAAAGAAATATCAACTTCCACAAAAATAGAAAATAGGCTAAGTGAAACTTCACAAGAAGTACAGAAATTAACCGAAAACATATGCAAAACCTAATAGAGATTAATTAGGGCAAAAACCACAGAATAATGGGTTTGACAAAGAAAATGTGTAAGTCAAAAAATACAAGGTGAATTAATACAGTCGGTAACACTGAAAGTCTCAAAATCGAAGCAAAGATTAGGAAATCAAAGTATCTCATAAAATCAACTAGGGTTTGAGTATCTTTTGCACAAATCAGCCAAGAAAATAAAAAGAGAGCCGATTAAACATTTAGAAGTCAGAAAACCTTTGAAAAACAACTCGTAATGAACCCTAGTTTTAGGGAAAAGCAAGGACAATCGTTTAAAACCAGAAATTTCAGAAAAAGACATGTAATAGTGCTTGATTCATCTTAGATCTATACAGATCTGGAAATGGTCGAAGGTAATAGACTAGAGTTTTTCAGAAAACATAACAGAGAAGAGAGCATAGGTTTAGAAACCATATATTTGTAACAAAATAAAGAGAAGTTTCACTCACAGTCGAGAAAATGGCCTGAGATAGGCTAATAAACGAAGGTTTCAACCCAGAACTACTTGGGTTCTTTGAGATCCTCTCCAGGATCCAAGGAATCAAGGAGCCATGGCATGTAGAAGGCCAGGGTTGGTTGGGAAAGCCATGGAAACCTCATGGGATGGAGGTATACGCCGGTGACGATGCTTGAGAGCTAGGATTTAGTTGAGAGAGTTTTGAGAGAAGAGGGAGATGAGGACGACGTGTGAGGGAGAGAATAAGAGGGTTTGGGGGGGGGGGTCATTTAGGTTTAATTATGGAAAGAGGGTTGTGGACCGTTGATCAAAACGATCAACGATCAAGATTAGATGGGGGTATTGGGTCGGGCAGATATGTATTGGGCTTAAGGGGATTGGGCCAATTTTAGAGCGTTATTTGGGCTGGTTTGAGGGGTTAGGTTCGAAAAATATTAAGGATCAAATAGGCTATTTGTTAAATACCCAAACAATTTATAAATAATATTTTATAAAATAGTTAACAGATTATAAAAAATAATTTTCATGCATAGAAATGTTTTAAAACAATTACTACATATTTAGAAAATACAATGAGCTATTTTCTGTTAAAGTAATGTGATAATGTACACATGGGCTATAATTGCAAAATTATTGTAATTGTAACCAAAAGGTATAAATCTGGTCATTTGTGAAATAATTTGAACTTAATATGACCATAAATAGTAATATTAAATCATGGAATGCTATGAATTCATTTATGATGTAATTTTATAATTATTTATATAAACAAATGTTAGGATAAATTAATTTAAAAATATACAATTATGGAATAGTTTGATGATCCCTACTTGTTGTAACTGAAAGAGGGGATTCACAGGCATAAGATGATGGATTTTAAACAAGGGAGAGATGATAGTACTTTGAGGTACCACTATAAATTGTTGTTCCCACCATATTTGAACTTAGTGAGGGAGGAAGATGTTAGAAGCCCATAATTCCAGGTATTCTATTCACCCAGGTTCCCCAAAGATGTATCATGATCTCAAGGAGACTTATTGGTGGAATGGAACAGACACAAAGAGAGAGAGAGAGAGAGAGAGAGAGAGAGAGAGAGAACGTCACAAACTTTGTGTCCAAGTGTTCGAAGTATCAGCAAATGAAAGTCAATCAACAGAAAGCCCAATGTTTTACCATAGTTTACACATATTTTGAGTGGAGATGGTAAATATGAAATTTAAACAGGATTATCTTGCTCATCCTGAAAGCATCATTTGATTGAGTGATTGTAAATCAACTTACCAAGTCAGCAAATTTCTTGCCATTAAATACTACAGATTCAACATAAGATTATACCAAGTTATACATTTAGGAAATCGTCTGATTGCATGGGACTCTGTGGTCCGTCATTTTGGCCTGTGGTGCTCAGTTTACCATGAACCTTTAGAGGTCATTTCAGAAAGGATTAGGCATAAGTTTTCCATCCTCAGAAAGATGGACAAGCAGAGCGCATTATTCAAACACTTGAGGATATCCTTTATTTTTAAAGGCAATTGGGATGATCACATATATCTCATTGAGTTTTCTAATAATAACACCTACCATTCTAGTATCAAGATGGTACTGTGCAAGACTCTGTATGGGCTAATGTGTAGATTGCCAATTGGTTGGTTCAAAGTTAATGAAGCAGAGTTGCGGGGACCAAATTTGGTCTATCAGACAATGGAGAAAGTTAAGTTAATTCAAGAGCATTTGAAGATGGCTCAGAGTCGCCAAAAGTCCTATTCGAGCGTGCGGCATAGAGACCTAGAGTTTCAAGTTGATGATTGGGTGTTTCTAAAATTTTTGCCTATGAAAGGCATTATGAGATTTGGGAAGAAGGGGAAGCATAGTCCCTGCTATATTGGGCCATATAGAATCTTGCGAAGGATCAGTCAATTAGATTATGAGTTGGAGTTGCCACAAAAATTAATAGTGGTACAACCAGTATTTCACGTGTCATGTTATAACATTCAAGTTTCCAGTACTCAGATACTCACGTTAGGTCAGTACTCAGATACTTATGTTAGTTCAATACTCAGATACTCATGTCAGTTCAATACTCAGCTAGTCATGTCAGTCCAATACTCAGATATTCATGCTAGCTTAGTACTGTGATATTGATGTTAGTTCAATACTCGAATATTCGTTGTCGCGCTCCTTTTTTCCTCGTGGTCTGGGTTTCGACATTCATTGGGAACAACTCGTTTCCTTTCGGGAATTGGGTATTTGAATTTGAAGAGTCACCACTTAACGGTTTTAAGGTGCGTTAGGGAACCTAGAGCAAATAACTCATGAAACCGGTTTGCATTACCAGAGACTTGGGTAAGGGCTCGAAATAACCTTGAGGGAAAGGTGTTAGGCACCCCTCGCGGTCCATAATGGTGGGTCCTGGCCGAACTCAAATTATGTGAATTAGTCTTATAAACAGATAAAGAAAATTTGACAAATTGGTATTACATTTAAAACAAGGTGTAAAAGGGGTCCTAGGTTTTTTAGCCTACTAGATCACATCTGTACAATACCCGATAAATATTCCTCAACTAGAGAGGTTACACATAGTATTAGCGCACAGGTCATCATATCCTTTTACTACCCAATTACCATCCCCTTAGTGTTTATATAAGCGCTTTTAATTGAACGAAATCTATGTGTGCATTAACCGTACCTTCCTTGTGGCCCTGGAGGCATTTAGGACCTCTAATTTAGGTAGTTCTAGACTTTTCTAAGGTACTTAAAGGAGAAAAATCTAGACGACAATCAAAACAATTAGGACTCTCAAGTAAAAAACAATTAAGGTGGCCCACGTTTACCTCCATAAATAAGCAAACAACAACACGTCTCAAACAGCAAGATTCCTGACATTTCCAAAGGTCCTAGAGCAGGATATCTAGGTGAGCAAATAGAATGTATGCAACATCGTGTTAAAGCATGGTGATAGAGACCTAATCAGTTTGCCTACTGATTATTTTAGACCTGTTGAATCTGGGCAGTTCACAAAAGCATAGTTTTATAGTTTGCAGTATTTTAGTCGCCCTGCAGGCTTGCCTAGGCATGTAATAGTGATGTCCTATAAGTATGGTATCTAATCATTAATTAGGAGTGCAGTAAACCAATAAACAATTTTAAGCAGGCGGTTTGGGTCCTATGGGCATATTGTCTAGGCGTAATGACTGGTTTTAGACTTGTAGAATGGTAGCAAATGCAGAATTTGATTTAGGATCCTATAGGCATGGCATCTAAATATAACAATTATTTTTAAAACCTTATCGACATGCAGAATTGATCTAAACTTGTCGGCATATATAGATTGATTTACAGGCATGGTGTCTAAAATGCAAAATCGATTTTTAAACCCTATAAGCATGATATCTAGATGCAAGATTGATTTTTTTGAACCCTATAGGCATGACATCTAAATGGACAAATATTGCGATAACTTATAAGCATGGTTTCTAAGTGCTAAATATGCTAAAATCCTATTAGCGTGAATCCTAAATACAAAAATTGATTTTAAAAACTATAGGCATGATATCTAACCATTCCCAACAAAAATATGTATAAGAGCCCCCCCCCCCCAATTTTACTAATTTCCCCAATATCTGTTTACAAAGTAATTAATATTACAAACCAAGCGTAAATGAATTACAGGAATAAACAACACTATACTCTAGGGAGCCTGGATAGACCTAAAGCAAAACCTAGGAAACCAAGCCTTCAAATAGTCCCAAGTACCATATCTCATAGTGCAAGAGAGGGTATCCTGATGTGTCAAAGTTCCCAAGGGCCTCAAGGACCCCGATCAGTGCTCACACCAAGGTCCTCTTTAAATATCAACAGCTTGTGCAATGTGGAATAGCCAGCCCCAGTGTGTCAAAGTTCAGAGGAGTCTCATGGACTCTAAAGCAATGCTCATACTGGAGGGGCAGGAACCTAGGTATTCTAAGAATTGGAGTGAGAGTGCTTTACAAGAGATAGTTTTGAGAAAATAGTTTTAGACTCCCAGGAAATAAGGAGCAAACATGGTCATTCAATTCACTTAAGCAAAGGGTCCAGCAAATAAACAACATTCAGAAACAGGATCACTTAGTTTAGCTGTTACTAGGTGAGTAAACACAAAGACATGGCATGCTGGGATTAATCAAACAATCACATACAAAAAGGGTAGCAGGGATTGGGAGCAATGTTGGTCAGGAGTCTGTGAGGTGAACATTTAGAACAGGACAGAAGGAACATGCCCGTAAACACATAGATTGAACAAAAGTGGACATGCTAGTGAACATATAGATTGAACAAAAATAGACATGCTAGTAAACACATAGATTGAACAGAAGTAAACGTGCTAGTAAACACATAGATTGAAAAGAAGTAGACATGCTGACTACAAGGGAACACCTAAGTTTAATTGAATCACAGGAGACATATAGTCTAATTACATAGCCATAAACATAGTAAACATAGAGCATATAGATCTAAAAAATAGTCATACTGATAACAGGAAACATATAGTTTAATTGAATAGCACTAATGGAGGCATACCAGTTGGAAATTTGCAGTAGGAGAATGAAGTAAATAGGATCCAAGATCTAGTCTTGGCTTCCAACCAACTAGATAGTGCAATAGACAAGTAGTAGCAGGTTGCAATAGAGAGAGAGAGCAAGAATTTTTAAGTGTTCTTTCTTAGGTCTATGTGTGTCTGTGTTTGAAACAGAGTCATGTACTTATAGGAGTCGAGTAGTGTAAAGTAAATAAGGTAAGGCAGCTTAATATTATAAATAAGGTAAGGAAAGCAATCAAATAATCAATTAAGCTTGACAGGGCAGACAATCAGAGAATTATTCCCCTAAATAACTTGGATTGAGTTTCAAATAAGGCAAGAAGTGAGTCTAACAGCCAATTAAGGTTAGAACCCATAAATCAAGCAATCAATCACACAAATAAGGTAACTTGAGCAATTAGAGATCATTCTAGGGTCAAACAACCCCTAAATAGGCAAGAGACGTTAATTAGGAATTTCAGGATTACGGAAAGCAAGCAGAAATTCAATAAATCATTTCAGCAAAAAAGAAACCCTAGATAATTGAGTCAGTCAGTCAATTATTTAAAATAATAACGAACAAAATGTTGAAGATAACAACAAACAGTCAAACAATAAAGCCTGAAATATAGTCATTACCGAAAGATTAAACAAAAACATAAGAAATTTCGGAAAAGCCTTTTGCAAGAACAGACAAAGTAGAATGTAATGACTCAGGCGGTCGTTTCATGAGTTACCGCTATGTTTCCTCCATTCCTGCTTCTTATTGTCTTATTTTGCTGTATTATGTGTTATCGGGTTGGTTGGCTCCGGTTCGGAGAGGTTTTGGTAAGGTTTGAGACACTTACTCTCTTTTAAGTATGCTTAAATTGGAAAAGTCAATTGAATGTTGACTTATATGGAAAAGGGCTCGGATGTGAGTTCCGATAATTCGGATAATTTCGGGAGGTGATTTGGGACTTAAGAGTGTGATCGGAACGTATTTTGGAGGTCCGTAGTAGGTTTAGGCTTGAATTGGCGAAATTGGAATTTTGGCGTTTTCCAGTTGATAGGTAAGATTTTGACATAGGGGTCGAAATGGAATTTTTGGGAGTTTCAGTAGGTCCGTTGTGTCATTTGGGAAGTGTGTGCAAAATTTCAGGTTATTCGGGCGTGGTTTGATAGACTTTTTGATCAAAAGCGGATTTCAGAAGATTTTTGGAACCTTAGGCTTGAATCCGATGTTATTTGGTTGATTCGACGTTGTTTGAGGTGTTTTGAAGATTGGTATAAGTTTGGATAATGGTATATGACTTGTTCGTGCTTTTGGTTGAGGTCCCGGGGGGGGCCTCGGGGTGATTTCGGATGGTTGAC
Organism: Nicotiana sylvestris; assembly: GCF_000393655.2. Classification (NCBI taxonomy): domain Eukaryota; kingdom Viridiplantae; phylum Streptophyta; class Magnoliopsida; order Solanales; family Solanaceae; genus Nicotiana; species Nicotiana sylvestris. The sequence goes on from NC_091062.1 coordinate 110,642,655, forward strand.
GGGAGATTTTGAAGTTGAGTTTGGCAGATGAAGTTTTGTTGTTACTGTCATAACCGCACATGCGGTTGGGAGGCCGCAGGTGCGATGCCCGCAGAAGCAGAAGGGAAGCCGCATAAGTGGCCAAGAGGGAGGTAAGCTGGAACTGCAGAAGCGTCTATTGGAGCGCACCTGCGATAGCGCATGTGCTGGCGTTTGGTCGCAGATGCGGAAGTGAGCTTTTAAGTGAAAACCATAGATGCGGTGCTTCGGCCACAGATGCGGTACCGCAGGTGTGGTGTAGGGACCGCAGGTGCAAGAAGCCTGGGTCAGAAAGTATATATTTCATCTTTCGCAATTTTCAGCCTTTCTTCACCATTTTAAATCGATTTTGGAGCTTTTTGGGGGATTTTGAAGAGGGAATCAGAGGGAACTTCATTGAGGTAAGATTTTTGAACATAAAACTCACTCCTATGGTGTTATTTTATTGATTAGGCCTGGAATTTATGGAAATTTGTGGGTAAATATTGAAGAAACTAGGGCTTGAGATTGGAGACTTTTGATTAAGGGTTTGAGGGGTCATTTGCGGTCAGATTTTGGTACTTTTGATATGGATGAACTCGTGGGAGGATAAGAAGTTTATTGATGTAATTTTTATCGGATTCTAAGACATGGGCCCAGGGGTCAGGTTTGGTTAATTTCAGGATTTGTGTTGTAATTTTATTATTTTCGTTTGGGCTTCGTTCCCTTAGTATATTTTGATGTCATGATTCTGATTTTGGATAGATTCGATATGAGTTGAGGCCGAGGTGAGAGGCAAAGGCATCATTGTGCCTGAGGGTATGAAACCCCAGATTTCACATCATTGTACTACTTTGAGGTGACACACATGCTAGATGATGACCGTAGGATCGTTCACTGTTGGGGATTGTGACTTAGTCCATTTCGTATGACTGTTTAACTGCGTATTTGATTGAAAACTATTTGCTATCATCATGTTTTGGGTTGAATGCCATACTTGGGCCTCGTGCCAACTATTTTGGACCCTTAGAGGATTATTACTACTATTCCTCACTATTTTGACTTCGTATTTGTACTCAGTCATGCTTTATTCTATTATTTTCATAACTCAGCATCTTTACTCGTTTTTGATATTTTAAATAATATTTTGGGCTGAGCATCATGTTTTACTATTGCCCGAGTGGCTTGTGAGATTCTGACTGAGCAAGGCCGAGGGCCTGTGTTGTGAAGATACTATGGGGATCGGGCTACGCGCCGCAGTAGTATTATGCTGATTCATGATTATGAGGCCGAGGGCCGGAGTTGTTACGCCACAAGGTAGCTTGTGACAAGGTAGCTTGTGACAAGGTCGAATGTCTGTTTGATTATGCTACGAGATGGCTTGTTATTGCGCTTGGGTCGTAAAGGGCCCCTCCCGGAGTCTGTACACCCCTAGTGAGCGCGAGTACCCAGTGTGAGATGTGATATAGCTGAGGGACTGATGTTGTTCCATGGTATTGCCTGAGGGGCTGATACAAGTGATTGTGAGATAGCCCGAGGGGCTAATTCTATTGGTATTTTGCTTGAGGGGATGATTTTATGTGTCTATTTTTTCTCACTGCTTTTCATTCATTCGTTTAACTGCTAAAAGATGTTTTAAAGAGGTTTTTACTGAACTAAGGTGTTTCTATGAGTTTTTACTGATTATTGCCTTGTTCTGGTTTTATACTGCCTCTTTGTAGCAGTGTTTTACGTGTTTTCTTATCGCTCAGCTACCTTTACTTTTATTACTTACTAAGTTTGTGTACTCTCATTACTCCTTTCACCCTGTGTGTAGATCTAGGAGTCTCGAGTCACGCCAGCGAGGGCTGACTGCTTTCCAGTAGGTTGTTCGGAGTTGACTAGGTAGCTGCTCGGTGTTCGTATCCCAGTGCTTCTCCTTCCTATCTTTACTTTCCTTTGTACTAGTTCTGTAATAGTCTGTGTAGTCTTTTTCATACTCTTAGACAGATGTTTAGATGCTCATGACCGTTGACACCCTGATGTCGGGCTGTACTATTTCCGCAATCGTTCTATTTCACTATTTATTTTGGGATTTGTAGCAAACTAATGACTTAAAATCAATTCTTATAACTATCTTAAATGGTTTGAGGGTTTGTGTCGGCTGGCCTTGTTTCACGAGAGGCACCATCACGACCGAGTCCGGTTTGGGGTCGTGACAAGTTGGTATTAGAGCCTAGGTTACATAGGCCTCACGAGTCATGAACAAGTTTAGTAGAGTCTCGTGGATCGGTACAGAGACGTCTGTATTTATCCTTGGGATGCTATAGAACCTTTAGGAAAACTTCATATTCTTAAAATTCTTGTCGTGCGAATTTGTTGATCCGAGTACTAAACTTCTGTTATTTTATTCTCTCATAGATGGTAAGGACACGTGCTACTGGTCATGATGGACGGCCACCAGTACCACCAGTTGGGGCCACTAGAGGTCAAGGATGTGGTCGAGGTCATGGTAGGGGCAGGGGTGTAGCCTGCAGAGCAGCTAGGGCAGCACTTGCAGATCCACCAACCACCCTACTTTATGATCATGTCCCAATTGTGGACACTCCAGCAGTACTAGCTCAGGCACCAGCTGTGCCCATTGTGATTCTAGGTCTTCAGGAGGCCCTGACCTATATTCTATCAGTATGTACTGACCTAGCTCAGGCGGTCTCAGTTACTACAACCGCAACTACTTCTCAAGCTGGGGGAGGCACTTAGACTCCCGCCGCTCGCACACCTGAGCAGGTCGTGCAGAGACTTCAGACACCGGGGGTGCCTCCATCCTAGCCGGTTGCAGCTGTTCAGGACTATGTAGCTCCTGCTATGCCAGAGGACGAGCAACGTAGGTTGGAGAGGTTTGGTAGACTTCAGCCTCCGACTTTCAGTGGTGTAGAGGGCGAGGATGCCTAGGGTTTCTTGGACAAGTGTTAGAGGATTCTTCGTACAACCGGTATTCTGGAGACCAGCGAGGTCGCATTTACTACTTTTCAGTTTTCTAGAGCCGTCTTCACTTGGCGGGAGGCTTATGAGAGGCATAGGCCTATTGGTGCAGCATCCCTTACCTAACAGCAGTTCTCTATTCTCTTTTTGGAGAAGTATGTGCCACAGTCTTGTAGAGAGGAGCTGCGCAGGCAGTTCAAGTGGTTGCGTCAGGGAGATATGACTATGACGCAGTATGAGATGAGGTTCTCGGAGTTAGCTCGTCATATTGTTTGGATGGTTCCTATAGAGAGAGAGGATTAGGAGGTTCGTTGATAGCCTCACGTATCACCTTCAGATTCTCATGACCAGGGAGAGGGTGTCTGGTGCTACTTTTGAGGAGGTTGGTGACATTGCTCGCGATATTGAGTCAGTTCGTTGCCAGGAGCGGGATAAGAGGGAAGCCAAGAGGCCTCGGGGATTTGGTAGTTATGGTGGTGCTCCTTCGAGGGGTCAGTTTCAGCATGGTAGGGGCCATCCATTCAGGCATGCTCAGTCAACTCGCCCAGGTTATCGTGGGGCGTCATCGGGTCATAGTTCTCATAGTTCTCATCAGGGCTAGTCATCTCTCAATGCCCTTTTAGACCAGAGCTTGTCTCGTGCTCCGTTAGTTCAGGGCTCTTCTATGCCAGGTGCATCTGCTAGTCATTCCGATGCTAGGGGTTCCCTTCAGTCCCCGTCTCTAGCACCAAGGAGTTGCTGTGAGTGTGGAGAGTTGGGGCATATATGGAGGTAGTGTCCTCGTCATCTTGGGGGTTCATCTCAGTAGAAGAGTCAGCCATCGGCTTCAGCGCTAGTCACTTCACCACCACCCACCTAGCCAGCTAGGGGTCGTCCTAGAGGAGGAGGTCGATCAGGTGGTGGTCAGGCCCGTTTCTATGCATTCCCAGCTAGACCCGATGCTATTGCTTCAGATGTTGTGATCACAGGTATTGTTTCAATGTGCCACAGAGATGCCTCTGTATTGTTTGATCCCGGTTCCACTTATTCTTATGTGTTATCATACTTTGCTCGTTATTTGGATACGCCCTGTAACTCTCTTATTTCATTTGTTCGTGTATCACTCCTGTGGGCAATACTATTGTTGTAGACCGTGTGTACCGGTCATGTGTGGTGACTATTGGGGGTCTGGAGATCCGAGTGGATCTTTTGTTGTTATGTATGGTAGACTTCGATGTTATATTGGGTGTCGCGCTATTTTGGACTGTCATGCTAAGACAATGACTTTGGCTATGTCGGGTGTGCCATGGATTGAGTGGCGAGGTTTGATCGATTATGTTCCCAGTAGGGTGATTTCATTCTTGAAGGCCCAGTGTATAGTTGGGAAAGGTTGTCTTTCATACATAGCCTTTGTGAGGGATGTCAGTGCAGAGACTCCTAGTATTGATTCAGTTCCTGTAGTGAGGGATTTTCACGATGTGTTTCATGCAGAACTGTTGGGCATGCCATCGGACATGGATATTGATTTTTGTATTGATCTGGTGCCAGGCACCCAGCCCATTTCTATTCCACAGTATCATATGGCACCAGCGGAGTTGAAGGAGCAACTTCCGAAACTCCTTGATAAGGGGTTTATTCGGCCTAGTGTGTCGCCTTGGGGTGCGCCTATTCTATTTGTGAAGAAGAAGGATGGCACGATGAGGATGTGCATTGATTACAAGTAGTTGAACAAAGTAACAATCAAGAACAAGTATCATTTGCCTCGTATCAATGATTTATTTGACCAGCTTCAGGGAGCGAGAGCGTTCTCCAAGATTGATCTCCGTTCAGGTTATCACCAGTTGAAGATCAGGGACTCAGATATTCTTAAGACGGTTTTCAGGACCCGATATGGTCATTATAAGTTCCTGGTGATGTCTTTTGGGCTGACCAATGCCCCAACAACATTCATACATTTGATGAATAGCGTGTTTCGACCTTATCTCAACTCGTTTGTCATAGTTTTCATTGATGATATTCTGGTGTACTCGCGTAGTCAGGAGGAGCATGCGGAGCATTTGAGAGTTGTGTTGTAGAGATTGAGGGAGGAAAAACTTTATGCAAAGTTCTCCAAGTGTGAGTTTTGGCTCAGTTCAGTGGCTTTCCTGGGGCACGTGGTGTCTAGTAAGGGTATTCAAATTGATAGGCGGTTCAGAAGCAGGGATGGTTGAAGCTGCTAAAGGACTATGATATCACTATTTTGTACCATCCGGGGAAGGACAATGTGGTGGCCGATGCCTTGAGTAGGAAGGCGGTGAGTATGTGGAGTTTGGCGTATATTCCTGTTGGGGAGAGACCTCTTGTAGTTGATGTTCAGGCCTTGGCCAATTGGTTTGTGAGGTTGGATATTTCAGAGCCTAGTCGGGTATTAGCTTGTGTGATTTCTCGGTCTTCCTTATTTGATCACATCAGAGAGTGCCAGTATGATGATCCTTATTTGCTTGTCCTTAAGGAAAGAGTTCAGCAGGATGATGCTAGAGATGTGACTATTGGTGATGATGGGGTATTGAGGATGTAGGGCTGGATATGTGTGCCCAATGTGGATGGGCTTCGAGAGTTGATTTTGGAGGAGGCACATAACTCGCGGTATTCTATTCATCCGGGTGCCGCAAAGATGTATCAGGATCTGAGACAACATTATTGGTGGAGGAGAATGAAGAAGTACATTGTGGGATTTGTAGCTTAGTATCTCAATTATTAGCAGGTTATATATGAGCATCAGAGACCGGGTGGCTTGCTTCAGCAGATAGATATTCCAGAGTGGAAGTGGGAGAGGATCACCATGGACTTTATAGTTGGTCTCCCACGGACTTTGAAGAAATTTGATGCTATTTGGGTGATTATGGATCGATTGACCAAGTTCGTGCACTTCATTCCTGTGTGTACTACTTATTTTCAGAGCGGTTGGCAAAGATCTATATCTGGGAGATTGTTCGTTTGTATAGTGTCCTAGTTTCCATCATTTCCGATAGAGGCACTCAGTTTACTTTACAGTTTTGGAGGTCTGTACAGCGAGAGTTGGGTACTCAGGTTACGTTAAGCACAACTTTTCACCCTCAGACGGACGGGCAGTCCGAGCGCACTATTCAGATATTGGAGGACATATTGCTCGCTTGTGTCAATGATTTTAGAGGGTCATGGGATCAGTTTCTACCGCTCGTAGAGTTTGCTTATAACAATAGTTACCAGTCGAGTATTCAGATGGATCCATATGAGGCTTTGTATGGGAGGCGGTGTAGATCTCCAGTTGGTTGGTTTGAGCCGGGTGAGGCTAGGCTATTGGGTACAGACTTGGTGCAGGATGCTTTAGACAGGGTGAAGGTGATTTAGGAGAGGCTTTGTATAGCACAGTCAAGACAAAAGATTTATGTTGATAGGAAGGTTCGGGATATGTCCTACATTGTCGGTGAGAAGGTTCTATTGAAGGTTTCACCCATGAAGGGTGTTATGAGATTTAGGAAGAAGGGAAAATTGATTTCTCGGTTCATTGGGCCTTTTGAGGTGCTTCGGAGGATTGGGGATGTGGCTTATGAGCTTACTTTGCCACCCAGCTTATCGAGTGTGCATCCGGTATTTCATTTTTCTATGCTCTGTATGTATATTGGCGATCTGTATCATGTTTTGGATTTCAACACGGTTCAGTTAGATGGTAATTTGACTTATGATATGGAGCCAGTGGCTATTTTTGAGCGTCGAGTTCGAAAGTTGAGGTCAAAGGATATAACTTCAGTGAAAGTGCAGTGGAGAGGTCGGCCCGTGGAGGAGGCTAACTGGGAGACCGAGCGGGAGATGCGGAGCCTATATCCTCACCCGTTTGAGGCTTCAGGTATGTTTCTTGACCGTTCGAGGACAAATGTTTGTTTAAGAAGGGGAGGATGTAATGACCTGGCCGGTCGTTTCATGAGTTACCGCTTTGTTTCCCCCATTCCCGCTTCTTATTGTCTTGTTTAGTTGTATTATATGTTATCGGGTTGGTTGGCTCGGGTTCGGAGAGGTTTTGGTAAGGTTTGAGATACTTAGTCTCTTTTGAGTAAGCTTAAATTGGAAAAGTCAATTGGATGTTGACTTATGTGGAAAAGGGCTCGGATGTGAGTTCCGATGGTTCAGATAGTTTTGGGAGGTGATTTGGGACTTAGGAGTGTGATCGGAACGTGTTTTGGAGGTCCGTAGTAGGTTTAGGCTTGAATTGGCGAAACTGGAATTTTGGCGTTCTTCGGTTGATAGGTGATATTTTGATATAGGGGTTGGAATGGAATTTTCGGGAGTTGCAGTAGGTCCGTTGTGTCATTTGGAATGTGTGTGCAAAATTCCAGGTCATTCGGACGTGGTTTGATAGACTTTTTGATCAAAAGCGGAATTCGGAAGATTTTTGGAACCTTAGGCTTGAATCCGACGTTAGTTGGTTGATTCTATGTTGTCTGAGGTGTTTTGAAGATTGGTATAAGTTTGGATAGGGGTATATGATTTGTTCATGCTTTTGGTTAAGGTCGCGGGGGGCCTCGGGGTGATTTCGGATGGTTGACGGGAGATTTTGGAGTTGAGTTTGGCAGCTGAAGTTTATTGTTGCTGTCATAACCGCACCTGCGGTTGGGAGGCTGCAGGTGCGATGCCCGCAGAAATGGAAGGCAAACCGCAGAAGCGGCCAAGATGGAGGTCAGCCGGAACCGCAGAAGCGGCTATTGGAGCGCACCTGCAATAGCGCAGGTGCGGGCATTTGGTCGCAGATGCGGAAGTGGGCTTTTAAGTGAAAACCGCAGATGCGGTGCTTTGGCCACAGATACGGTACCGCAAGTGTGATGTAGGGACCGCAGGTGAAAGAAGCCTGGTTCAGAAAGTATATATTTTATCCTTCACGATTTTCTGCCTTTCTTCACCATTTTAAATCGATTTTGGAGCTTTTTGGGGGATTTTGAAGAGGGAACCAGAGGGAACTTAATTGAGGTAAGATTTTTGAACATAAAACTCGTTCCTAAGGTGTTATTTCATTGATTAGGCTTGGAATTTATGGAAATTTGTGGGTAAATATAGAAGAATCTAGGGCTTGAGATTGGAGACCTTTGATTAAGGGTTTGAGGGGTCTTTTATGGTCGGAATTTGGTACTTTTGATATTTTTATTGGATTCCGAGACATGGGCCTGGGGGTCGGGTTTGGTTAATTTCGGGATTTGTGTTGTAATTTGATTATTTTCACATGGGCTTCGTTCCCTTAGCATATTTTGATGTCATGAATCTGATTCTGGATAGATTCGACACGAGTTGAGGCCAAGGCGAGAGGCAAAGGCATCGCGAGTAGAGTTTGGACAGGATATAGGTAAGAATCGATTGTAAATGTTGTCCTGAGGGTATGAAACCCCGAATTTCATATCGTTGTGCTACTTTAAGGTGACTCGCATGCTAAATGACGAGCGTGGGGTTGTGCACCGTTGGGGATTGTGACTTAGTCTGTCCCGTATGACTATTTAACTGCGTATTTGATTGAAAATTATTTGCTATCATCATGTTTTGGGTTGAATGCCATATTTAGGCCTTGTGCCAACTGTTTTGGACCCTTAGGGGATTATTACTACTATTCCTCATTGTTTTGACTTCGTATTTATAATCAGTCATGCTTTATTCTACTATTTTCATAACTCAGCCATCTTTACTCGTTTTTGATATTTTAAATGATATTTTGGGTTGAGCATAATGTTTTACTATTGCTCGAGTGGCTTGTGAGATTCTGACTGAGTAAGGCAGAGGGCCTGAGTTGTGAGGATACTATAGGGATCGGGTTGCGCGCCGCAGCAGTATTATACTGATTGATGATTATGAGGCCAAAGGCCTGAGTTGTTACGCCACAAGGTGGCTTGTTACAAGGCTGAGTGCCTGTTTGATTATGCCACAAGATGGCTTATTATTGCGCTTGGGCCATAAGGGGCCCTTCCGGAGTCTGTACACCCCTAGTGAGCGCGGGTACCCAGTGTGAGATGTGATGTAGCCGAGGGGCTGATGTTGTTCCATGTTATTGCCTGAGGGGCTGATACGAGTGATTGTGAGATATCCCGAGGGGCTGATTTTGTTGGTATTTTGCTCAAAGGCCTGATTTTATGTGTCTATCTTTTCCAACTACTTTTCATTCACTCGTTTAACTGCTAAAAGATGTTTAAAAGAGGTTTTTACTGAACTAAGGTGTTTCTACGAGTTTTTACTGATTATTGCCTTATTCTAGTTTTATACTTCTTCTTTGTAGTATTTTGCTGTGTTTTACGTGTTTTCTTATCACTCAGCTGCCTTTACTTTTATTCCTTACTAAGTTGGCATACTCACATTACTCCCTACACCCTGTGTGCAGATCCAGGAGTCTCGGGTCATGCTAGCGAGGGCTGATTGTTTTCTAGGAAGTTGTTCAGAGTTGACTAGGTAGCTGCTCGGTGTTCGCAGCCCAGTGCTTCTCCTTTCTGTCTTTACTTTCCTTTGTACTAGTTTTGTAATAGACTGTGCAGTCTTTTTCATACTCTTAGATAGATGTTTAGATGCTCATGACTCGTGACACCCCTATGTCGGGCTTTATTATTTCCGCAATCGTTCTATTTCACTCTTTATTTTGGGATTTGTAGCATATTAATGACTTAAAATCAATTCTTATAACTGTCTTAAATGGTTTGAGGGGTTGTGTCGGCTGACCTTGTTTTACGAGAGGCGCCATCACGACCGAATCCGGTTTGGGGTTGTGACATAGAAACCCTAATTTTGAAAATACTTAGAGTCGATTATTAGTAGGGGAATCAGAAGACTCTTAAAGAAAACGGTCATGGAAACTTGAAATCACTTCAAACACAGAGATTTGACCAACCAATAATCAAGGAAACCAAAACCCTAAAATAACAAAGTACCAAAATCGATTGACAGTAAGAAACACGAGATATTTAGAGAAAGGTCATTGACGAACTCAGAATCATTCCAGATCTACAAAGATCTGGACAGATTCATGTCCAAAGATTAGGGTTTTGAGGAAAAAAAGGGAGGGGTAAAGGGAATCTGGTTTTGAACCATAAACATCGAGATAGTAGCACTCACAAACGGAGGTGACCGTAGTCGGACTCTTAAAGAGTCTCGAACAAGATCTGGGCTAGATCTTTTGGGATTTCTTTCATGGAATAGCTAAATCGAACAACCAGAAGAAGTAGGAAACCAATGGAGGTCTGAAACGATCGTGGAACCTCATAGAATAGGTAAGAATCGAAGGGATTAGGGCTAGGTTCAGGTGGCGGCAATTAGGGTTAGGGTTGATTCTTAGAGAGAACGGAGAGGAGAGGATTTTAGGGAGGCTGAACGGGAGAAATGATTAGGATTTAGGGGTCTTTTGGAATAAAAAGGAAAGGGGGAACGGTGGTCGTTGATCACAGGTTTGGGGCCGGGTAGAGTTTTTAGGTTGGGCCAGGGTAGATTTGGGCCTGGTTCTAATTGGATTGGGATTGGGGAATTGAAATTGGGCTGGTTTAATAGGTTAGGTCCGAAAAAATAAAAAAAGGCTATTTGTTAAATACCCATTTAATTGATAAAAATAATTGTAAAAAATAACTAACAGATTATAAAAATGATTTTCATGCCTAGGCATGTTTTAAAACAATTACTTAGTATTTAAAAAATGCAAAAAGCAATTTTCTAGTAAAATAATGTAATAATGCATGCATGGGCTATAATTGCAAAGTTATTGCAATTATAACCCCAAAAAATGCAAATATGGCTATTTGTAAAATAATTAAAACTTAGTACAAATGCAAATAATAAAACTAAGCCACACAATTATTATAAAACTATTTGTGATGCAATTAGTAATTGTTTACATAAATAAAAAATACTGGGATAAATTAATTAAAAACCTTAAAAATGCAGAAATTATGGAAAAATATTAATTGATGTTAATGCATAGTTTTGGAGGTATATATGCTTTTTGAAAAAATATTATAGGGAAAAATTGGGTATCAACAGCGCCCCTCTTTACCCGGGAAGGATAAAAGAGTTTTCGGGTAAAGAAATGATGATCAATTTTGACCGAATGGGATGTTTTGAAAAATAGAGGTTGAACCCTGGTCTTTGAGCTACCTACATATCTCTGGTTTTACAGGAATCAGGCCATGTGTAGTTCTGGACCCAACGGTGAATGAAACCGATGGAATTGTTACAGGAATATTCGTATGTTTCGGAAAGGGTTCTTTCGGGGAGGATAGTATCTGATGGATTTATGCGGAGTTATGAATGTGAATCTAAATTTTAACGGATGTATCGCAGGGTGGGTATCTGAACGATCATGGAGTGAAGGCAAGAAATTGATGGGAATCAGTTACGTTTGAAATAATAGCAAGGTATAAATGGTATGAGCAGAAACCGGAGCGAAAGTTGCTCTCGTTTGAAGAACGGTTACCTCCTAGATTACCTGCAAGACTTAAAACATAATGCATGCGAGCATATAGATGATGCAAATTTCCTTTGGACCATGAAAGATTGTCTTTGGACAGGGCGGATGACATCCTTAGACTATGATATCCTGGGCCATGAATTGTGAGATAGGATATTCGCATGCCATGCAATGATGTTCTCGGGCCATGAGGATGGTGCCTCTGAACCATGATGCCTTTGAATAATTATGTGCAAGTATTGAGGGATCCTCGGGCCATGACATGGTGTCTTCAGGCTATGAGGATGATGCCTTTGGACTATGACGCCTTTGGACAGGTTGGCTATATGTCAGCCCATGAAGTGCAAAGATATGATAAAAAATGATAGCGAAACAAAGCTTAGTCTCGTGTGGAGTTTGGGGCAGAGCTTAGCCCGAGAGAAATAGTGCCAAGAATATAGCAACATTCATGTAGGGAGTGATAATGCTTAGTCCCATGAGAAGGGAGTGCTTAGCCTCATGCGACATTGAGACAGAGCTTAGTCTTATGCAAAGAGAAAGCAATGCTTAGCCTTATGCAAATATAGAGGCAAGACATAGCCTCATGCAAGATTTGAGACAGGGCTTAGTCTCATGTAAAGAGAAGGCAATTCTTAGCCTTATGCAAATATGGAGGCAGGGCTTAGCCTCATGCAAGATTTGAGATAGGGCTTAGTCTCATGCAAAAAGAAGGCAATTCTTAGCCTTATGCAAATATGGATGCAGGGCTTAGCCTCGTGCAAAGATTTGAGACAGGGCTTAGTCTCATGCAAAGAGAAGGCAATGCTTAGCCTTATGCAAATATGGAGGCAGGGCTTAGCCTCATGCAAAGATTTGAGATAGGGCTTAGTCTCATGCAGAGAGAAGGTAATGCTTAGCCTTATGCAAATATGGAGGAAGAGCTTAGCCTCATGCAAAGAGAACAAATAAGAATAGGATAGTTCTTAGCTGGAGATATATTTGCGTCTAGTAGCCTGATCGTTAGGACTTTGGTATATGTATGTTTGCTAATGCTTCTGTTATGTTCACCATGCCTGCATCCGAAGAAAATTGTAAGTTTTGTAAGAGGAAGTTGGTTCGTGCCTTCGTTTGCTGGTTTTGCTTCGCTCCGTTCTGGAGGCTTTATTTGAGTTGCCCTGGGTAGCACCTAACTGTCACGGAAATAGAGTTTTCAAAAATATGCATTTATTGATAAAAAATGAAGTTATTTTTCATAGTGAAATATCAGTTAATTTTGGATGAACTAGTGACTGTAACACATTTCAGAGACATTGCAGCTCTTTTTATTTTAGAATTTTGAGGGCCCCCTCAAATTTTAGAATTTTGAGGGTTCCCCTCAAAATTCTGCCCCAGTTTGGTAAATGATTCTTCGACCGTTTGCGAGTGACGAAACTTGTTGAACTTACTCCGGAATTTTGAGTGTCCTCCTCAAAATTCTGCCCCAGTTTTGGGTGCTGGGAAAAATGAAAATTTTATTAAGATATGACCAAACCCACATGGCTGCCTACGTATCCCCTCTTAAACGGGAATCAGGTCAAGCGTAGTTCAATTGCATTAGATGAAGAAATGTAAATAGTTTAAACATAGTATCTCTTGACTATGTCTGAATTGATTGGTTTGGCCAAACTTCTCCGTCCATTTCTGCAAGTATGAGTGCTCCTCCTGTTAGCACCCGGTGAACCATGTAAGGACCTTGCCAGTTGGGAGAGAATTTCCCTTTGGCTTCATCTTGATGCGGGAAGATCTTCTTCAATACCAATTGTCCTGGTGCGAATTGCTTTTGTTTGACTCTTTTGTTGAAAGCCCTGGACATTCTGTTATGATAAAGCTTACCGTGACATACTGTATTCATTCTTTTTCCATTTATTCCGGCCAGTTTTTCATAGTGGCTCCTTATCCATTCTGCATCGCTAAGTTCGGCTTCCTGTATGATCTTTAAAGAAGGAATCTCTACATTGGCTGGGATGACAGCTTCGGTACCATAAATAAGTAAATAGAGGGTTGCTCCAGTTGATGTGCGGACTGTAGTACGGTACCCCAATAGGGCAAAGGGTAACTTCTCGTGCCATTTTTTGTGGTTTTCTACCAACTTCCTTAGTATCTTCTTGATGTTCTTGTTAGCAGCTTCCATAGCTCTGTTCATTTGAGGTTTGTATGTTGTAGAGTTTTTGTGCTTGATTTTGAAGGTTTCACACATGGCTTTCATCAGATCACTGTTGAGATTGGCGGCATTATCAGTGATAATGGACTCTGGAACTCTGAATCGACAAACAATATGATCCTTGACAAAGTCTGCGATGACTTTCTTGGTTATAGTTTTGTAGAATGCAGCCTCTACCCATTTTGTGAAGTAGTCAATGGCCACTAAAATGAACTTGTGCCCGTTTGAAGTAGTGGGCTCAATCGGAGCGATGACATCCACTACCCAGGCATCAAAAGGCCAAGGTGCACTTGTTGCGTTGAGCTCATTAGGTGGTACCCATATCATGTCTGCATTTACCTGACATTGGGGGCATTTCTGTACCTACCAGATGCAATCCGTCTCCATGGTCATCCAAAAATATCTAGCTTTGAGTATTTTCTTGGCCAGGACAAAACCTTTCATATGTGGTCCACAAGTTCTGGCATGTATTTCTTCGAGCAATCTGGAAGCTTCCTTTGCGTCAACACACCTTAACAACCCTAGATCAAGGGTTCTTCTATACAGGGTTCTTTCGCTTTGGAAGAAGTGATTGAATAGCCTCCGCAACGTGTATTTCTGAGTGTGGTTTGCCTGCTCTGGATATTCTCCTCTTGTCAAATATTCTTTGATGTCGTGGAACCAAGGCTTTCCATCCGTCTCCTCTTCAACATGAGCACAGTAAGCCGGTTTATTGTGGATCCTCACCGGGACGGGATCATTGAAATTCTTATCTGGATGTTGTATCATTGATGACAAAGTGGCTAGTGCGTGTGCAAACTCATTTTGAATTCTAGGTACATGTTTGAATTCTATCTTTGTGAATATTTTCATCAGTTCCTGCACATGATACAAATATGGTAGTATCTTGGTGTTCTTCGTAGCCCACTCTCCTTGAACCTAATGTACTAGAAGATCCGAATCTCCAATTACCAATAACTCCTGTATATTCATATCGATGGCCAGATTGAACTCCATGATGCAAGCCTCATATTTCACTATTTTGTTGGTACCTGGAAACATAAGCTTCGCAGATACAGGGTAGTGTTGACCTGTTTCTGATACCAAAACCGCTCCAATACCCATTCCTTTGAAGTTTGCAGATCCATCGAAGAACATCCTACAATCATCGTAAGCTTCAGTAATGTCCTCTCCTATGAATGATACTTCTTCGTCGGGAAAATAAGTTTTCAAGGGTTTGTATTCTCCTCCCACAGGATTTTTAACAAGATAGTCTGCCAATGCTTGTCCTTTGACCACCTTCTAAGTTACATAGACGATGTCGAACTCACTTAACAGTATCTACCACTTGGCTAATTTTTCGGTCGGCATGGGCTTCTAAAAGATATACTTCAGAGGGTCCATCCTGGATATGAGGTATGTGGTATAGGCACAAAAATAATGCCTCAATTTCTGAGTTGTCCAAGTCAAAGCACAGCAAGTGTGCTCCAGCAGAGAGTGTCGTGCTTCATAGGGTGTAAACTTCTTACTCAAGGAGTATATGGCTTGAACCTTTCTCCGTGTCTCGTCATGTTGTCCTAAAACACATCCTAAAGCTCCATCTAATACAGATAGATAGAGTAGCAAAGGTCACCTAGGTTCCGGCGGGACTAGGACTGGTGGTGTGGATAGGGACTCTTTGATTTTGTCGAAAGCTTTCTGACAATCTTCGGTCCAACTCGTTTTAGCATCTTTCCTCAACATTTTAAAGATGGGTTCACATACAACTGTGAACTGTGCTATGCAGCGACTGATATAGTTGAGACGTCCTAGGAAGCTCATCACGTCCTTCTTGCTCTTTGGTGGCGGTAATTCTTGAATAGCCTTAACTTTGGACGGGTCCAACTCAATTCCCCGACGGCTAACAATGAATCCCAATAACTTTCCTGCGGAAACCCCGAATGCACATTTTGTGGGGTTCAATTTTAAGTTGTACCTCCTTAACATGTCAAAGAACTTCCTCAAGTCTGCTATGTGATCTGTGGCTCTCTTGGATTTGATGATAATGTCATCAACATACACCTCTATTTCCTTGTGTTTCATATCATGGAAGATGGTTGTCATGGCTCTCATGTAAGTAGCCTCAGCATTCTTTAAACCGAATGGCATCATCTTATAGCAGTATACCCCCCACCATATGATGAAAGCTATTTTATCTGCATCTTCTTCATCCATCCAGATCTGGTAATAACCCGCGAAGCAATCTACAAAGAAGTGGAGTTCATGCTTGGCGCAATTGTTGATCAGGATATGTATGTTTGGCAGTGGAAAGTCGTCCTTGGGACTTGCTCTATTTAAATCTCGATAGTCGACACATACTCTGACTTTCCCATCTTTTTTCGGAACTGGTACAATGTTGGCTAACCAGGTAGGGTACTCAACTACCCTGGGGACTTTGGCCTTGATCTACTTAGTGACATCCTCCTTGATTTTCAGGCTCATGTCTGGTTTGAGTTTTCTGAGTTTCTGCTTCACTAGCGGACATACTGGATTGGTATGCAACTTGGGAGCCACTATGGATGTGCTCAGACCGGTCATGTCATCATACAACCATGCAAATATATCCTCATATTCCTTCAATAAATGGACGTACTCCTCTTTCTCTAGTGGTGATAAGTGAATGCTTACGCGAGTTTCCTTGATGGTCTCGGTGTCTCCCAAATTTACTGCTTCAATTTTGTCCAGGTTGGACTTAGGTTTATTCTCAAAGTTCTCAACCTCTCGGACGATTTCCTCAGGTATTTCATCCTCTTCTTCTGAGTCACTATCCTTATGTTGCGTTGTCTCATTACATGTCACAATCACCGGTTCATCAGGAAAAGTAATAATAACATTGTAGAAAGAAAAATGTGAAAGATAATAATGAATAATAAATAGCAATGCATTGATTAAAAATTGAAAACATCCAAAATAAGTACGGCTCGATAAATCGAGCAATTATTTTGAAACAAATGAGTCTTTAAAACAAAATTATTGAAAACATCTGAAATGCCTAGCATGGCCATAGAAATAAATTAGGCTAAATGCCAAGCTATCCAGGGACTCGGCGGGCCCGGGATGGTGTGACAGTCTAATTCCTGAGAATGGATCCTTTCCCCACAGCCTGAATGGTGAGGCCTTCTTCCCCCTCCTCCTCAATTATCGCACTGCAATCCATGTCCTCGTCCTCTAGGAACAGGTTCCTCAACCCATCCAAAGCTTCTTCCTCTGTAGTACCCCATATTGTATCAGCCTGGTGAAAGTCTGACCCAGATGTGGCATTGGTTGCTCGAGAGGGTAATAAGGACCACGCCATGGAGGCGTCCAATCATCATACTCTTGCCATGTATACTGGTATCCGAGCCCAAAGGTTGTACCATGGCGTTTCAACTGTATTGGTTTAGTGATGCCCTGGAGATTATTCCTGAGCCCTTTGCCGGGTTCATACCTAGTACATGCTAGTATGCTTTCTATTTTATTACTCCACCATTTGTATTTCTCAACTGCATTGACATGTTCGATGTGGTGATAAGTTTCCCCTCCTAGCCTTCTTCTGTTCCCGATAACCGGATGGTTTTACTGGTGTAAATGGGGTTACTCCCATATCCATGAATGATCACTTCCTGATGGTTCCATTCAAACTTCACGGCCTGGTGTGGTGTGGAAGCCACAACCCCAGTGGCATGTATCTAAGGTCGACCCAACAGAAGATTGTATGTAGCTGATATGTCAAGCACTTGGAATTCAACATCGAACCAAGTTGGCCCCATCTGCAGACAAAGATTAATCTCCCCAATCGTGGCCCTTTAATACCCATCAAAGGCTTTCACATTCATCCATCCTGCCTGTATCTCATGAAAACCTTTGCCCAATCTTTTCAGAGTAGACAATGGGAAAATGTTGAGGCTTGAACCTCCATCTATCAGGACCCTGGCAACGAATTTATCTTCAAACTGCACTGTGATGTGCAATGCCTGATTGTGACTTAAACCTTCGGGCGGTAATTCATCCTCGTGGAAGGTAAGCTTATAACCTTCCAGCACCTGCCCTACCATGTTGGCTATTTCTCTGCATGTGATGTTGTTAGGCACATAAGATTCATTCAACACCTTCATCAGAGCATTCTTGTGCGCCTCTGAATTTTGCAATAATGATAAGATGGATATTTGGGCGGGGGTTTTGTTCAAATGATCAACAACGGAGTATTCCCTCGCCTGTACTTTCCTCCAAAGATCATCCGGTCCCGTTTTAATGATAGGTTGCTTAGTAGAAGCCTTCTCGCTTGGTCCTCCCAAGTGTTCGGGTGTATAGATCCTTCCTGTTCTGGTCATTCCTTGTGCAGCATCAGATTCTTCCATCTTTGCCTTTCCCTTTCGCCTAGCTTCGGCAACGTAATCCCAAGGTATGGCTTTGGAATTAAAAGGAGGTGTGGTTGATACTATCACTGTGAAAAGGGTAGCCACTTCTACCTCAAATGGAACATGTGTGGCTACGAGTGGAGCTACCTCTACCGCAAATGGAGCTGATGTGGTTACCTCAACCTCTACTGATGACTACGTCTGAACCACAATAGGAATGAGTGCGATTGCAGGTTTAAAGTCATCGTCTTCCCTAATAAGCCCGATTGACCCTTCAAGATCCCATTCTTCATCTGTCTCTATCACATGTACCCCATCACCCCTATGATCTGGGAGAGGATTATTGCGGACGTTGGGTGTAGCTTCATCTGCCTGTATGATCTTGCTATCAATCAATGTTTGGATCTTATCTTTCAATGTTCGACACTCGTCAATGGTGTGCCCCTTCATACCGGAATGATATGCACATGTTTTGTTTGGGTTGACCCATTGAGATGAGTTCTCCACTACCACAGCAGGAATAGAAGTGACATAACCAGTGGCCTTCAACCTTTCGTACAACTGGTCGATGAGTTCAGCAATAGCGGTGTATTGTCTGGGTGGTTTGCGATCAAAGTTGGGTCAGGGTTTCTTGTAATTTGGATGAGTTGGAGGTGAATGATAGTAGGTTGGCTGGGTGTTATAAGTATGATAGGCGGTGGTGGGTTGAGAATATCTGGGAGATGAGGGTTGGTATGTGGGTGGAGGTGTTTGGTATGTGAGTGGAGATTTTGGGCCTTGAGCCACCATTACTGCCCCCACGTCTTTCTTCTTTGATATGCCGCCTAATTGCAATGCTTTGTTCGTATCCTGTAGTGCCTCAAAATTTATCACCATCCCACTTTTGATACCTTCTTCAATCCTTTCCCCGAGTTTGATGATATTGGAGAACTTGTGATTCTCAATGACCATTAGCCATTCATAATATTGTGGATCATGTGCCCTGACGAAGAACTTGTTCATTTGTTCTTCTTCTAGTGCTAGTCTGACCTTGGCTGCTTCTGACCTCCATCGAGTAGCATACTCGTGGAAAGTCTCAGTTGGGTTCTTCTTTAAATTTTGGATGTAGAAGACATCTGGTGCATTCTCCGTGTTGACCCTGAACTGACCATAAATTCTGATGCCATACTCACCCAATTGGCCCACTTCTTAGGGTTCTGGCTTATGTACTAGGACAAGGCATCTCTGGTAAGACTTCTTATGAAGAGATTCATTTGGATCCTTTCATCTTTTCCGATCTCCACAAACTTGTCACAGTAAGTTCTCAAATGAACCTTGGGATCATATGTTCTGTCAAACATTTCGAACTTGGGAGGTTGGTAACCCTCCGACAGTTCCACGTCCGGTTGTATGCATAGATCCTCATAATTCATACCTTCTATCCCTTTGCCTCCTTCGACACCCTAAACTCGACTTGTCAATTTCTTGAGTTCCTCGGCCATGTTCTTGATGAACAGGTCCTTCTCAGCGGATTCTGGTGTATATGAGATTGGTTGAGTAGAGTGAGGTACGGTTTCCACATATATAGGGTTGTTTTGGTGAGTGTCGGGGACTTGGGTGTAGTGGTCGTCATTGGTTGAGTTTTGAGGATCGAGAATAGGTTGCGGTATGTTCTGAGAAGAGTGATAGGTAGTGGTTGGTGGGTACTGGATTGGTTGATGATGGTGTTGTGGTAGAGTTAGTATCGGTAAGGGATTGGGATTTTGGGGTGGAGTTGCATATTGATGTGGTGCGGGAGGGTTTTGTGGATGCTGGTTTGGTGTGTTTCGGGGAGGCGCTGGATTTTTGGTATTTTGTTGGTTGATCAGAGACGTTCAGGGTGAGGGATAGGTTTTCTAAGTTGCAGACCTGCTCAAGTTCTCCCTGTAACTCCAGTATCTTTTGTTCCAACCGCAAAACCAAATCATTTGGTGCTGGAGTACTTTGACCGTCTGAAGTTTCCGCATTCTCAGCATTTTCCTTTTGAATACCACTTAAGTCATCCATCATAGCTTTTCCTCTATTTTTCGGATCACCCGGAGGAGGAGGAGGTGGAGGGCCTCTAGATCTGGTGTGATATGCTGATGATGCCAGTATGTGGGAACCAACCTTAAGGGATGTGAATAATAAAGAATAAAGAAAAACAAAAGGTAAACAAGTCAGTAAGGGTTCTAAAAAGTTTGCAGTATTTAAACACATATTACGGGAATGTAAATTCGCGTTCTAATTTGGGAGCCTCGTTATGCCCGAGGTAGGCCTGACGACAAATAGATTTGGAGATATTCAGTGCCAATAATTACCTCATTTCATTAGTGTAGAAATAAATGACCCAAAACGACACTAAATAAGATAATGTTGCTAATGACACTTGACCTTATTACATTTGAAAAGCAAGTAAACCTAATCTACTTGGTCCCATAAGGACCCTATCCAGACTGGATGCTCTTGTCGATCAATTCCCCCAGTTCGTGCAGGTTCAACAGTAAGAATGCCCTTGCTAAATGTCCTCCTTCATTTCCCTCAACGTTCTGGAAATCAGTGACTCTCTTTCTCATTTTCCCTTCCAATTCCATCAGACTGTACTCCAGATACTCTACCCTTTCGCTAGATTTAGCAGCCCTGTCTTTCCACTCATTGATCATTTCCATGTCGGCCTTATGCAGCTCCATATGCTCAGCTTCAGACTCGCAAATTCTTTTGTGCAATTTGTTGTACTTCACCTGTGCTTCGGCAACTTCGTCTATGAACCTGTTTCCTGGACCAACCCTTGACTCGAAGATCCTTGCTATGTTATCATCCAACCATGAGGGGTAAAAGTATGTATAACCCGCATGATATCGATCTGGCTCGATGGTATCCTTTTCCACGATAATCTTCAAGTTCCACATGTGTTGTGCTTCATTTTTATATGGGATGGCTTCACTCTGAAAATCAGCTATGTAGTGACTCATTTTAGTGACTCGCGGTATGACATGTCTCATGTCTGCCTATCTCATAACCCTGAGGGGAGCATAAGGGTATATGCCCCTTAACCCAATTAGTACCAAGTGGGGAACATCCCTGGATCTGATGATGAACTCGTCGGTAGGGAACCACTCGAACATCCATTGAACCTGGTCCTTAGTTAACTTGTTGAAAAACTATACCCATCCTACAACATCCTTAGGTTGAGCAAACATATCAGGAATATAGGTCATTCTCTTGGTATGATGAAATGCTATATGATCATTCCACGGCCTTCGCGGAAATTTCTGATAGTATTGACCCTTTTGGAGATGTTCTAGCAGCCAAACTTGCAGGAAATTGCAACCCTCGAAGAATCTAAACCCCTTCTGATAGCATTCCAAAGCCCGGTACATATCTTCAGTGATCATAGGGACAATGGTATATGTCTTTCCCTCGATCCCATCCATCAAATTTTTGGCCACCATGGCGAGCCTGATATGGATTCTGTCCCCTTGGATTGGGAATACTAGCATGCCCAAGAAACACATGATGAACACAAAGACCCTACGGTGAATCCAACCCAAGGAGGTGATGGAAAATTCATCATCGAAAATACAGTAACACCTGTTGTGACTGTATCATTCATAGAGGAAGTCGAAGGGTATGTAGGAGTTTTTCAGGCACTCTAAGTCATCATTCTTCTTTAACCCCATCATCTTAAGAAATCCCCTAGTGGTGCAATTCTCAGGTGCCAACAAACTAGGGCTATCCCAAGGCAACCCAACAAATCCCCATATTTCTTCCAGAAGAGGGGTCATTTCTATGTCCCCAAAGTGGAACACAACCCTCTCTTTGTCCCAGAACATTGTGGCAGCCACGATCAACATTTTGTTTGGTTGAATATCCAATAAAGAAGGAAAGTTTCCTAAGACCCTTTTCATATGGTTTTGGTCACTTGATGGAAAATCCCTCCACCAATCTAGCAATGGTGATGGTACGTTACTGACCATGCCGAACCTAGGGATTTTGTGCCTCATTTTCTGCAAAACAAAAGATAGTTAGGCCCTTTCCCCCTCCAAGTTTATCTATTTATACAACAATGATTAGCACATTGGCACTTACTTTTCCAAAATTAATGTACACAGTCATGGTTGTGTCCGTTGGGATTATGGAAAACCCGATGGACTTTTGGATGAGGTTTGTCTTAAAGGGTTATTATGTGGAAAATATATTAACCCGGCTAGGTTTGACCATGATGCATGCATAATTAATTAGAGTAAGGTTTCTATAGAGGTCTAGATTGGGACCCTCAAACGGACAACTTGAGGGGGAAAGGCATGGAACCGTCGATTACACCACTAATCGACTAGTTTTACCGCAAATACGCCTTTCCACATTTAGTGGGTGATATATATAGGAAGAGCGCAAACACACATCAAGAGTTTCTATAGGATTGGATTATGCACGAGTGGAATATGATGTTGATCATAATTTATGCAACAATAAATAGCATGTTGTCAAGTATTTGCACATTTTAAAAATGATAAATGCTGTATTTAAATAATTAAAAGACAGTTACAAAAAGAAAACAAGGAGACAAGTCAGTTTCAGGGAATAAATAAAATCATAAATACTTTAGAAATAAGCAATTAAATCCAAGTAAAGGGGAAAGGGAAAGGGTGCACATGTATTAATAGAATAAAGCATGCTTAAGACTAATTCACAAAACAAGTTCGTTATGGTAAGAGCCTAAAATATCCCCAGCAGATTCGCCATGCTGTCGAACCCCCTTTTTTCTCGCGGAGTCCGGGTTTCGACATTCATTGGGAACAACTCGTTTCCTTTCAGGAATAGGGTATTTGAATTTGAAGAGTCACCACCTAACGGCTTTAAGGTGCGTTAGGTCACCTAGAGCAAATAACTCATGAAACCGGTTTGCATTACCAGAGACTTGGGTAAGGGCTCGAAATAACCTTAAGAGAAAGATGTTAGGCACCCCTCATGGTACACAACGGTGGGTCCCGACAAAACTCAAATTATGTGAATTAGTCTTATAAACAGATAAAGAAAATTTGACAAATTAGTATTACATTTAAAACAAGGTGTTAAAGGGGTCCTAGGTTTTTTAGCCTACAGGATCACATATGTACAATACCCGATAAATATTCCTCAACTAGAGGGGTTACACGTGGCATTAGCGCACATGTCATCATATCCTTTTACTACACAATTACCCTCCCCTTAGTGGTTATATAAGTGCTTTTAAATTAACGAACTCTATGCGTGCATTACCCGTCCCTTCCTTGTGGCCCTGGAGGTATTTAGGACTCTAATTTAGGTAGTTCTAGACTTTCCTAAGGTACTTAAAGGAGAAAAATCTAGGCGACAATCAAAACAATTAGGACTCTCAAGTAAAGAACAATTAAGGTGGATCACGTTTACCTCTACAAATAAGCAAACAACAGCACATCTCAAACAATAAGATTTTAGACATTTCCAAAGGTCCTAGAGCAGGATATCTCGGTGATCAAATAGAATGTATAAAGCATCGTGTTAAAGCATGGTGATAGAGACCTAATCAGTTTGCCTACTAATTGTTTTAGACCTTTGAATCTTAGCAGTTCACAAAAGCCTAGTTTTACAATTTATAGTATTTTAGTCGCCCTACAGGCTTGCCTAAGCGTGTAACAGTGATGTCATATAAGCATGGTATCTAATCATTAATCAGGAGTGCAGTAAACGAATAAACAATTTTAAGCAGGCGGTTTGGGTCCTATAGGCATGTTTTCTAGGCGTAATGACTGGTTTTAGACTTGTAGAATGGTAGCAAATGCAGAAATTGATTTAGGATCTTATAGGCATGACATCTAAATGCAGCAATTAGTTTTAAAACCTTATCGACCTGCAAAACTAATCTAAACTTATTGGCATATAGAGATTGATTTACACGCATGGTGTCTAAAATGCAAAATCGATTTTTAAACCCTATAGGCATGGTATCTAGAATGTAAGATTGATTTTTTTTTGAACCCTATAGGCATGGCATCAAATGGACAAACATTGCGATAACTTATAAGCATAGTTTCTAAGTGCTAAATATGCTGAAATCCTATTATCATGAATCCTAAATGCAAAAATTGATTTAAAAACCTATAGGCATGATATATATCCATTCCCAACAAAAATATATATAAGAGTCCCCCCTCCCCAGTTTTACTAATTTCCCCAATATCTGTTTACAAAGTAATTAATATTACAACCCAAGCGTAAATGAATTACAGGAATAAACAACACTATACTATAGGGAGCCTGGATAGGCCCAAAGCAAAACCTGGGAAACCAGGCCTTCAAATAGTCCCAAGTACCATATCTCATAGTACAAGAGAGGGTATCCTGATGTGTCAAAGTTCCCAAGGGCCTCATGAACCCTAGGAAGTGCTCATACCAAGGTCCTTTTTAAAGATCAACAGCTTGTGCAGTGTGGAATAGCCAGCCCCAGTGTGTCAAAGTTCAGAAGAGTCTCATGGACTCCAAAGCAGTGCTCACACTGGAGGGGAAAGAACCTAGGTATTCTAAGAATTGGAGTGAGAGTGCCTTACAAGAGATAGTTTTGAGAAAATAGTTTTAGACTCCCAGGAAATAAGGAGAAAACAGGGTCATTCAATTCACTTAAGCAAAGGGTCCAGCAAACAAACAACATTCAGAAACATGATCACTTAATTTAGCTGTTACTAGGTGAGTAAACACAAAGACATGGCATTCTGGGATTAATCAAACAATCACATACAAAAGGGGTAGTAGGGATTGGGAGCAATGTTGGTCAGGAGTCTGTGAGAAGTGAACATTTAGAACATTATAGAAGGAACATGCTAGTAAAAACATAGATTGAACAGAAGTGGACATACTAGAGAACACATAGATTGAACAGAAGTAGACATGCTAGTAAACACATAGATTGAACAGAAGTAAACGTGCTAGTAAACACATAGATTGAACAGAAGTAGACATGCTCACAACAAGGGAACACCTAAATTTAATTGAATAGCAAGAGACATATAGTCTAATTGCATAGCCATAAACATAGTAAACATAGAGCATATAGATCTAAAAAATAGTCATATTGATAACAAGAAACACATAGTTTAATTGAATAGCAGTAATGGAGGCATACCGGTTGGAAATTTGCAGTAGGAGAATGAATTAAATAGGATCCAAGATCTAGTCTTGGCTTCCAGCCGACTAGATAATGCAATAGACAAGTAGCAGTAGGTTGCAATAGAGAGAGAGAGAGAGCAAGAATATTTAAGTGTTTTTCCTTAGGTCTGTGTTTGAAACAGAGTCCTGTACTTATAGGAGTCGAGTAGTGTAAAGTAAATAAGGCAAGGCAGCTTATTCTTGTAAATAAAGTAAGGAAAGCAATCAAATAATCAATTAAGCTTGATAGGGCAGACAATCAGGGAATTATTCCCATAAAGAACTCGGATTGAGTTTCAAATAAGGCAAGAAGTGAGTCTAACAACCAATTAAGATTAGAACCCATAAATCAAGCAATCAATCACACAAATAAGGTAATCTGAGCAATTAGACATCATTCTGGGGTCAAACAGTCCCTAAATAGGCAAGAGACGTTAATTAAGAATTTCAGGATTAAGTAAAGCAAGCAAAAATTCAGTAAATCATTTCAGTAAAAATGAAACCCTGGATAATTGAGTCAGTTAGTCAATTATTCAAAATAATAACGGACAAAATGTTAAAGCGAACAATGAACAGTCAAACAATCAAGACAGGAACATAGTCAATACTGAAAGATTAAACAAAAACATAAGAAATTTTGGAAAAGCCTTTTGCAAGAATAGACGAAGTAGAAATCCTAATTTTGAAAATACTTAGAGTCGATTAACAGTAGGGGAATCAGAAGACTCTTATAGAAAACGGTCATGGAAACTTGAAACCACTTCTAAAATAGAGATTTGACCAACCAATAATCAAGGAAACAAAAACCCTAAAATAACAAAACCAAAATCGATTGACAGTAAGAAACAAGAGATCTTTAAAGAAAAGTCATCGACGAACTCAGAATCATTCCAGATTTACAAAGATTTGGACGGATTCATGTCCAAAGATTAAGGTTTTGAGGGAAAAAAGGGAGGGGTAAAGGGAATCTGGTTTTGAACCAGAGATTTGAACTATAAACATCGAGATAGTAGCACTCACAAGCGAAGGTGACCGTAGTCGGACTCTTAAAGAGTCTCGAACAAGATCTGGGCTAGATCTTTTGGAATTTCTTTCATGGAATAGCAAAATCGAACAACCAGAAGAAGTAGGGGACCAATGAAGGTCTGAAACGATCGTGGAATCTCATAGAACAGGTAGGAATCGAAGGGATTAGGGCTAGGTTTAGGTGGCGACGATTAGGGCTAGGTTTAGGTGGCGACGATTAGGGTTAGGGTTAGGTCTTAGAGAGAACGAAGAGGAGAGGATTTTAGGGTGGCTGAATGGAAGAAATGATTAGGGTTTAGGGGTCTTTTGGAATAAAAAAGGAAAGAAGGGACGGTGAACGTTGATCTCTGTGATCAACGGCCAAGATCAAAAGGGGTTTGGGGCCGGGTAGAGTCTTTAGGTTTGGGCTTGGGTGGATTTGGGCCTGGTTCTAATTGGATTGAGATTGGGGAATTGAAATTGGGCTGGTTTAATAGGCTAGGTCCGGAAAAATAAGAAGGGTTATTTGTTAAATACCCATTTAATTGATAAAAATATTTTTAAAAATAATTAACAGATTATAAAAATGATTCATACCTAGAAATGTTTTAAAACAATTACTTAGTATTTAAAAAATATAAAAGCTATTTTATGGTAAAATAATATAATAATGCATGCATGGGCTATAATTGCAAAGTTATTGTAATTATAACCCCAAAATGCAAATATGGCTATTTGTGAAATAATTAAAACTTAGTACAAATGCAAATGATAAAATTAAGCCACAAAATTATTATAAAACTATTTGTGATGCAATTAGTAATTGTTTATATAAATAAAAAATACTAGGATAAATTAATTAAAACCCTTAAAAATGCAGATATTATGGAAAAATATTAATTGATGTTAATGCATAGTTTTGGAGGTATATATGCATTTTGAAAAAAAATGTTATAGGGAAAAATTGGGTATCAACATTCGTACAGTTTAATATTCATATATCCATGTTAGTTCAGTATTGACGTATCCATGACAGACCAATATTCAGTCAATGCAGTAGCCATTCAGTTCAGTATCTCAACATTTCAATAATCATGTATTCATTCAGTTTAGTATGCAAGTATTAATTAAAGTTCATATTTCCACCGGACCCATTTAAGGTCCTGAGTTAGCATAAGTTACAGTCAGGGCAATCATTCGAGGACGAATGATCCTAAGGGGGAGATAATATAACACCCCGTACATTCAAACTAGGTGTGAATATGTTAAATGAGTATTAATTTAATATTTTAGAAATATGAAGTCCTAGCGGGATAAGTATGGGTGAAAATAGTTGTTTTAGAATTAAGATGGAGAGTGAGGTGTATAAGATTCGACAAAATCGACTAAGTTTACGAAAGATCTATATTTCAGAAGTATTTAGTGAAATTGTCTAAAGTATTTGGGAAAACTCAAAACTCAAAAGTTGTAGGTCATTGAAATATATTTCCAAAGATATATTGTGGAGCCCAAACGGATCTCTGTGCAAAAATTTATATGTATTTTACAGAACAGTGCACAATATGCACGCCCCGTGCGCGGCCGCGCACTTGTGGCAATGTTACTGCCATTTTGCGCGGTCAGTACTTCAGGTGCGTCGGGGCGCACTTGGAGGGTTATTTTAAAGCCCTACTTCTTCCCCCACATCCCCAAAATACAAAAACTTGCTCTAGAAAGGGGAGCTCTCAAAAGCCTAACTCCTTAAAGGTCCCTCCACCATCCAAGATAAGTTCTAATGGTGATTCTAAGTTAATTTTAATTTCCCAACATCTTATTAACATGAGTAAACCCTCCATATCATTAGATATTCGATTGGAACATCATTGTTGAGAGAAGGAACCCTAGAACTCGAATTCAAGGGGATTGAACTTCCAAAAGGGAATGTTTTCACCCTCTAATTGATTCTAACATTGGATTAATGATTATTGACTCTAGTTCATGAGTTATGAGTTGATGTGTTTAATAAAAAGCATGAACGGTTATAGATTTGGATTGTTGATTGTTAATTATTGGTTAAGGGTGTTGTTTACCTTATGGATGATAAAGAACAATGTTGATTATAACCATTTCAGACTTTAAAATTTATCTAGAAGCAAAAGAATGGGTTATTGGGTGTAGAGATACCATTAATGAGGACTATGAAGCTTTATTCTCACCAAGTGTTTGATAAAATGCTTAAGTGACCAAAACATGAGTATCATAGCTAATATGGAATTCCTTTGACTTATATTACTATAGATTAAAGTTGAATAGGTTGACAAACGTTGTATTATACTCAAGAGCAGGAACTTAAGGTATGTTAGGCTAACTCTCAATGTTTGGGAATGTTAATGATTCTCCGTACACTACGTTTCATTTACGACGTTACTAATTGCCTCAAAAATATAGTTAAGCCTAGTTCCTTGAATAGTTGTAGAACTTCTATTCTCTAGCTTCATAATTCATTCATAACTTTCATTCCGAACGTTGTGAGCTCAGTGCATAATCAATATAGACTTGTGTTTAATTCTCATGAGTCTCAATCTAGATTACCAACATGTCATAAATAGTTGAAGCATAAGTTTTCATAATCAGTTCATGAATACATGTCTCAGTCTAGCTCTATTCAGCATTCAAGTATCATGTAACTCAGTATGGTTTAGTATTTCAGCATCATGTATTTTAGTATGATTCTCAGTTCCTGAATGTGGAATACCTGTATTTGGGCCTGAGGCCGTAGTTTATATGTTTTATGCATATTTGGGCCCGAGGCCGTAGTTTATGCTTTATGAATTTTTGGGCCTGAGGCCGTAGTTATGTATACGTATACTTGGGCCTGAGGCCGTAGCTTGTGCACACACACACACACACACACACACATATATATATATATATATATATTGGGCCCGAGGCCGTAGCTTATTCAGATAAATAAGTTGTTCATCATTTAGAAGAGGGAGTATTCATATCCTTACTTTAACAGGTTGTTCATCATTCAGAAGAGGGAGTATTCATATCCTTACTTCCTTTATTCAGTTCAATTATTAGTTATCATTTCAGTTACCAGTTATCCGTTATTAGTTCAGTTATCATTTCAGTTTCAGTTATCAATTATCAATTCTCAGTTATCAGCGTAGTTTCAATTTCAGCATTTATAATTCTTTCTTTCAATTGCTTTACATACCAGTGCAATTTAAATGTACCGACGTCCCTTTTGCCCGGGGCCTGCATCTCACGATGCATGTAATAATTTACAGGTTGACGATTTAGAGCGCTAGGATTCTCGTACCAGCTATTTAGTGATCCCCAATTCTTTCGGGGCATTATCATTACTTTACAATCTTTCAGTATTTACAAACAGTCTGTGTTTTCAGTACTTCATTAAAGGCTTCATAGACTAGAGTTACAGTTAGATAGAGTCTCAGGCTTTTCATGTTAAGCTATGTTGGCTGCAAATATGTTTCAGAATTATATTAGTATTTCCGCACTTTGATTTATATCATCCAGACTTTCAGTATATCAGCATGTATTAGTTTATCTTCCGCATTTAGTTTATTATGACATCATATGTTGATTCAGCCAGCCAGTTGGTTTGCTCGGTTACATGTAGTCAGGCACCGAGTGCCATGTTACATCCAGGCCCGGGTTCGGGGCGTGACATTCCGCTTCTCTAGTTGGGTCGAGGCTGGAATCTGTGGTTTCTATTTAGCCTCTTGCTTTCCCTTTGAGTCTGATCCCTCTACTGAAGGAAGTGCTGACACCGGTATTACTTCATCAATTGCAAACATCTCCTTGGCTGTATGTTGTTCCCCGTATACTGTTTTGACTCCTTCAGATATCGGGAACTTTAGAACTTGGTGAAGGGTCGAGGGTACTGGCCTCATGTTATGGATCCAATAGGCCTTTCGAGCAGAGCGTTATATCTCATGTCTCCCCCGATTACATGGAATTTTGTTTCTTGGATGGTCCCGGCCACGTTCACTGGCAAAACAATCTCACCTTTGGTGGTTTCGCTTTCCATGTTGAAACCATTAGGTGCTCGGGCTGCGGGCACAATTTAATCTTGTAGGACAAGTTGTTCTACGACCCTCGATCGCATAAAGTTGGCCGGGCTACCTGGATCAACCAAAACACATTTAATTTGAATTTTATTCATAAGGACAAATATTACCAGTGCGTCGTTATGAGGTTGTTCAATTCCTTCCGCATCCTCGTCGTTGAAAGACAAGATCTCTTCTGGTAAGTAGTCCCGTGTTCATTTTTCTCTTATGATCGTCACCTTAGTGCACTTAAATATCGGTACTTGAGGAATGTCACCCCTCCAAGGATCATGTAAATTATGTGTTGTGGCTCTTCTTGCTCGTTCTGCCTGTTTGAATCTCTGTTTTTGAAGTGATTCTTGGCCCGATCACTTAAGAATTCTCAAAGGTGACCCTCGTTGAACATTCAGGCTACTTCTTCCCTTAGTTGCCTACAGTCTTATGTTTTATAGCCATGGGTAGCATGATACTTGCATATTTGGTTTAGGTTTCTCTAGGCCGGATCGGTTTGCAGAGGTCAAGGCCATATAGTATCTTTGATATGTCCAATGGCCGATATTATGGCGAAAGCATCTACATTGAAGTTATATTCTGACAATCGAGGTACTTCTTTGGACACGACATCCCTATCGAAGCCACTTTTGCTCATGAGCCCTCGGGAGCTCTATCTCCGATCATCCCTTCTATCATTCTAAATGAGACTATGTCCAGGCCCGTTATTTCTCCGATCTCCACTTTATGGCTGATATCAATCTTTATTCGACCGTGGTTCTCGGTCGAGGTCCCTTTTAACTCTGTCCACGGGCCTGTTAGGATAAATCGAACATATTGGAGCCCCCAGTTGATCATCATCGACCCTGATCTTCGACTAATATCAATTATGTACATCGGCCCAAGTGACAACTGGATATTCGATCAAATTCTGCTTCAATTACTGTAAAGCTACGGAACTTTGAGCACTGAGACCTTGAGTAAAAGCTTGAACAACCCAATCGTCGGTGACCGGTGGCAGGTCAATTCACTCCATTTGGAATTGAGATACGAATTCCCTGAGCATTTTGTTATCTTTTTGTCTTACCTTGAAGAGGACCAACTTTCTGGCGGCGACCATAATGGCTCCGGCGTGTGCCTTTACAAAAGAATCTACAAGCATAGCAAATGAATCAATAGAGTTAGGGGTAGGTTATGGTACCATATCAGAGCTCCTTTTTATAGAGTTCCCCCGAACTTCTTCAGCAATACAGACTCAATCTCATCGTTTTCTAGGTCATTTCCTTTAATGGCGCACGTGTATGAGGTGACGTGTTCGTTTAGATATGTTGTCCCATTGTATTTGGGTATCTCGGGCATACGGAACTTGGGGATTGGCTTCAGAGTCGCACTTGGGGGTAAAGGTTTTTGGACAAATTTTTTGGAATCAAGTCCTTTCAACATCGGTGGTGCCCCCGGAATTTGGTCGACCCTGGAGTTATAAGTTTCCACTTTCTTATCGTTTTCTTCGATCTTTTTCCCCTATCTCGATTCACTTCGTTAGTTCCTCGGGCATCTTTACGATAGCAGGATTGGTCTCTGATTCTCCTCCATTCGATCGCTTTGGCACCGAATCGGCTCTATGAACAATATCTTGCGATGGCTCGATCTCGATCCTGCTTGGTGCACGATTCGAATTTTGGAGTTGTGCTATTGCAGCTTGTTGAGTCTACAACATTTCGAATATCATTCGAAGGCTAATACCGCCCTCTTCACTGTCTGCTCTGATTCGCCGTTCGAGCACCTCTACGGATGTTATTTTTAGGGTCGACCCCCAAATTCCCATTAATGGCAATATGGGAGCTGACTTCGATTGGGTCCAAAGCCGGAGCACCATTGGGGTTGAGTGGAGGTACTTCGTTCCCTGGGGCGGCTATGGTATCGTTCTCACCATGGAGACCGAGACCATTGTCCGTGTGTGTGGGTCTAATTGTGAGTTTGATATGCTGATCCTAGAATCAAAGACATTTCAAAGAACAAGCGTAAAATAGTGTGTGTTACGAAAATTGTACCAGGCAATCACTATTATCCTTAGCTCCACTGTGGATGCCAAATTATTTATCGTTAAATTCGAATAACAATTAAACTTATAAGTGATTTTAAGGATATGTGATTTCACTTGGCACAAACTGATAAATATAAGAATTAATGCTAGGAATTGACAATAAAATAAAGCAAACCAATGTGATTGTCACACCTCCTTTTTCCGCCCCCGCGAGGGGTGAAGGAGTTTTTTCCAATTAAAGGACAATCGAAACGGAATTTATTTATTTATTTCAGAGTCGCCACTTGAGAGGTTTAGGGTGTCCCAAGTCACCAATTCAATCCCGAATCGAGGAAAAGAATGACTCCATTTTACAGTCTGCGAACCAGAAATCCGGATAAGGAATTCTGTTAACCCGGGAGAAGGTGTTAGGCATTCCCGAATTCCGTGGTTCTAGCACGGTCGCTCAACTGTCATATTCGGCTTGTTTATCTGATTTTATACAATTATGCGCTCTTGTGCAAGTTTTAACTCTTTACCGCTTTTATTATTATATTTTTAAAAAGAATGTGAACATCGTCTAAAAACATGTCTTTGGATTGCGTCACATGAAATGCACCCGCAATCCGGAACACAGTTTTATTCAATGTTTTGGGATTTGGATTTGGGTCGCATGAAATGCGCACCCGAGTTTAAGAAGATAACATTATTAAATACGCGCCTAAAGCGACTAACGCACCATTGTTTTGGGTAGGTCCGTGAAATTTTCCTAAACAGTCCATCCCGGAGTCTAAGTAATTTTAAAACAAATATTTACTGAGGGCCCCGTAATTTTGAATTTTTCATGTTTTCGGCGAGGCTCATCTCATTCTTATTATTAAAAAGGAAATCCTAAAAGTGGCTAAGGTTTTCTATTAAATTTGTCTCTAAACATGAAAGAAGACAAAGTCCTGATTAGTTCGCATGCTTGAAAAGTCCGGGCCCTTTAATAACTTTTGCAGATTTGATTAGTTCCGAAATGTCGTTACAAAGTAAAACGCGCCGGAATCCTGGCATGATTCGAGCCACCAGAAATTGCTAGCTCACCAACTCACGCGTGCCTATCCTTGCTTGCTACCTTAACTAGCAATCTTAGACTTACAACTATGCTTTTTTTTCCTTAAAGCGTTACAGTACCCTTTTTGAGTAACAATTGAGGGTAAGATTAATGCTACGATCTAATTGACCAAGAACTCAAACAATCATGCTATAATCTGAGATTAGTTAACAACTTACTAGCTATTTCAGGGATCAAACCACAAATGCCATTTTGCAAATTATCGAAAGTTATACCCAAACATCCATTACATGATCAAGTTCTGTTTGAATACGAGCTAAACTACGTTATTCCAACACACTATCTAACGCATAGCAGTTTTCTACAGTCCCTTACAAACAACTAGAATGAGGAAACTATATTTTTACAAATTACAGATTCAGTAATGCCTTAAGTAACTAAACAAAATAGTAACAACAAAACAAAATAGATTGCTTTTCTGGTTTTCATTTCAACTTTAATTTTTTCACATGCATTCATGCTTCACATTTTTCCGGCTTACAACAGCCATGGTAAAGGCGTGTACCTGATAGAAGAACAGAAACAGAGTAGAGAAAGAAGTCAGCAACAGTTGCAATGGCACAATAGCAAATTCAACAACACAGCAACAGCCAAAAATAACCCAACAGTAGATTAAAACCCAATAGTAGCTTCAGAAAATGCCACGCAGCGACACCAAATGCACCAGAAAATTCCAGAATACAACCCAAATGCCCCAACACCAATATAAATCACCACAATATGACAAAAACTTGAGTTTGCAACAGAAGATGGACCAACAGACTTTCAGCAAATTTCCACAACTCTCAATGCAACAGTAACAGAGGTGAATACTGATTTCAACAGTAAAAGTAAAGCAGATTTTTCTTCTTTCAATCTCTCTCTGGTCACTTAGGATTAGAAAAACCAGCCTATGCTCTCAAAACTAAACTGACCTCTCAAAGTTGGAAAAACCAGCCCCTTTCTTGTTCTAAATGAGCCTATTTATAGCCAGAAATGGCAGGCCCCAGGCTGCCTTGATTCCTTCAGCCTTTTCCTGCCCATACTCCTTAGTTTCCTATGCCCAAATGTCTTTATTGATCCCTACTATGTTGTCCCCCATGCCTGTCCTATTTGTTTTACTCAAGAGTCATGGGTGATTAAAGTATTATTAGTCAGCCCCCATGCTCCACTGTTTGGTTCCCCATTAACAACTAAACTAAGGTTAATTATTAACAACTGGGCAGTCTTGAGCTCAGGGCCTGTTGAGACCCTATTTAGACTTACCAGACTTACCTTTTTAATCCACTGTTATTACTGTCTAACCCTAAACTCAGAAGTTAGAGTCACAGCCTATATAAGCTTGCACCTTAAGACTGATTTCTGGTTAAATACTCAGGGTATTACAGCTATGTTTAATTCTCAGTTTAGGCTTAACCAATGGCTCGAATTTAGTCCAACAGGGGTGCTAATCAGATGGTGTGAATCAAGTTGTTACCTTTCAAGACTGTAAAAAAAACGACAATATGTATCGAATCGACTTTGCGAATTACAACGTATACTAATCAGTCGACAACAAAAGCAGGCTAAAACAGAACACATAGGTGATTCATGTGTTTTCGGAAAGAACATGGAACTTATGAAACTTAATTATTCGAAGACGTTACTCAAATCGACTATACAAACTATTACATGTAACAAACAATCGACAAAAAAAATAGACTAAACATGCCACCAAATTATTTCAATATTCGGGACATTTAGCAGGGAGTTTGCGAAACTTAACTATTCGACGACATTAGTCGAAGCGAATGGATATCTCATAACATACACTTGACACTGAATAGAAGGAAAGAAAAGAAAATTACCTCGGAAGCTTAAGCATAAAAAATGACCCAGGCCTGAACCGGACTGGACTTCTTTGAGGTCGAATGGACTTTAATCGAAGTGTTCCCGACTGAGAACACCTCGATTAAGGTCTATTAGACCCCAATCTGTTGTTGATTTGGACGGACCCCCATGGATTCGATTTTTAGGGTTCTTGAGCTCAGATTTGGGGTTCGAAGAGTTCTACCTAGATTCAAATGAAACCAACGTTGATTAGGGTATGAGGGATGTCAGGGGAGTGGCTGGTGTGAATTTGGGACTCATTAGGTGATTTAGGGTTTTGGCTCGAATCTTTGATCGAAGATTCGAGAACCCTGGAGATGATTCGAAGTTAAGTGACCAGGGATTCGTGTTCAGAGTGGTTTGTAGGTTCAGTGGTGTAGCTATGGTGACCGGTGGCGTTGTTGCCGACGGGTTTACGTTGAAGGGGAGCTATGGCGGCTGCTAGGGTTTGGGGGTGTTTGGGATCGTCTCTGAGAGAGACGATGAAACCAGGGGGGTGTTTGGATAGGGGCGGGGTTCGTTGGGATCATTTATATACCGGGCCAAAGGTCGAATCCTAGCCGTTGGATCAATCAGGATCAATGGTTCGGATTGGTTCACTTAACGAGACAGTGGGTGAATCTCTGGGTCGGGTTTGGCTTTTGGATATGGTTACTGATTGCATCCGTTGGATGAGGGCTAGATGGACGGCTGGGATCGACTGTCATCGAAGAGACGTAGTTCTGGTATCAGACTACGTCGTTTGATGGCGTGGGAGACGGGTCTTCTGGGCTGACTGACTTGGGCCGATTTTTGGTGCTATTTGGGCCTGATTTTCAGCTCAATTTTTGGCTCAAATCCGGTGTTTTTCCTCTCTTATAATTAAACAAAAATTCTCAAAAATAAAATAAAGAGAACCAAAATTAGACTACACAACTATTAATTATCACTTAGTAACAATTAAAACATTTAATGAAACCACCACGACACTAGAATAGAAATGCGTATTTTGTGATTTTCGCTCTTAAAAACCGAATAGCGGTTAATAAATTCCTAAATGTACCACTTTTCCTGAATGCACGAAACATGTATTTTTTTTTATTTTTCTAACTATAGCAAGGTGAGCATTTACGGACAAAATAATTTTCAAAAAATGTCACACAAATCCTCAAAGTTGTACCCGAAGGTAACTTGTTTTATTTCTTTTTCGATTTCTTTTGGAGTAATTTCCGTAAAGCAAAAATCACGTGCTCACAGCTGCCCCTCTTTGTCCGAAAGCACAAAGAGCTTTCGTGCAAAGATAAAGTGAGCGGATACGAGCGATTTTTGCCCGTTGGAATATTCCGTGTGAAGCATTTTTTTGAAAAAGATTTAACCAAACCTTTGCTTCAAAGGTTTCCTACATATCCCTGGATAAAGGGGAATCAGGTTAATGTAGTTCGGGAAGTTTTGGTAGCTGGGACTACCATGTGACCGTAATGTTTGTTGTTACTGCTGTTGTATGATGTTACTACTGCTCTACCGGTCTCCTTATTACAATGTGCTAAAAAAAAGAAAACAAGATGCTAGACTAGACTACGGATCACAAGATCTTATCTATCTTCAAACTTGTTCTTGCTGTCTTGCTTTCTTATCGGCTGGTGTTTCTTCCGGTCCTTCCCTTTTCTGACAATTGCTGGTGATGACACTGGCCTTTTGCTTTTCCAAATACCAGTATTCATCATTTTGTTCTATCCGCTGAGGATGCAGTTTTCTTCATTCTACTGGGGATTTTTGTTGTAACCTTCTGCCTTCCGGTGGGTTACTGCTTGATCTTGTAAGATATTCCTCTGTTCTACAGGCGGGCTCCTGACTTCTTCATTCTTCAACACGTAACAACCTCCGTTCTACAGGCGGGCTCCTGACTTCATCAATCTTCAACATATAACAACCTCCGTTCTACAGGCGGGCTCCTGACTTCATCATCTTGAATTTAACAACCTCCGTTCTACAGGCAAGCTCCTGACTTCATCAATCTTCAACATATAACAACCTCCGTTCTACATGCGGGCTCCTGACTTCATCATCTTGAATTTAACAACCTCCGTTCTACATGCGGGCTCTTGACTTCAACAACTTTCTCAAAATAATTCAGCCTCCATTCTCCAGGCGGGCTCCTGACTTCAACAATTTCTTAAAATTTAATTCAACCTCCATTCTCCAGGCGGGCTCCTGACTTCGACAACTTCTTAAAATAGTTCAGCCTCCGTTCTCCAGGTGGGCTCCTGACTTCAACAACTTTTCTCAAAACAGTTCAGCCTCCGTTCTCCAGGCGGGCTCCTGACTTCGACAACTTCTTAAAATAAATCAGCCTCCATTCTCCAGGCGGGCTCCTGACTTCTACAACTTTCCTAAAAATAATTTAGCCTCCGTTCTCCAGGCGGGCTCCTAACTTTGACAACTTCTTAAAATTTTATCACCTCCATTCTCCAGGCGGGCTCCTGACTTCTTCAACTTCTTAAATTTTTATCACCTCCATTCTCCAGGCGGGCTCCTGACTTCTTCAACTTCTTAAATTCTATCACCTCCATTCTCCAGGCGGGCTCCTGACTTCGACAACTTCTTAAAATAAATCAGCCTCCATTCTCCAGGCGGGCTCCTGACTTCTACAACTACTTAAAATAAATCAGCCTCCATTCTCCAGGCGGGCTCCTGACTTCTACAACTTCTTAAAATAAAATAGCCTCCATTCTCCAGGCGGGCTCCTGACTTCTTCAACTTCTTAAATTCTATCACCTCCATTCTCCAGACGGGCTCCTGACTTCTTCAACTTCTTAATATCACCTCCATTTTCCAGGCGGGCTCCTAACTTCTTCAACTTCTTAAATTCTATCACCTCCATTCTCCAGGCGGGCTCCTGACTTCGACAACTTCTTAAAATAAATCAGCCTCCATTCTCCAGGCGGGCTCCTGACTTCTACAACTTCTTAAAATAAATCAGCCTCCATTCTCCAGGCGGGCTCCTGACTTCTACAACTTCTTAAAATAAAACAGCCTCCATTCTCCAGGCGGGCTCCTGACTTCTTCAACTTCTTAAATTCTATCACCTCCATTCTCCAGGCGGGCTCCTGACTTCGACAACTTCTTAAAATAAATCAGCCTCCATTCTCCAGGCGGGCTCTTGACTTCTTCAACTTCTTAAATTCTATCACCTCTATTCTCCAGGCGGGCTCCTGACTTCGACAACTTCTTAAAATAAATCAGCCTCCATTCTCCAGGCGGGCTCCTGACTTCTTCAACTTCTTAAATTCTATCACCTCCATTCTCTAGGCGGGCTCCTGACTTCATCATCTTCTTAAAATAAATCAGCCTCCATTCTCCAGGCGGGCTCCTGACTTCTTCAACTTCTTAAATTCTATCACCTCCATTCTCAAGGCGGGCTCCTGACTTCATCATCTTCTTAAAATAAATCACCTCCATTCTCCAGGCGGGCTCCTGACTTCAACAATTTCTTATTGAGAGAAAAATTTCGTAATGAGAGAAAATTTTCCTGCCCCAGTTTGATAATCTGCTTTGTGACTCTGTCTTCCTGCGGTCAATAATATTTCTTCTCCCTGTTTCAAATCAGAGAAAGATTTGTTAGTTTAACATGGGGCGAGTGGTCGTGCCACTTCTGCTGAGGATGGTTTTTCCCTTTTCTTTTCCTTGCATTGCTATAAAACTTGCTGGGCGGAATATTGATTGCTGGGGCTGATATTCCCGCTGGGAATGGTAGTCGGAGTTGTCCCTGTATCTTGCAAATCTGCTGCGGATCATCTTGGAATTTGATCCATAACTTCCCTTGGAAATTTAGGCCTTTTAGGATCTAGACCCATTCATCATTTGGTCTTGCGACAAACTTCTTTTCGTTTTGTCGCCTTATCTTCGGCTTGTCCTTTTCGTATTTCTCCTTGCACCATTTTGGCAATTGGTAGTAAACTCTGAAAATCCTTTTCAAAAATAAACTGTTGGGGGGAAATAAAATCCTTTAAATCAGAAAGAAAAGAAAAGAACTTATCTGAATGATGTAACTAATCCCAACGATCATGTCGTGCATTCCGGATCGATCAACCCAGTCTATCTGTATCAATCAATCTTTCGGATGGCCTCATCTCGCTGAGGATAAATGAATATTCAACTTTTGCCAAAGGCTGACCCTTTTCGCCGATCTCGCCTTGTCGCCTCATAGTGCCCTTCGAGGGGTTTTCACTAATAAGACTCTCTCATTTCTCTCAACTCCCGTCGCCTCATGGTGCCTGTGAAGGTTTTCACCAATAAGACTCTCTCATTTTATTTTATTTTTCAGCTGGGGATTGGAGCGTGTCGATATGACGCTCTTTGTTGGGGATTCTTTCGGCTATCACCTCGTTTCCAGTTTATGATCCTCTTCTCTGCTGGGGATCAGAGTGTTGTTCCCGACTTCCACGTGCATGAACTTGGCATTTCTCGAATACTGATCGGGAGGTCTTTTTTGGACATCAATATGGTTTTTTTGTGTATGGCTAAAAAAAGGAAAAGGGGTAACAAAAGGCTCAAAATAATTTTGACGGGTAAAACATTACAACTCTTGGAATCAAACTTTCTTTCCCAAAATTATAAACGCAACTTCTGCCCCAGTTTTCTTGCTTGGGGATTCTTATTTTTGTTACACTATGACCGAGCCGTGAGGCGCCTACGTATCCTTCTTTGAGGAATCAGGTCAAACGTAGTTCCCAATTCCTCCGTTTTCTTCTAACTTTTTTTTTTTTTTGTTATCATTTTTCTCTTCTTTTCTCTTTTTCTTTTCTCTTTTTTTTCGTTTTGTTGTTTTCTTTTCTTTCTTCTTTTTTTCTTCTTTTTCTTTACCTGTCATGCTTGTGTTTTCTAGTCGTTGCTAATGATTCCGAACGAGGGGTATGAAAGAAAAATAAATAAGGCTCAAAAAGGGTTAACGAAGGATAAAGTGTTTAGGTAGCAGAACAAAATGCCTTCGTCATTCCAGTCTTCAAAACATGCCCAGTGCAAACAACACAATTAAACAAAGATTTGTAGCCTATTCCGATGGTGCTGGACTTGACAATTATATTCACTCATTTGCCTTTTCATTTGTCATTTCTAAAGCACCGTTGGGCGACACTCTCACTCTCGTTATCATGAACGACCCTCATGCCAATTTGGCGAATCTTTCTTTTAGCGGTTTTCTTTGTGTTTTACTTGCCCTAGTTCCGTATGACTCGAGCACCGAATAATCCCAAACCGTCCTTATTTCTTTTAAATGTTCTGATCACCTTTCCGGGGTTTTATGATTAACTTTAAAGACTAGGCCCAAACTGTGTGCGCATGTCATGTCACTGGAATCGACGCTGAACAAAAATGATAAAAGGACTAAACAAAAGATGACTAGAAATAATAAAAGACCGGATTTTGCATTAGACTACCGGTGAAATGGTTTGAATAACAAGACAAACAAAACAAACCAGAATAAAATCCTAAAACAAACTGGACAAAACTTAAATAAACCGCTATGACAAAATGGAAAGATAAGAAAGTTTGACACAAGACAATATCCGGATTACAACCCTAAGAATAATCCGGACAACAGAAATTACAACAAAATAAGCCACCAAAAGCTTCTCTCTTGCTAACCAAGGAACGGAGCGTCCTCCCACTTTATCAAAATTGGCATCTTAGCCACTGAGCTTCGCATCAGTATTTCCTAGACCATTACCAACTTCAATATCATCAACCTTAGTCAACAAGTCCCCAATAAGATTTGAGTGTTTCTGCTATCAGGCCTGATCCCGCAAAGTGTGCATCATGATATGCGGGTAAACGATTCTGCGCAATGTTCTGGGTGTCATTGTCTTGGATTACCACAAACCAACCACCTTAACTTTCTTTGCGATTCAAAACAAAACAGGTTAGAATGGACTCAGTCGGACCTCATTATTAACAACATCTTTTATTCCTTTTTTCTCTTTTTTTTCTTCTTCGATTTTTTCATTTTTTTCATTTTTTTTCTCATTCTTTTTTTTTCATTTTTTTTCATTCTTTTTTTTTTCATTTTTTTCCTTTTTGTCGTGGTCGAATCTTATGGAGATTGCCTACGTATCATGACCCCGCATGAATCAGACCTTGCGTAGTTCGGACCAATAAAACATAAACAATACTAAACATTTTTTTTCAATTTTCATATTAAAACAAACTGGGTTTCAAAGGTTTGAAGATGACCTACAAACTCGAAAATCAAACAACCCACATATTCTAATTAAAAGATTTACAAACTCCAAACACAAATGGCCAGCTTCCTTTCTCCGTTTGACAAATGCAACCGAACGGTTATTTTGCAAACGTGGCCCCTTCCAAATTTCACATGAATTTTGAGGCCGGGGAGGATTATTTTATGACACTTTACCAACTTGTCCGTTCTTTTACGAAAATAGCCTTTCGACAACTGAAAGATACTCTAAGGCTATTTCGGCAAGAACGGTTTAAGACGCGGCCGAAGCTGACTGGACTTATTTTTGACTAAAAATCCAAACGGTATTCACCTGACCGCTGATTCTTTTTTTTTTCAAATTACAATAAAAACCTGGTCTTGCAAACACGACCCTTCAGCGCCTCGGGGACGAAGATTTTTAAGGCTGTGTGGGTCAACTGGAACAAAAATCCTAAACATGACCCAAAAGGTGGCTGTTTATGCAAAGTCAGCCTTCCGGCGTCCCTTTCGGGAACATTCGGCTATTTTTGACCAAACAGCGTCACCCGACTTCTTTATGACAAAATTAAAATTTTGACATGTTTTTATTTATTTGTTTTTGGTTATTTTTAGCAAAATAGGAGGTTGGACCCGATGAGGGTTGCCTACGTATCTCACATCCAGTGAGAATCAAACTCGCGTAGTTCGGGATTAACTAAACTATCTTAAACTTCTTCTTTTTTATTCATTTTTGGCAACAAATATCAAACCCACTTTCAGAGCACGACTCTTTTCCTTTTCGATTTTGGCGTTTTCATAAAAATAAAAAACTATCTTAAAAATAAGACCCTTTTTTCATTTCATTTTCCATGGCCAGACAAACTATTTTCCTTTTCTATTTTTTTTCATTTTAAAAATAAAACAAAGTGAAGATTTTTTTTTCGTTTCAACAAAATGACCAACCTATTCTTCAATCTGAAAATAAGAGTCTCTTTTCTATTTTTTCTTTTGCCCTTTTTGAGTGAAACAAACTATATAAAAAAATATTTTTTTTCATTTTTTCCAAAATTTCGGCAGAATTTCGCCAGTATTTGGGGCATTGGTTTTTTTTTCTTTCTAAAATAGGCAATTAACTCTCTACATGGTTACTTCCCTCTTTTTTGCAATTTTCCAATATTCCCAATTTTCGAAGCCGGTCAGCATGCAAGTCTGAAACAAGTAAATGCATAAAGCACACAGTATGTAGCAGGATGGTCTTTTCACTTCAGGTTGCTAGTCCTAGACGGACCCAACCCCTGTGTTGAGTCCCCTAAGTCAAATGCGCATGATGCAAATAAGCGTTCCTACTAGGGATCCGGCATGCGGCTTTGTTATACTAGATTCAGAACCTGGGTGTTTGTTCTAGACCTGGCTTACCCGAGCGGACAGCTCAAGCCGAGGGGCAGCATACCGGGAATACAGAAGCTTCACCGGCTTAGCAACTTGTCCGAACCTCGTTCTAAATTGGGATTTGACACTATACAGAAAAGAAGTCGTATGAAGTACTCCCTTCTTCATGATTCAGAAGACTTAGAGAGAAGATGGGTTTCGGCACAGTTTATATACAATTCACGTAATATCAAAGAGGTAAAAGACAACTAATTAGCACATTGAACCAAAACATGTAACAAAATCAGATAAAACCAAATATAACAATTTATATAAGCTCGAATTTCTAACCCTGAACCAGTGGTTCTGGGTCATAGTCCCCAGCAGAGTCGCCAGAGCTGTCACACCTCCTTTTTCCGCCCCGCGAGGGGTGAAGGAGTTTTTTCCAATTAAAGGACAATCGAAACGGGATTTGTTTATTTATTTCAGAGTCGCCACTTGAGAGGTTTAGGGTGTCCCAAGTCACCAATTCAATCCCGAATCGAGGAAAAGAATGACTCCATATTACAGTCTGCGAACCAGAAATCCGGAAAAGGAATTTTGTTAACCCGGGAGAAGGTGTTAGGCATTCCCGAATTCCGTGGTTCTAGCACGGTCGCTC
Organism: Nicotiana sylvestris; assembly: GCF_000393655.2. NCBI lineage: Eukaryota > Viridiplantae > Streptophyta > Magnoliopsida > Solanales > Solanaceae > Nicotiana > Nicotiana sylvestris. Next base: position 110,685,967 of record NC_091062.1, read on the forward strand.
AACTGTCATATTCGGCTTGTTTATCTGATTTTATACAATTATGCGCTCTTGTGCAAGTTTTAACTCTTTACCGCTTTTATTATTATATTTTTAAAAAGAATGTAAACATCGTCTAAAAACATGTCTTTGGATTGCGTCACATGAAATGCACCCGCAATCCGGAACATAGTTTTATTCAATGTTTTGGGATTTTGATTTGGGTCGCATGAAATGCGCACCCGAGTTTAAGAAGATAACATTATTAAATACGCGCCTAAAGCGACTAACGCACCATTGTTTTGGGTAGGTCCGTGAAATTTTGCTAAACGGTCCATTCCGGAGTCTAAGTAATTTTAAAACAAATATTTACTGAGGGCCCCGTAATTTTGAATTTTTCATGTTTTCGGCGAGGCTCATCTCATTCTTATTATTAAAAAGGCAATCCTAAAAGTGGCTAAGGTTTTCTATTAAATTTGTCTCTAAACATGAAAGAAGACAAAGTCCTGATTAGTTCGCATGCTTGAAAAGTCCGGGCCCTTTAATAACTTTTGCAGATTTGATTAGTTCCGAAATGTCGTTACAAAGTAAAACGCGCCGGAATCCTGGCATGATTCGAGCCACCAGAAATTGCTAGCTCACCAACTCACGCGTGCCTATCCTTGCTTGCTACCTTAACTAGCAATCTTAGACTTACAACTATGCTTCTTTTTCCTTAAAGTGTTACAGTACCCTTTTTGAGTAACAATTGAGGGTAAGATTAATGCTACGATCTAATTGACCAAGAACTCAAACAATCATGCTATAATCTGAGATTAGTTAACAACTTACTAGCTATTTCAGGGATCAAACCACAAGTGCCATTTTGCAAATTATCGGAAGTTATACCCAAACATCCATTACATGATCAAGTTTTGTTTGAATACGAGCTAAACTACGTTATTCCAACACACTATCTAACGCATAGTAGTTTTCTATAGTCCCTTACAAACAACTAGAATGACGAAACTATATTTTTACAAATTACAGATTCAGTAATGCCTTAAGTAACTAAACAAAATAGTAACAACAAAACAAAACAGATTGCTTTTCTGGTTTTCATTTCAACTTCAATTTTTTCACATGCATTCATGCTTCACATTTTTCCGGCTTACAACAGCCATGGTAAAGACGTGTACCTGATAGAAGAACAGAAACAGAGTAGAGAAAGAAGTCAGCAGTAGTTGCAATGGCACAACAGCAAATTCAGCAACACAGCAGCAGCCAAAAATAACCCAACAGTAGATTAAAACCCAACAGTAGCTTCAGAAAATGCCACGCAGCGACACCAAATGCACCAAAAAATCCCAGAATACAACCCAAATGCCCCAACAACAATATAAATCACCACAATATGACCAAAACTTGAGTTTGCAACAGAAGATGGACCAACAGACTTTCAGCAAATTTCCACAACTCTCAATGCAACAGTAACAGAGGTGAATACTGATTTCAACAGTAAAAGTAAAGCAGATTTTTCTTCTTTCAATCTCTCTCTGGTCTCTTAAGATTAGAAAAACCAGCCTATGCTCTCAAAACTAAACTGATCTCTCAAAGTTGGAAAAACCAGCCCCTTTCTTGTTCTAAATGAGCCTATTTATAGCCAGAAATGGCAGGCCCCAGGCTGCCTTGATTCCTTCAACCTTTTCCTGCCCATACTCCTTAGTTTCCTATGCCTAAATGTCTTTATTGATCCCTACTATGTTGTCCCCCATGCCTGTCCTATTTGTTTTACTCAAGAGTCATGGGTGATTAAAGTATTATTAGTCAGCCCCCATGCTCCACTGTTTGGTTCCCCATTAACAACTAAACTAAGGTTAATTATTAACAACTGGGCAGTCTTGAGCTCAGGGCCTGTTGAGACCCTATTTAGACTTACCAAACTTACCCTTTTAATCCACTGTTATTACTGTCTAACCCTAAACTCAGAAGTTAGAGTCACAGCCTATATAAGTTTGCACCTTAAGACTGATTTCTGGTTAAATACTCAGGGTATTACAGCTATGTTTAATTCTTAGTTTAGGCTTAACCAATGGCTCGAATTTAATCCAACAGGGGTGCTAATCAGATGGTGTGAATCAAGTTGTTGCCTTTCAAGACTGTAAAAAAAAACAAACGACAATATGTATCGAATCGACTTTGCGAGTTACAACGTATACTAATCAGTCGACAACAAAAGCAGGCTAAAACAGAACACACAGGTGATTCATGTGTTTTCGGACAGAACATGGAACTTATGAAACTTAATTATTCGACGACGTTACTCAAATCGACTATACAAACTATTACATGTAACAAACAATCGACAAACAACATAGACTAAACAGGTCACCAAATTATTTCAATATTCGGGACATTTAGCAGGGAGCTTACGAAACTTAACTATTCGACGACATTAGTCGAAGCGGATGGATATCTCATAACATACACTTGACACTTAATAGAAGGAAAGAAAAGAAAATTACCTCGGAAGCTTAAGCATCAAAAACGACCCAGGCCTGAACCGGACTGGACTTCTTTGAGATCGAATGGACTTTAATCGAAGTGTTCCCGACTGAGAACACCTCGATTAAGGTCTATTAGACCCCAATCTGTTGTTGATTTGGACGGACCCCCATGGATTCGATTTTTAGGGTTCTTGAGCTCAGATTTGGGGTTCGAAGAGTTCTACCTAGATTCGAACGAAACCAACGTTGATTAGGGTATGAGGGATGTCAGGGGAGTGGCTGGTGTGAATTTGGGACTCATTAGGTGATTTAGGGTTTTAGCTCGAATCTTTGATCGAAGATTCGAGAACCCTGGAGATGATTCGAAGTTAAGTGACCAGGGATTCGTGTTCAGGGTGGTTTATAGGTTCAGTGGTGTAGCTATGGTGACCGGTGGCGTTGTTGCCGCCGGGTTTACGTTGAAGGGGAGCTATGGCAGCTGCTAGGGTTTGGGGGGTGTTTGGGATCGTCTCTAAGAGAGACGATGAAACCAGGGGGGGTGTTTGGATAGGGGCGGGGTTCGTTGGGATCATTTATATACCGGGCCAAAGGTCGAATCCTAGCCGTTGGATCAATCAGGATCAATGGTTCGGATTGGTTCAATTAACGAGACGGTGGGTCAATCTCTGGGTCGGGTTTGGCTTTTGGATATGGGTACTGATTGCATCCGTTGGATGAGGGCTAGATGGACGGCTGGGATCGACTGTCATCGAAGCGACGTAGTTCTAGTATCAGACTACGTCGTTTGATGGCGTGGGAGACGGGTCTTCTGGGCTGACTGACTTGGGCCGATTTTGGTGCTATTTGGGCCTGATTTTCAGCTCAATTTTTGGCTCAAATCCGGTGTTTTTCCTCTCTTATAATTAAACAAAAATTCTCAAAAATAAAATAAAGAGAACCAAAATTAGACTACACAACTATTAATTATCACTTAGTAACAATTAAAACATTTAATGAAACCACCACGACACTAGAATAGAAATGCGTATTTTTGTGATTTTCGCTCTTAAAAATCGAATAGCGGTTAATAAATTCCTAAATGTACCACTTTTCCTGAATGCACGAAACATGTATTTTTTTTCTAACTATAGCAAGGCGAGCATTTACGGACAAAACAATTTTCAAAAAATGTCACACAAATCCTCAAAGTTGTACCCGAAGGTAGCTTGCTTTATTTCTTTTTCGATTTCTTTTGGAGTAATTTCCGTGAAGCAAAAATCACGTGCTCATAGTGATGAACAACTACGACCCTCGAGCTAGACTGCCCTCGAACCCAATGAGTATGCTATTGAAAAGTATGAACTAGAATAACAGAGCTTACAAGAGAAAATTTGACATATTGCTTTGTTATGCGTGAATGTAAGATGATTACAAAATGATTAGGTCCCTCTTTATATAATAGAGGAATCCTATTTATGGTACAATTTTAATTACAGAAGTAAATCCCATGATAGGCGAAACATTCAATCCTGACTCGATATGTGCCGAGATTTCCGCCACGATCCTCGCCCGATCACGGATATCTCGGCTTTCTGTTATCCGTCGTAGCAGGCCTCCTTCGATCTTGCTCGATCTCTTTTTCGCTTCGTTCTCGATCACGACTGGCCTCGATCTCGATCGGCCATTGATCCACGAGCTTAGCAATCCATCTCCGTACCTCGTTCTGGCATAACCGAGGTCGAGCATTGATCTTCCTTCTCGATTTCAGTCAGTTGTACAAAATGACCATATACAATCTATTACTACTATATTAAAATAATTTTATGAATGATCATTCAGCGTCACTCACTATTTAAAAAACACTAAACTATTTTTTTGTAAATGAATAAGCAAATAAAAAGAGGGTGAGAAACTAAAACTTCAAATGAAATTTTTGTAAAAAAGGAACTTTTAAATTTACATTGATAGCTGAACAAATCAACTTGTACTCCAAAATAAGAACACTGAAGAAAATTTTCGTTCTTGCAGTATATTGGGGGAGGGTATATAAAATTTACTTAATACTCCCTCTGTTACAATTTTTGAGAACATTTGATTGGACAGAGAGTTTAAGAAATAAAAGAATATTTTTGAGCTTATGGTATAAAATGAAGCACATATTTTGTGTGGCTATAAATCATTGAATAAAAGTAAATTATTTCCAAATATAACAATAGACAATTCTTTTTTATACGAACTAAAAATAAATAAATAAGTTCACGTAAATTGAAATGGAAAGTGTACATGTTACGTACATATTCTATTTTTTAAAATTCATATAGCAATTGAAATATTAAAATAATGACCACCAAATAATAATAAAAGATCCTATATTTTAAGAATTGTTCACAATTTTAAGACAGGTAGCCGCAAAATTCGAACTCTAATACAGTTTCCCCTTTAGCGTGTTTCGTCTCTCTGCTTTGCTACATCACCTCCCCGCCATTTCTTTTCCCCGACAAAACTGAACTCTCACATTCTTCCCACTTTTTGGTTCTTCGAAAAATCACATACAAATTTCCCAAAATCGCCAATAGAATCATTCTCTAATATTGATGAAAAATGTGCAGACTAAAACAAGGGAACCACAAAAATGTAATTTTATTTTTGGCGATTTTGCTTACCATGGCGAATTCTGCAGTTGGACAGCAGGCAAATACCAATAACACCATGGGAATTCAGCTACTGAAGAGTGTTCTCGCTACGCGTGTCAAGGATATGGGCGCCATTATGACCCAAAAACTTAAAGGCCAATTGGATTTTTGCATTGAAGATGTGTAAGTCATTATTATATTGAATGAACGTGAGTTTTTGTACGTGCATAAGAACGTGGAACATGTAAAATTATAATTCTCTGTTAAATTTGCTATGTTACAGAAGTTACGCCATTGTAATTTTATAATTGTTCCAATGTCTTATAAGTTGAATTTTTCAAATTCAATTTTTCACGTTCTACCTCGGCGTAAAGGGAGCCTTGGCATCACTGGCAAAGTTACTGCCATGTGACCAGGAGGTCACGGGTTCGAGCCGTAGAAACAACCTCTTGCATAAATGTAGGGTAAGATACAATACACCCTTGTGGTCACCGGCCCTTTGCCAGACCCGCGCATAACCTCAATGCCCAAATTAGTTGTGTTTGGCTATATGAATTCTCAATATTTATTCTTGTTGAATAGGACACCATTTTTTTCCAACTTTTTTAATCATACTAGAAGAAATAATAACACTGGGAAGCTGTGATGCATATGTAGTAGTATGTCGTAAAAGCTCACTTGCCTAAGAAATCTGTTTGTTTCCTACTTTAGAAAGAGCAGATTCTTCTACTTCTCTGTTAAGTATTAAATGTGGAGCAACATAAGTCAATGAGTAAAGATTTGGTGAAATTAGCAGCATTAATCATGAAGTCGGTTTTCAAAGATTCTGCCAATAATCTTGTGGTATATATAGGGGAATGGAATTATTTTTCTTCTCCTAATTTGTTTCATTTTTGTGATGATATATATTCGGCGTTGATGATTCAAGTCTACGGAAGGTTACAGTTTGGTTTCGGCTGATAAATTTTGATTGTTACAGAGATGAAGAGTTTGATGCTGCTTTCAATTTCTCCGAAAACTCAGATTTTTTGGCAGCATGTCTTAGAACGACAAAAGGTACCAAGTGCTGGATAAATTCTCATCTTTTCTAGTTTGAGATCCACTTGTCTAGTTCATAATATGGATTACAATTACAATCTTGCAGAATGATGTTAAAATATAGTATTATAGTTTCTGACCAAGTACATTTGAGTATAATAGATTCACTTTTCTTGTGATTAATCATCAATATGTGAAGCTCCTTTCATTCTTGATATTCACAATGTGTTTGGTTGCGTGGTAGGGGATGTTCAGCAGCGGTTGTGTACGGCAGCAGAAATAAAGTTCTACTCGACTAGTTTACTGGAAGTAGCGGATGAAAGTGGCGCAGCAAGAAGTTCCAATTACCTGAAACCTAACAAGAATTGTAATCTGTCATCATGGATAACTGGATGTGAGCCAGGATGGGCTTGTAGTGTTGGAAAAGACGTTAAGGTTGACTTTGAAAACGACAAGGAGATGCCAGCTAGAACTCTAGAATGTCAATCTTGTTGTGAGGGCTTCTTCTGTCCTCATGGTCTCACCTGCATGATCCGTAAGTATTGGATTTTCCAAGTTAGAAATGACTGCCAGCTTCTTGGGCTGATTTCTGAATTTGTTTGCTATAACAATTAATCAGAAGCTGTGAAATTTAGTATATCTCTTTCTGATAATTCTGTTCTTTCCCTCTTGTTCGTTTGTCTTCCTTTTCTTCCCTTGAAGCCTGTCCGATGGGTGCTTATTGCCCTCTTGCAAAACTCAACACGACCACTGGTATATGTGATCCGTAAGTTTCATATTTCCGTCTGGAGTTGTTAGTACTATTATTCTTTTTACTTACACATACACATACACACACGCACACATTCACTTTCTTGACCTGATTATATTGCCTTCCTGAAAATACGCAGCTACCAATATCAACTTCCTCCTGGAGAGACCAATCATACCTGTGGTGGAGCAGATGTGTGGGCTGATTTTATAAGTGCTACTGAACTTTTTTGTTCGGCAGGATTTTACTGTCCAACTACCACCCAGAAGAATCCTTGCAATAAAGGGTATTTATTTTTCTTCCAAATAAAGTAGCTCATGTATGCTTTCTCTTTTTTTCCCCAGCAAGTTTAGCCAGTAGATGACATAATGTATTCTGTTGCATCTTTTTGCTCATGTTCATAAGCTCATGCTTAACCCCATTTACTCACCTACAGCTAATTTGTGCATTTTTCAGACATTACTGCAGAGCTGGTTCAACAGTACAGACAAGTAAGTCTATCTCTTCAATAACAGTCAGCTATATTTCAGTATTTCTAACTATTTTTGCTTATTTTATATACGAATGACAGAAAATGAATCAAGTTTGATGCTTCTAGACATTAGTACTGGTTAAAAACCACTCATCAAATCTTTTTTCATTTGTTGTCTCATTACATAACATATTTCTGGGAGAAAAAAAAAGGAAGAAGAAACAAAAACATACTGATATTATTGGGGAGTGTGCAGCTTGTAGCTCCAGGTAACATAGAGTTAGAGAAATACTTGGGTACTCAGATCCAAATTCGACATGTTGCCATCTCAATAATTGTCTTTCCTTGAGCTGCTATCTACCGTTGAAGATCAAATAAATTTGAAAATATAATAATAATGGCTGGAAAGGTCCAGGATATGTCAGGATGTGAAAATAATTGATCTACTTCGCACACTGTAACAATTGGCTTTGAATTCTTTCTCCTAAGAGGATGTTTTATTTGAGTTCCTTGTGCTGTCGTGAGGCCAGACTACATTCTTGTTGTCTTGCTTTGAATCACGTAGTCTTGTAACTTCAAGTCAATACCACATGTTTTTGCGACGACAAAATGGATGTATATTAAGTAAGAACTCTTTGCATGTTCTTCTCAATTGACAATTCGTGAAACATTTTGGGACTTGAACATGACAAATGATCACAAATGAGTAACAGTGATGTATGTTCATGCAGGCTGCTATACATTTGCAACTTGTGAACGTCAGGCAGCAAACCAAAATATCACTGCTTATGGTATAATGTTTTTTGTAAGTCATCATCTTATTCTTAAGTTATCCAGTGAATGACTATCCATTTTATTGTTGTGCTTATGGAAATAAAGCTCTTGAGTTGGTTAGCATTGCATGTCTCTGTGTCATACCGAGGTTTCTAACTATTACATAATCTGAATGAATATTCTATACTATTAACCTAGATATATATATTTAATATTCTAATATCTTGACTTTTAACAGAGTCAATATTTGCCCTTTTAGTTGCTTGGTGATTCATCAGAGGATTCTTGATCTCTAGAAAGCTTGTTCATTTTGATCTATTAGTCATCGACTGTGAAAACATAAATTGGTACATATTTCATTATAACACTGACACATTCAGACTATATCAACTGTACCATGTGAATATAGAGTTGTTTGGGCCTGGTAATTTGGATGTTTGTGTTAACGGAACTATGAAATGCTCTTTTAAGTAATTGTTTTACAGGTTCTCCTTCTATCTGAAAAAAGAAATGCTGTATACCTTTTCATGCTGTAGAGATATTGGATTTCTAATGTATATGGTGTTTCTCTTCAAGTCATTTTTCCACCATAAAAGATGCACATACTTAAGATTCAGATTGTACACAAGAATTTCTCAGCTGGTTTTTTCGTTTTCGATAGGGTGGAATCATGCTTATACTTCTCATTATATACAACTGTTCTGACCAAGTTCTGAGCAGCAGAGAAAGAAAACAAGCCAAGTCCAGAGAAGCCGGTGCAAGAAGTGCAAGGGAAAGTGCTCAGGCACAAAACAGATGGAAATCTAACCTTGCTAACATGGGTTCTCAATTGTCAAAGACATTCTCCCGTAGAAAGTCGACAAGGCAGGACCTGCAGAAAGATAGTGATCAAAGTAAACCTGGTAAAGATTCTGGCTTGCCCTTGCCCCCAGGTATGTCTCAGGCAAAAGCAAAGAAGCAAAACAACCTCAAGAAGATGATCAATGAATCTGCAGAGAACCCTGATAGTGAAGGTTCCAACATTGAGACTGGGGATAAAAATTTTAAAAAGAACAAGGGTAAACAATTGCATTCAAGGACTCAAATTTTTAGATACGCATATGGGCAAATTGAGAAAGAAAAAGCTCTGCAGGAGCAGAACAAAGATATGACCTTTTCTGGAGTAATCAACATGGCAAGTGAGTTTGAGATAAGGCCCAGACCTCCTATTGAGGTCTTCTTCCAAGATTTGACACTAACTTTGAAGGGAAAAAACAAGCATCTATTGAGGTGTGTAACAGGGAGATTATCGCCTGGTCGCGTTTCTGCTGTTATGGGTCCATCTGGGGCTGGAAAGACAACATTTCTTTCTGCATTGACTGGAAAAGCTGCAGGGTGTACTACAACTGGTTCGGTTCTCATAAATGGAAAGTCTGACTCTATTCAGTCATACAAGAAAATTATTGGCTACGTTCCTCAAGATGATATAGTACATGGAAATTTGACAGTGGAGGAGAATCTTTGGTTTAGTGCTCGGTGCAGGTATGCTACAATAGATTTGTTACTATTCTACCTATAGTTAAGTTATTGCTTGACTCAATATCTTCCAAGTCGCTGTAATTTCTGAACTTAAAGTTGTCCTCGATTTCAAGTAGAATAGTCAATCTTTGACTTCTCAGAGGGTTTGTTTAGAGTTTTGAGTTTGTTGTCCACATGTTCTGACAAATATGCTTGCAAGTTACCAAAGTTCAATTCTTTCTATGTGCATTTGTCTTCATAAGTTCCCTTCTACCATGAGACTGCTACTTCAAAGGCTATAGAGTCCAGTAATTTGTTGTTTTCAAAAATTAGGACCTGTTTTTATTACTCCTATCAGGAAAAAAGTTACCCTTGCTTCTTATTTCTGTTTGTTACAGTTAGCATTCTAGTTTGCCACTACTAGCTTTGCAATTGATTCTCATCTGCTCATCAATGTTGAATTGTTCTTCCAGATTGGCTGCTGATTTGCCAAAACCAGAAAAAGTTTTAGTAGTTGAAAGAGTCATAGAGTCCCTGGGATTGCAACAGGTGAGAGATTCTCTTGTGGGGACAGTGGAGAAGCGAGGCATCTCTGGGGGCCAGAGGAAGCGAGTAAATGTTGGGCTCGAGATGGTTATAGAACCTTCTTTGTTAATTTTAGATGAACCAACTTCTGGTCTGGATAGCTCTTCTTCTCAGTTATTGCTTAGAGCACTTCGTCGTGAAGCTCTTGAAGGAGTGAATATATGCATGGTGGTTCACCAGCCAAGGTAATGTTTGCAGTCATACTTTTCTTCTCTTCGGTCTTCCAATCAAAATGCCAATTGTACTATGTATTGGGAATATCTTCCAATATAACAACCGAAATACTTGCTCTGGAAACATGAGGCATGGTCATGAATAGTTTCCAGCAGTCATACCAAAAGGAATTTTGCTCTCCGTTCCTACGTTGTGGAGCAACATTCTGACGTTGGGTCTCATCTTAAAGCACTTCTTTATTAGTCCTGTTTCTAGAGAGCTAGAAGAAGTAAGAGCATAACACATTTCCTCACAAAGTCATTCCTTAATTGCACATTCATATTTAATATCTTCGTTGCTTTTTGTTTGCAAAAGTAATTTCGTAACGGATAGTTCTTTGTTAATTGCTGATTGCCCTAATTGATTTATTAGATTAGTTGTCCTGTTCTGTATCTAATTATACACGTGTTAGCCAAATTGTATTCTCCTCACACTAAGTGACAGAAAATCTCTTGTTCCAGTTATACTTTGTTCAGGATGTTTGACGATTTGATACTTCTAGCGAAAGGTGGCCTTACAGCGTACCATGGACCAGTATCCAAAGTTGAAGAGTACTTTGTAGGACTTGGGATCAATGTCCCGGATCGTGTTAATCCTCCAGATCACTTCATTGATATTTTAGAGGGAATTTATAAACTCCCGGCAAGTATAGGAGTAACCTATAAAGATCTTCCTCTTAGATGGATGCTTCATAATGGTTACCCAGTACCACCAGACATGCTAGCTTCTTCGGGATCAGCAGCTTCTTTGGCTGGGGATAATTCAGCACATGGAGGAAGTTCTGCAGCGGCTGGTCCTGATCTATCTTTTGCAGGAGAGCTGTGGTCGGATGTCAAATCCAATGTTGAACAGAAGAAGGACCATATACAGCACAAACTTTTGGCCTCAGCGGACTTGTCGAATCGGAAAACACCTGGTGTCCTCCTCCAATATAGGTATTTCCTTGGAAGGTATGACTAGCTCCCTTTATTTCTAATATTATGGAGTACTCTTTTTATTTGTTTGTTAATATATGCTAGCAAGTCACTTATTTTGTTCTTCAATTCCTGTGTTCGAATATTTTGAATTTGTCCAATGTGCTTTCCCACAGTTAGGCTATATATATTTATATAGTAGCTAAGACAAGCAGTTTTATGAATATTATGTGAGATATTTAGTCACAGTTTATGAGGAAAATATGTGCACAGTATGTTTTTGCGTTATGAATATTTCAATTTTGTCTGTGATATTCGATGAATGGCATCGACTAACAATTTGATTCTGCATATTAGTCAGACTCGGCAAGCAGCGACTACGAGAAGCGAAGATACAGGCGGTTGATTTTCTTATACTATTACTTGCTGGGATCTGTTTAGGAACACTTGCTAAAGTGAGTGATGAAAGCTTCGGAGCACAGGGTTACCTTTATACAGTCATTGCAGTTTGTAAGTTAAAACTTTGAGACAGCAGATATATGTTCACTTGTCTTATTTTACTTCAGCATGTACAATTGGTCAAAGGACATTTAACTTTGAAGTTTAAGACAGGTAAGCTTTTATTTCCAAAACTTTGAGAGGGAAATGTTAAAGAGGAACTTTACAAGTTTTAGAACGGTGCATCAAATTTTGAGTTCTGCTTGAGAAATTTGCAAAACACAGATCATGATTTCTCTTAGCAGTTTATCTCTAACTCATCACTAATAACTCCATTTTTTTTTTCATTCTAACAATTTGAAACAGTTTTTGCAAATAAAATATATGCTGCTCTTGGAGATTAGCATACTGTGTAAATTATCATATCAAGCTGGAAACTTCTTTTCTAGTTGAGTAAAGTAGTTCTTTGCTATTATTTGAACTTCATTACTAGTCACATGACTCCCACATTATCACTAACAGAGAGAAAGCATCCTGAATCTCAGAAAAGGTAAGATATGACAGAAACTGAGATAGTGTAATAGTAGAAGTGCAAAAGTTAGAGAAGAAAAGCAGAAGCTTCCAAGCAGTGAGCAAATATAGCATCTTCTTCACACTATAATGATTTTAAAGTCGGATATTAAGATTAAGAACTTGGATTAATGATTAATCACGGTATCTGTTTCTCTGGAAGTATGTCTTGTCTACATGGTAGAAAACCATGAAACTTTAAAAAATAATTGTATGTTAGTTTGTTTTGCTTGATGTTTCCCCATTCTTTATGAAAAGTTTTTAACTGGCAATCCTGAAATTAGCCTTTTTCATTTGTGCTAAGACATTGCTCAGGTCTAATTAACATAATGTTTATTCCTGACTTCCAGCTCTCCTTGGCAAGATTGCAGCATTGAGGTCATTTGCTCTAGAAAAAGTATACTACTGGAGAGAGAGTGCATCCGGCATGAGCAGCTTGGCTTACTTTATGGCCAAGGATACACTTGACCATTTCAATACAATTGTAAAGCCTGCAGTTTATCTATCAATGTTCTATTTCTTCAATAATCCAAGATCAACTATTTGGGATAATTACCTTGTCTTGCTTTGTCTCGTATACTGCGTTACGGGAATAGCTTATGCTTTGGCTATCTACTTTGAACCTGGTCCAGCCCAACTGGTGGGTGTTTTGAACTTTAATAGTGATATAATATGTGAACTCTTTACTGTGATTCTATACTTACAAACTAATTTTGTCTTTCAGTGGTCAGTGTTGTTACCAGTCGTTTTGACTCTCATTGCAAACCAAGACGGCGACCCACTTATGGCAGAAATAGGAAATTTTTGCTTTCCTAAATGGGCTTTAGAAGCATTTTTGCTTGCAACAGCTAGAAGGTCCGGTGCATCCTATCTCTCTTTGTATCTAATAATATGTCAAGGAATGGTTTATTTCTTTAATGCTTTAAAACTATCTTGCCACGGCATCATCAATTCCTGTTAGGTTTACAATTAGCTTGGCATTAACCATCAGGCATTCAGAATCAATTATATCTGATATTTGGCACTAAAAATGTTTCTTCAACTCACTCAAGTGTAAAGTTCCTATTCTTGTTTTATTCTGCTTCCAGGTACTCTGGTGTATGGCTGATCTCAAGATGTGGTTTACTAAAGGCAAGGAACTATGATCTTGGTCACTGGTATCCTTGCTTGCTGTACCTCATCCTCGTCGGCTTTCTCAGCCGTTGTGTAGCATTCTTTTGTTTGGTGACTTTCCAGAAAAAATAAGTCTTCTTCCTCTCTTGGTTCATTGCTTGGCAATCTAGCATAAACACGGAAAAATGCACGTTTGCGGACTCACTAACAAAATGCCACAGTGTAAAGGAACCTTGTATACGTACGGCTATCCTCTTGCCACAATGTAAGTGCAGTAAAAATGGTCTGTGGCAACTGAAGTCAACAATTTTGGCAGAAATGTAAATGTACATATGTGCGAATTTTAGTTTCTCTGAAGTTACCTTGCTTCCTGAATCTTGTAATTAGCTATGACCCTTCAACATAAATGGCAGATGTCGACTTTAAAACATATACTGCTGGTAATGGAAGTTATTTCTGGAGCCAAAGGAAATCAATTCCAATCTTTCACCTCTCATTAGGTACAATTAAATGCCTGTGAATAATAAAAAAGAAAATAGTGTGTTTTATTTGGCGAGTTTAATTGAAGAAATAAATGGAAAGTTATTATACTTTAGCACGTTGTATTATTGTATTGCCGTACTTATGGACGGATGCATCAAATGTCTATGTTTTAAATAGTCAAATAGATTCCGAAAACCTCCTTTCATTTTATTATTACCGACACGACATGGTCTAAGGAATATTGTGATATACTACGTTATCCTGAATTCCAGGCCACTTGTAGGGTTTGGGAAGTTCTTGTCTGGAGTTGATCGATTTCCCAAATTTCTTAGTTGACAATTTTTGAACTACTATATATCATTAGTATTAGTACCCGCGCATCCGCGGACATTAATTATGTCAAATATTTAAGTTATTTGGATTGTATTTTAGTAATCTTAAAATTTACACTTTCTCAGTAAATATAGATAATCATTGGATATTAACTACATAAAAAAATTAACCATTTCTTCTATTTTTCTTTTTTAATACCATTCTTGCCGGTGTCATTGGATCCTAAAAATAGTCAGGAAGTAAAATAATAACTCATATTTATGGCAAAACAATCAAATGTTAAGACAATGAATGACTCTTTGTATAAGATTTAACTCTTTACTACTACTTGAACTCTTATTTGGTGTGTTGATATCTCGGGAGAAATTCAAAAATAGCCAGATTTACAACTAGTCGTTCAAAAATAGCCCAGTTTCAAAAGTAATCGAAATTTAGCCACTTTTCATGTAAAGATAAATCTGAGCGAAAACACTGTTCAAAACCCAGAAAATACGCCAGTATATTATATTGGAGTTCTATCATAAGTATGCTTGAACTCCAGCATATTAAGGATGAGTTCCAGGATGAGTATGCTGGAACTCCAGCATAATATGATGGAGTTCCAGCATAAGTACACTAGAACTCCAGCATAATATACTGGAGTTCCAACAAGTATAATTGTCCAGTATAATATACTGGAGTTTGGAGCACCGGTGCTCCAGTCTCCAGTATATTATATTGGAGTCAGCAAAGTATACCGATCTAGCATAATATGTTGGAGTTCATACACAGGTGCACCGAACTCCAGTATATTATGCTGGACCGGTCTCTGTTGCAGCAAAATAGTGGCTATTTTTTATTGACTTCGTAAACGCTGACTATTTTTGAATGACCCGTCCGAAAACTGGCTATACCGTGCTATTTTTACTGATATCTCTTAAAAAATATTTCTTTCTTAAAATTTCAGTTACTAAAACATTATTTTTCAATAATAATTATTTTTATAATAATGTAATTGAAAATATTATACTTAATTCAAAACTCATTTTAGTTGGTTATCTAAAAATATAAAAAATTCTTTAACTAGTGAATTTTTTTTACTCCATTTTGATATTTGACATTAACCATGTTAAATATCCGAGTTATTTGAATTATATGTAAATAACCTTAACATTTAAACCTTCTAAATAATTATAGATAATCGTCAGATATTAATTAAGAAACACTATATGAAAAAAGACTAACATTTTCTCAATTCTCGTAGTGATAATTTTATTTTTGCACTATTCTCATAGGTGTCACTGGAACCTAAATATAACCACAAAGTGAAATAATAACTCATATTTATGTCAAAGCACAAAGGTTGACACGATATAAACGATTCTTTGATTACGACGTGACTTTTATACTACAATTTGAACTCTTATTTGGTATGATTTTATCTTTCAAAAAATATTTCTATTTTGAAATTTCAATTTCTAAAACTTTATATATATTATAATAATGATTATCTTTATAATGATGCATGAAGATATTATCATTAGTTTAAAATTTACTTTAATCAGCTATCTAAAATTTAAATGATTCTTTGGCCGGATTTATTTCAGTATGACTCCACTTTAGGTTTATCGATATCTTTAGCCCCAGAATTTGAATTTTTAATACCCTATATATAAAAAAAATTTGTTCTTTGAATCATTAAATGTTAAATTAGTTGATTATTATTATAAAACATTGCATATATTATCTTAAAATTGTCAAGTAGTTTATTTTTCGATACCATGCTTGGCTTAATCTCAATGCAAACTACTCAAATTGCATTCCAATTCAAATTCGAATATCATATCAGTTTGTTAGTAATAGTGATTTTTAAAAACGATATATAATGTAAATTAAAAAATATTCTAAGATATCCTTATCTTATAATCTATGTATTTGAGTTGGAAAAAAATATTTGAAATCGATGAGATTAACTTTCAAATTTTTTATATTCAACAAAGATGAAACATAAGAAGAAATTTGTTGTCATCTTTTATTTCTCATTTTTAGATCTTTCTAACATTTTTTTTCAATATTTATTTTCTTTTATCTTATTTTTTATGTCATTATATTTTTTGTTACAAAAAATTAATTTATTTCATTATAAAAGGATGAGTTTTAATAAAATATTGTCTACATATGAACTTTAATTATATTTTTACTCTTTGGTTGAAATTGTTTCATATTTTTTTTTGGCTTTATCTAATCAGCCTAAATAGGTGCTCACCCGACCACTTAAATTAAAAAATTGAATAATATGTAATTTATATATAATCCATATATAATATGTGTATAATCATGTGTTATCGGTATATATCTATTTATATTAGATATAAAAAGTAAACAATAAATATGGCCGGATATTATATAAATATTCCATAAGATTTCGGTTTTTTGAGTTTATCCATGATATAACTTCTATTATAAATAATTATAAAACTCTCTACTAATGTTCAAAAAAATCTTATCTTTTTATTATCTTTGAATTAAAAAAAGTAAAGAGTTTTTTCGAAATAATTTGTTTACATTTAAAAAAAAATCACGTCATACCAATTTTTTCTTTATAGATACTCTTTGTTACACTTAAAAGTCGTTATAGAAACTATCAATTAGAAACCAATTTCTCTCTTGTTGAGTTTGAAAAAAAAATCTTTCACATAATCTAATGATTCAAAACTATATTCTTCAACGAAAAAATATTATATCCTTGCAATATTGGTCTGACTACAGCTAAATGAAGGGGTTTCAGCTTCTACCCTTCAATTCCTTGAATGTGCTAAATTAAAATCAATGATAGCAATTATATAGCCAAAGTTTGTTATTTGTTTGATGTCCATTTATGCAAATTGACTCTTCAAACAAATATTCTTCAAGAAGAAAAAAGAAATAACTTTTTTTTAATGTTGACTGATTTTGTGATGTTTCTTTCTCCAGCATGTATGTTTACTTTATTATATATGTAAGTAAGCTTTTATTTGGTTTTATAAACTCTTTTTTGTTATTTATATAAACATAGACGTGTACCCTATATATTAAATTTATTTTAAAAGAGTTAATTTTATTCAAATCTAGCTACAGTGTTTCAAAGAACTATACTTATAGGATTTTAAATGTGAAAGAGTTTTATAGTTATATGGAGTAGTTTTTTCTTTTGCTAGAGGAGAAATAGTATTTAAATAATTAGAAAAAATAACAAAAATTCCTAACATAATTGCACATGATAACATGATAAAAAAAAGATAAATTTTATTTTTAATTTAAATTTGAATTTTAGAACTTTATATATAAATTCAAAATTATCTTTTAATTCAAATATATATATTTGTATTTAACTAAAATAGTCAAATATAGAATAAAGTCACCATATACTATTGACATTTATTAGCTTGCCACTTGGCTTAACCATAATGTCAATTATATATGGTAACTTTCTTGCTTTAATACATATATATTAGGCCATATCTGAAAATAGTGCATCCACACTGTATATAAGGCCAAAATCGGGGGTTCGACTTTGGGGTTACTATGGCACGCCATGCCCGACCTCGAGAAGCTCGAAGCAGAATTTGAAGTGTGACCCCGAGGTGCATCCCTCAAGAGAGCATATCGAAGGTTCACTGTGGTCAATCTTGGAGCAGTATAAATTGATGATCGTCATGGAAAGGCGTAAGGGTGTGCATTCGAATCGGTTTATCGATAAATCGAATCGATTATTTTGTTATCGGTTTATCGATTTATCGATCTCGATTTCGATTTCAAACTTTTCCTTATCGAGTTATCGATTTCGATTTTGTCCTCTTCGGTTATCGGTTTATCGATAAACCGATAAGATATACTAAAAAGACAAAAAAAAAATTATTTTTTATTTTTTATTTTTTACCCTTATTCTATAATACCCTTCCCTTTACCCTAAGTCCCTAAACCTATTATTTCCTCTACCACATTTAAGGAATGATCGCATTTAAAGCTCAAGGGAATGAATTTCAAATTAATGGAAAATAGAATTAGCTGTGATGATGTATTTTTTTTCTACCGTTGGAGTGTTGGTGGCATACATTTGATCCCTTACTTTAGTTTCATTGCATGTGCTTGTTGACACAATTTTTATGTTATAAATGGAGTTCGTCTTATTTTAGCTTCTTTTTGTTCATATTAGTTAGGCGTGTTTATAGCGATATACTTTCCGTGGAATCCCACAAATTTTTTTATTGGTGTAATCGATAACCGAATCGATAAGCCCCAAACATTGATAAATCGAAATTGAAAAAATCGAAACCTTATTGAAACAATACTTCGTCTTATTTTTGCTTCTTTTTGTCCATATTAGTTAGGCGTGTTTATAGCGATATACTTTCCGTGGAATCCCGCAAATTTTCTTATTGGTGTAATCGATAACCGAATCGATAAGCCCCAAACATCGATAAACGAAATCGAAAAAATTGAAACCTTATTAAAACGATAACGATAAACATATGTACAAATCGATAATCGATAAGTAATTATCGATAAGGGTCAAAATCGAATCGATAAATCGAATGCACACCCCTAGAAAGGCAGGAAAGCTCCCAAAGACACGTGTTTAGAGCTGACCAAGTCTGCAAGGATAGTAAAATCCGTACTGAGCCATTATACAACTGTACCAATAGCATTTCCTCGTCATTATTAGACATGTACTATGTTGGGATTCTCCCTCCTATATAAAGGGGACCCTTGTCATTTTGTAACATGGATAAATCTTGAATACAATAGAACATTTTCTGCTTTTCTCACGCTCAATACTGTCTTTCAGCTTTATTATTTTTTCATTCATTATTCTTTATTTACCGCTATTGTCGGACCCGAGGTCCCTGATTCCATTGAGTTTGAGACCCCAGTCCTTCATCAGCATTGGTTTGCATATCATATTCTCTTTACTTACACTTAGCATCTATTGCCTAACAACTAGTATTGAAATAAATCACATATTTTTAGAACCACAAAATCAAATATAATTGTTAATACCATTTTCAAGGTAAACAGTTTGGCGCACACCGTGGGGCTAAAAATAATAGTGATTGTTTTGGTGCTAGTTTTCTGAAAACACAAGTTACTCTTCACACTTTTTTTTGTCCAAGAATCTTTGATTTCAGGTACAAAAATGTCTAACTCAGCAAATGCGCACGAAAACAACGGTGTTGGGCTTCATGGAGAGAATGGTGCAGATGCCGGTGTACCACCGCAAAACCCTGGGGTGGCACCAGCACAAATCCCCATCGACGTGGGCTCACACAATATTGTGCATGTCGATATGAGCTCTCATACCAATGGAAGTGTGCGCGGGGAAAACTAACATGAAGCACAAGGGACTCCAGCTCGGGAGGAAAGAGAAGTTAGCTTTCAAGTTATTTTCAAGATGTTACAAGCACAACAAGTGGCTATCGCTCAGTCACAAAATTATGAAGTTTCCAACGAAGGATGGAGTAAAAGCAGTGTACGGGGAGCAGCATGCAGCAAGAGAGATATTCGCGGAGCACGATGTGGCACGACGCATGATGTGGTACAAGCATCAACGCTCTCTATATCGAAGAAGCCAAAGGACAAGCAAACAGCCAAGTAGCAACCATAGCCTACATTCTCGGTTGCACCCGAATGAGTGAATAAAGGACTGTGCCGCGTCCTTGGAGCAAGCGATTGAAACATATCGAGGCTCAAATGCTATCATTGCTAAGGTACAACCCTCTCTTTTTTCATTTATGTTTTATACTAACTTATTGCAGGTGTTCGATTGAGAGTAATCGAAGCACCCTCCAGCTCGAAGACCTCGGGTTTTAAAGCATGCATTGCGCCTTTCCCCCCTAGATCGGGTTTTATCGCAAACGGGTTTTACCGGCGAGGTTTTTAACGAAGCAACATCCATATTCTACCTAAGCAGAACTCATCAATTATTCAAGGCTTCTCTTCTATCAACCTCAAATACTAAGGGGCATCACCCTGGGAGGTCAACTCTTCAAAGAAATAGAACTATGCCTAGGAGGACCTCGATAGGAGAATGTTGTATTGGGCCAAACGGTCAAATGAACCGTGTCCATATAGAATAATCGAGCCTCCAAAAGGCAAAAACATGTATGCATATATCAAGTAATTGAGGAAGCCTCTCTGCTTGTCAAAATGTTATGTGCCTCAAAGAAGTTTACTACTGTCATGCAAAAAGGCTCAAGGGCCAAAAATCCTCGAACACTCGGGGACTGTCATCGGCAGTCAGCTCATTGAAGCCATCAAAAACTCAAATTTGTAAGACCTCAATAAGGCAACTTCGAACTTATAAAACCTCCATGAGGCAATACCGAACTTATAAGATCTCAACGAGGCGTACTTAAATTTATAAGACCTTAAAAGGTCATAACCCCGATATTTAGGCCAAGGCTATATATTCGAACTTGTAAGATCCCTAAAAAGGCATACCTTCGATATAGACTCCAAGGTCATCGCACCCGAGGACTAAAGGCTGCGGCCAAACATAAAGACTACGGTCGAACTAAAAGGCTACGGCCAAATTAACACGGCTCGGAGACGTCTGACTGCCACCATAAAACTAAAGGCCTACAAATACTTCGAAAAGAACCAGTTAATCAGGCTACCCTCGGCATAAGCGAAGGAGCTTCGATAATATCAGCTCCAAATAATAAAAAGGTTTCGAAAACTTAGCCTTCGAGCGAACCTCCCGAGGTACTCATCTATCATCACATATCGACTCATAATCGAGGTTCTCGTTTGAGCCATCGAAGAGTTGGACGAACAAAAAACATGCCAAGGCATAATCAAAACTTCAAAGTCTTTAGCCAAAATGAGGGAAAACTATAGCCATGGTAGAGGTCACATCGACCCAATCTGAATAAAGCCTAAGGGCCAATGCGTAAGAGCTTAAGGGCCAGCCTAAAGAGCTTAAGGGCCAATACGTAAGAGCCTAAGGGCCAATGCGTAAGAGCCTAAGGGCCAGCCTAAAGAGCCTAAGGGCCAATATGTTGAAAACCTAAGGGTCAATGAGCCCGAGTCAAAACTTGATTCAAGGACCGAGCCCTAAATGGTCAACTACTATCAATTAATCATCAAGCACAACCTAAGGGTTCTTATCTTAAAGTTTAACATATCGGACTAATTGGAAGCATCAAAACTTAAAACATAAACAAAGGAACAAGCAAGTGGAAATTTATATAAAGGGAAAACCAAAGGGTTCCTTTTTTATTATAAATAATGGTACAAAGATACATTTACAACACTCCCACAGAGAGCCCTATAGAAAGAACAAGGAAAAAAATCTAGTCTACCCTCGGGAACTTAGCGTTTCCCCCCTCGGGGACTTTGTCTCCATCGGCTCCCTCGGGACCAGCTCCCTTACCGGCTACCTCCTCGTTGTCTTCAGCATCAGAAACGAGGGACTTGGCATCGAAATCATCCGCCTTGGCCTACTCTATCTCCTCCGAGAGATCGAATCCCTTACCATGAATCTCCTCGAGAGTTTTCCTCCGGGATCTGCATCGGACATATTCATTGCTTCTCCTCTCTCGATCGGAAGCCCCCCTCAACTTCGTATGAGCTTCAACAACATCTTTCAGATAGATGGTCACCTTCTTATCAGCCTTTGCTCGGACCTCTTCGAATTCGGCTCAAGCATCCACAACTTCGGTCTTCATCTTCAAAAGATCCATTTTAGGCTTGGCAATCCTGCTCGTCTAGACTAAGTTGCCTTCTCGAGCATTAAGAAGTTGTATCTCGAGGGTGGAGGCCTTAGCCAAAGCGTTCCTTTTGGCCGCAACATGAGTATTTATTTGTGCCTTCAATTCGTTGCATTCAGAATTAACCTGGTTAGCTTCACCCCGAAGGCATTCCAGTATCTCTGTCTTTCTCTGCAACTGAGATACCGAAACTTTAGTTTCCAAAGATGGGAGAAGAAACTTGTATTCCCTCAAAATAGAGGTTACCTGTTTCTCGAGGTTGCCTTCGTAATCATGACTTCGGTTCAACTCCGATCGAAGATGTATCAGCTCTCTTGTTTTCTTATCACAAAGAAGCCTGAGAGACTTCTCCCCATTCAAGGCTTTACGCAACTTATCCTCACATCGAAGCAGCTCAGACTTGAGCTTATCGAAGGCCTATGAGAAAGAAGGTTCAGTTAAAAAGAAGAAAGTATGAGGTTAGAAATGTTATAATGACTTCAAAACTCACCATAGAGAAGAGTCACTAAGCTTCCTCGAAGGCCGATTTCGCATCTACCGGCTCGGTCTCATCGGCCCCGATGAAGCAACCCGAGGTGCTCTGATTGGGCGGAGATACGTTAAAGCCCATTTCTCTCGGAGTACTTCTCGACGTCCGAGAACCAGCTGCCAAATCAGGTAATGAAGGACCTTCGCCCCTCCTCTATGTGGAATCTCTCCCTTCAGACTAGGGGCCTCGAGCCCAGTAGGCTCAACAGTCTCGGGAGGCCTCCTGGGTCGAGTCATCAATGTAGAATCATCCTCTCCAGGTGCATTGATGTCCACAGAACAACCGATAAATATGAGATCTTTGTCAGCGGCAACGTCCTCCTCGCACCCCCTGGCGGGTCCTGCTTTGCTATGGGAATCCTCATCCTTCGAGGATCTTTTTCTTTTATTATCCTTCCTTGTCTCAGAAATCGAAGGTCGTTCCTCCTCCTCGAAAGGGGATGGTCTCACCTCAGAAAACTCACCGATGCCTGCAACAAAGAAATTAGTAAAGGAAAGTACTCCTCGAGAGAAGGACTACCTAAAACATACCATGGTGCTTAGCCTCCCATTTGCCTTTTGACAAATCTCGCCATTTACGCTCGTCATAAGTCGAAGAGGCATCCAGTTTGCGGGCCCAGTCCACTAGATCGGGGACCTCATTTGGCATCCACGGAATCACTGTGAAAAAGGAAAGAAAACATCCTTACAGAGTCTAGCTCCACCGAGAACAAAAGTAATAGAATACAATATATCACTTACACTTGAAATTCCATTTCTTGGGAAAAGGTAGGAACTCCGCAGGAATAATATCGACAGTCCTCACTCGAACAAACCAACTCATCCACCCTCGATCCCTGTCCTCGTTATCACTGGCAATAAAGGGCTTGGTGGATCAGTGTTGTAGTGTAATTAGACCTCGATGATGCAAAGGCCGATACAATCTGATAAGGTGGCTAAGAGTGAACTCGAGCTCGGCCTTTTCAGCGAAAAAACTCATCATCAACACGATCCACCAGAAAGACAAATGGATCTGAGCCAAAGTAACTCGATATCTTCGACAGAATTCGAGCACAAGTCGGTTGAGAGGACCCAACGTAAAAGGGTACGTGTACACGTTCAGAAACCCCTCTATGTGGGCCATAATATCCTCTTCTCGGGAGGGTATCTGCAGCCTCACCTTTTCTCCCCATACACAGTCTCTCCTCACAGCCTCAAGGTGTCTCTCTTCTATTGATTGAATGAACCTCGATGCATGCTCTCGATGGCCCGGAACATCGAGAGTTTCTCTATTATAAAATATCTCATCGAGACGAAACAGTTCGAAGTTAGCTCGCCAAATGTCGCCCTATAAAACTGGCCCGGCGGGAAGCAGAGGTGGGACTTCCCTCTTTCTGGTGAGCAGATTTGGGCACGGTAGCCATGATTCCTTCAAAACAAGAAAGGGAAGATGAAAACTCAGGCGAAAGCTTTAATATGATTCGGCACCAGAACTAGCGCAAAACAAGGAACTCTATAGAGAAAGGAAGTTGCACAAAGCGGCAATGCCCTCAATGAAAGAAAGCAAGTATATATAAGAACAACGGCGACTATTCATTAACTTTGATAGCCAATTAGCTTTGACAAAGCAATTATGACTTTTTGGGAAAATGTACCGACAGGGCCATTTCGGTCGCTTTACGGTCAGGTCACATGAATCATGTCACCACACAGTGTTCGAGGGATTGAGGTGTCAAATCGATTCCTTACCAACCCAACCTAGGGAAGGTATGCAATTGAAAACAGAGCAATCCGATCTCAAGGGTCTTTGTTACTCCAAGACCGAGCTCGAAGGAGTTAAATTTAAGTTCGAGGCTTGACCTTGGCATGAACACTAAAAGGCAAAACTTTGAAGACATTAAACAAGAAAGTCCTTTGCATTCCAAGAAATATATTTACAAAGGTGCATTTACAAAACTCCCACGCGGAGTCCACATACAAAAGAAGAAGAAGTGAAAAGAGCAAAGGTGGCCTAGTCTTCGTCTTCGCTACTCCCCGAGCTACTCGTAGAGACCTCGTCCGAAGTAGTCGGAGCTACTGATTCCTCTTCCAAGGCCTTCGCTTCTTCGATCTCGGTAGAGAGGTCGAAACCATTGGCATGCACTTCCTCAAAGGCCTACCTCTGAGCTTTTAATCGAGTATGTGCAAGGGCGCGAGCCAGTTTGAGCTTGACCCCTTCAGATATCTACCTGGCTTGAGTATTCGTTGCAGCAACATCTTCCCCGATACGAGAATATGAGTGCATCGACTTCAGACTTGGCCGCGGATAACGCGACAGTCGACTCAGCATGAAACACCTTGAGTTTGTGAGCCTCCTCTTTAGCACCTTGAATAAGACTCTGGGTCGAGGCCAGCTCCCCTCGGAGAGTATCCCTTTCCGAGGCCATGCTATCCTTGTACCGCTTCAGCTCAAGGATCTCGATGTCTTTGGCCACAATCTCTTCCCGAAGTTGCTCCGTTAGGGTATCCTTTCGCTTAATCTGCAAATGCTGAGTCAAGGTAATGAACACAAAGTTATGAAAACAAAAAAGCAAGCTCATGAACACCGAACTACCTGCTCGATGAATTTGGCCCGCTCTTGGAGCATTTTCTCCGAGCTTGCTCGAAGGCTATTCAATTCCTCCTCCCTTCGAGCGTATAGAGTTTTTAGCTCTTTCGACTCCGAATCACACTTCTCGAACTCCTCCTCACAGTGAGTCAGTTCAGCTCTTAACTTGGAGAAGGCCTGGTCGTACAACATTATGACCTATAGCACAAAGGGAAGAAGTTAGAAAAACAAAGACCAAAACTCAAGGCACAAAGGTTATGTCAAAATTCACCTATTTTTGAAGTTTCACAGCCTTCTCGAGGACGACTGGGGCATTAAGATCAGCATCCTCTTCAACACCGGCAAAAAAATCTCCAAATGCATTATCCTCTCTCTGGGATGCCCCCACATCGGGAGTCTCCCTGTTCTGGGCGTCCCTTATTTGCCCTGGGTAAAACGATGAGCCTGGTTGAAGATCGCTTATGACATCAACCTCTATCGGGGCTTCCTCTCGCCCTCAAAGGGCCTTAGAGCTGGATCCTCCGAATGCGCCAACCAAGTGCTAATCAGCACAAGTTGTATCCCGTTCAGTGGTCGGCTCGGGGACTGCATTCAAACCCTCCTCCAGGGTCTCCTCAATACGAGGTGGGACCACATCGTCCATCTCTAACTCGGCAGTCTTCTGTCCGGCAACCTTCGAAGCATCAGCGCCTCGTCTTGCCCTATGTACCAGTGGGCAATCGTCATCGTCTTCGGCACGAAGACTCTCAGCAGCTTCCGGAGTTAGGATCGTTGCATTGGCCCTAGGCTTTCGAGCCTTAGCTCTCTTTGGTTTTGGGGACTCCGTCAGTGTCTCCTTCTTTCTCTTTCTATCTTTGGTGGGTCTTTGGGTCTCCTCTTCGCCAGAAGAAGGCGGTGTCATTGAAATGGCTTCCCCGAGGCCTGCACAAGAGTAAAATGCCAAACATACCACCAAAAAATCTATTTATAAGGAATTTAGAAGTGATAGTGGCGAGGGCATACCGTGATTTTTGGCCTCCCATCGAGTTTTGGCCAAATCATGCCAAACACGCTTGTCATATGAGGAGGCGGAGTCTAAGAGCTTAACCCAGCCCGAGAGGTCCTTGACCGCGCCGGGGGAACCACACGGTGGCTACGCAACTGAAGGAGAATCAATTCAAAAAAGAAAGGAATTAGTTCAAAAGAAGAAAAGAGGACATCCAGATGATAAAACATGCTCGATGTTACGACACTTACGTCTCATATTCCATTCCTCAAGGAATGGCATCTTCTTGGCAGGGATGAGGTCCGAAGTCCTGACATGAATGAAGCGGCTCATCCACCCCCGGTCTTTATCTTCATCGATGCTGGCAAAAACTGCTTTGGTAGATCGATGTCGCAGTTTGACTAGGCCCCCTCGATAGATACGAGGGCTATACAATCTAATCAGATGATCAAGGGTGAAAGGCATCCCCTCGACCATGTTCGAGAAATATCTAATCAAATAGACAATTCTCCAAAAGGAGGGATAAATTTGACCAAACGTCACTCGATATTGTCGACAAAAATCGAGGATCACCGGGTCTATCGGTGGAGAATAAGAATCTACGGGACCTAAGGTAAAGGGATACGTATATACGCTGAGGAAACCAGCTCTGTGTAGTTATATCCTCTTCTGATAAAGGGATCTCTACTTATACCTCATCTCCCCAACGACAATCTATTTTCGCCTTCTTTATGTCGGTTATTAAACTAATGTACTGAGACATGGTCTCGTATCGGCTTGGTATCGAAGAAGGTTTATCAATTTTGAAATCAGAGGATGTCTCAAAGAGCCCAGGAATACACTCTTCAATACGAGGAGGCACTATCTTTTTGCTCTTAGATGAGCATAACGAAGAAGGGGCTCCCTCTTTTTGAGGTACTGTCTAAGAAGTTTTGGCCATGGTTATAACAAAGTTTCAAAGTAAGCTGACGAAGAAGTAAACACAGAAGGAGGATGAAGACAGGAAACTGTTAACAAAGATTTGAAAATTTGAAGATGTTGTAAAGGCTTAAAAGGTAGGGAATTGGAGTATTTATAAGAGTCATCTAAGTGTATTGGAGGAGTTGATAGGGCCACCAATAGCGGTTCGTGGGCTTTTCGAGAACCGTGTTAATAAGCCCCATGTACAACTTTTCTGTCGCATCATTTAATGATCTCACGTGGCTGACATCATAATGGGGGTATCGAAGAGGCAAGAACTCAAGATCGTTTCTTATCCTTTCATTCTAAGAAACGCGGGGACTATCTGTATACGGCCAAAATCGGGGAGTTCGACTTTAGGGTTACTATGACACTCCACGCCCGACCTCGAGAAGCTCGAAGCATAATTTGAAGTGTGACCCCGAGGTGCATCCCTCAAGGGAGCATATCGAAGTTTCGTTGTGGTCAATCTCGGAGCAGTACAAATCGACGATCGTCATGGAAAGGCGGGAAAGCTCCCAAGGACACGTGGTTAGAGCTTACCAGGTCTGCAAGGATAGTACAACTGAGCCATTATACAACTGTACCAATAGCATTTTCTCGTCATTATTAGACATGTACTATGTTGGGATTCCCCCCTCCTATATAAAAGGGACCCTTGTCATTTTGTAACATGGATGAATCTTGACTACAATAGAATATTTTCTTCTTTTCTCACGCTCAATCTTGTCTTTCAGCTTTATTATTTTTTCATTCAATATATATTCTTCATTTATTATTCTTCATTTACCGCTATTATCGGACCCGAGGTCCCTGATTCCATTGAGTTCGAGACCCCAGTCCTTTATCAACATTGGTTTGCATATCTTATTCTCTTTACTTACACTTAACATCTATTTCCTAACAACTAGTATTTAAATAAATCACATATTTTTAGAACCAGAAAATCAAATATATAATTGTTAATACCATTTTCAAGGTAAACACACTGCCACAACAATGTGAAGATAGGTTTTGACTCATTTACTACTTTAGCTCAAGCTTAGTTTCTTTTGGAGGAGATTGTTCCATTCAAAATAATTGAGTTAATTTTATCCATGGTCATTGAACTTTTGTGTTTGTTATCCAAAAGTCATTTCTTCTTCTTTTTTTGTTACGTAAAAATTATTTAACTTTGTGTTCATCACTCAAAAATCACTATTCCTTTTTTTTGTTACACAAAAAATATTTTACTTTACTTTAGTTATCACAAAGTCACATTTGCTAGATTTTATAATATTTTTACTTGAAAAGTCTACTATGCCTTTGATATTATATAAATCTTCATATTTATATAATACCTTCTATATTATATACTATATAATATATTTTTACCTAGGTATTTTATTTATAACTAAAATAACCTAATAATATTTTATTTATTATTTTTATAATATATTCGTACATTTAATTTTTCCTTAACTGATTTTATTTTAATTTTTACCTGTGTTTTATAAAATTTTGTCAAAGTAATTATCATGTCAAAGTAAAATCTTTTCTTTATTTTGTTACACAAAAATTATTTTACTATGGTCACTTTGACAATATTTTATAAAATTTTCACCTGAAAAGTCTATTATGCCCTTGACATTATAAAACTTTCTCAAAATATGCTTTTTTAAAAAGTGCTTTCGGTGGAAAGCAATTTATATTTGACTATTTAATTTGAATTTTTTTTTGAGTAGCAACTAATTTTGGCCAAACATTTAAACGGTGCTTCAAAGCATAATTTTTTCAAAAGTATTTATCAAAAGTGCTATTGAAGATACTTTTGGCAAGAAAAAGTCATGTTTATATGTTATGATCATTGTTTCAAGAAGTATATTGCTGATAAAATCAATTCATAAAAACCTCCTTTCATTTTATTATTACCGTCTCTAGCCACTCATGGGGTTTGGGAAGTTCATTTTTGGAGTTAATTTTTTTCTTTTTTGACTAGGTGAGTTTCTTTGTCAGTAATTCTTGTACTACAATGACATCTGTAAAAGTTCATTCAGACTGTCACAACAATTTGAAGATAGCTAGGTTTTGACTCATTACCACCTGGTTCAAGCTTATTTTCTTTTGTAAGAGGTTGTGCTACGCAAATGACCATTGCTTTTTCTTCTCTTGTTTACATTTCATTTTTTATTTACTCATTAGAAGACATTATTAGATGGGGGTAATATTAAAGGGAGTGGTAGGACCACAAATTCCAAAAATAATTATTTTTTTTAAACTTCGTGTCTAATCAAACAAGCTTACATAAATTGAAACGGATGGAGTAAACAACAAGAAACTCATGGAATATGAAGAAATTTTATTTTGTACCAGATTCACGTAATTTGTATGAGACTCCTTTATGACTTTGCCAAATGGATTTAGGGTCCCACTTCATGCAAAAATTAGCCAACTCCCAGCTCCGCTATTACTCTCTCCCCTTCCTAATTTCTTCAACTCCCTTAACTCAATGTTTTCAATTACCAGAATTAAATGTTTCTAATTCGTTCTTTTAATTCTTCTTCTCTCAAGCAATTGATCATTTTTCAAAGACACACAAAACTTAAACCCATAAAATATTTTTGAGAAGAAGAAAAAGAAAGAATCGGAAAGGAAAGAACACCATTAACGTTGACAAATACTAGTAATTAACTTTTGGCATTGTCCATGAAACCTAACAATAAAAAGCAGACACAACCTCTATATATAATCTCTATTTTTTCCCTTTGTAGTTCTTTTTTTGGTTCGAATTCCTCTATCCTCTTTTTCTCCTCTTTCTCGCTTCTTTTTGTATGAATATGGTGAAAACTGAAAAGTCATAAAACAATACCTTTGAAAAAATTTCAAATAAGATTGGTAGAGTATCTGCTGAGCTATGTTTCGTTTTAGTTTTATGAAGAGCTAGAGTAAAAAACCAGATGTTTCTCAGCAAACATCTTCAAAAATAATGTGGAGCTCACAATCAAGTGGCATATCCATTGCATCAGAGGCGGATCTAGGATTTAAATTTTATGGATTCAACATTTAAGATTTAGCATTCAACCCATAGTACTTTTAAAGTTATGGGTTCATATTGCTATATATTACAACAATAATAACTTTTTACACATAAATTTATAATTCTCGTCAAAAGTAATGGATTCAGTTGAACCCAGTGCCGATACATTGCATCTGCCTCTGTATTGCATAGGTCTGTTGGGAGAAAGAAAATGAAGTGATAAGGAACAAGGAAAAAAAAAAGAAAGAAAAAGAGGAAGA
Organism: Nicotiana sylvestris; assembly: GCF_000393655.2. Classification (NCBI taxonomy): domain Eukaryota; kingdom Viridiplantae; phylum Streptophyta; class Magnoliopsida; order Solanales; family Solanaceae; genus Nicotiana; species Nicotiana sylvestris. Next base: position 110,716,267 of record NC_091062.1, read on the forward strand.
GGGAGGAGCATTTGCCTTGATTGAAGAAGTGCCATTGAAGGAGAAGTTGTTAGAATAAATTGGCCTACAAATTCCAGATGTCACTAAATTAATAAGGGCCTCACATAATTATTACATGACATGCGAAACTCAAAATAAAATTTCTCATCTTGTGTTACTTTTTCAGTCAAAAGACTATACATTCTCTCTTTATGTTTCCATCGATTTTATTGCCCTCCTTTTCTTAAATCATTTAATGTCATTTGACGATATTGTTTGTCACAGAATCGCAGCATTTAATTTCTCCCGCGGCTATTGACTAATTGTCATAGTACACTGTGTTGCACCGATCGATTGGTATTTGTCAAATGGTATAGAAGCGTTAGATTAAATGAAACAAGTTGAAACCTCTAGCAAAAAGAAAAAGAACAATTAGATCGAAAGAAAAGAGTATTTGGAGGTCCTTTCATATAATGACTCGTTCGAACTTTGACACAAAATTTGAAGAAATATGATCCTTGCGCATAAATTAATGAAGCACAAACTAAGAAATTATTCTTTCACTCTGTTGTATGTATTTTATTACTCTCTTTTTAATTACCCCTTGTGTTTATGATGAGTAAATTGTTGGGATTGGATAATTATGACCCAACATGAGATCTTTGACAAAATTAGAACTAAATTTCACTGTACCAGTGACATCAAATCAAAGGAGGGGAACTCATATGTTTGACTTTCGTGTGGTTGAAGTACTATTGCATCTCTCTCTACTTATTTTCTTTTTGGGACTGTACTTTACATCGGTCTGAGGTCAAATGTCAACGGAAGAGCCTCCCTTTGTGCACAAAGATAATGCACAAGCCAGAAACTTCTTTGGCGTACCAATTCTGGCGTGTTCAAGATTTTCTTTTGCTTTTAAAAGGTGAGAAAAATGCCATAGCTCATCTAAAAAATTTGGTCCTGAATTCTTGGTCTATGATCTGGTCTAAATTTCGTGTTATTCAATGCATATATATTCGACCTCTTCAATTAAATGGAACATCCTAAAACTCAAGGATGTTTACAACATACAAATGTCAAAAAATCATACTTCATATATGTGAACCTATATATTTTTTTCCAATATATTCCAACAAAGATTTTTAAATTTGAAAATAATTCAACTTAAACTTAACTCTATTCTCAATGAGAAACTTTGGCTGTTTAACACCAGAAGTTTTAAATTATAATCCCGTACAAATATTATGGCTTATTTAGGATCACAAATTTTAAAAGTTTTCATTTCTTTCTTAAATTCCATGCTAAATCAAATAGGTTTACAGCAATTCTAATAGAGGGAGTAACATAAAAGAAAAAAGAAAGAAAGAAGAAAAGCGGGAAAAAGGGGCTCCAAGGTATCTATTACCGGAGATGTCATTCGAATGGCAAAGCTGGCGTGTAGAAAATTAGGATTTCTCAGTAGCGAAGGGATTTGTAGAATGGATATGTAATCCTTTTACAACTCCAAAACTAATTTCACCAGGTTTTCATTGCAAACGCCACCAAACATTGCCTTCTTATGAGCATCACCCAACAAGGACTTTGTCCGCATTTTTGCGATTAACTCATCAATGGGGTTAAGCGTTAGCTCACTTGGTAAGTTTGCTGCATATCACAGTTGAAATGGAGGGTTTTAACCCGTCAGTAACATAGCATGTCCATTTTCCTTACCCATCCCCTCCTCCGGTGTAATTAAAAAAAAACTCAGCAACCTGTTTTCGTACAATTCCAACCTATTTCTCTTCAACAATTGGCCAAAAAATTTTCCACATGTTTTCATTCCAAACGCCACCCAACATTCCCTTCTTATGAGCATCAGCCAACATGGACTGTCCGCATTTCCGCGATGGAGTAACTCATCATTGTCAGTTAGTAACTGTTTAACCAAAAGTTGTGTAATTCGATCAAAGCTTATTTTAAAAAATACTCGAGCATAATCAAGAAATGCTATATTTACTTAGTAATAAAAAAGAAAATTAGAATATGAGATAGCAAAAATAGCCAATAGTAAGTAAGAGAAAGTAATTGTATTCCAATAATAATAAGAACGTGTCTGTACAAATGATATCTCGTTTCCCTTATATATGTCACGACCCGGATTTTCCACCCTCGGGAGTCGTGATGACACCTACTAGTGAAAGCTAGGCAAACTAATCATTCCAAATACTTTACCTTTTTCCCATTTAAATCCTTTAACAGTTGTGATTTAACATTATATAAGCAGCGAAAATAAATAAGCGGAAGAACCAAACGTAACAATTTAATAAAAATTCCGATACAGATCCATAACAAAACTACCCAGAACTGGTGTCACAATCTCACAGACTGTCTAGGAATACTACAAATAGGGGGTTCGAAAGATAAATATAAAACTATTTCTGAAATACATAGAAGGAACAGTAAGGAAAGATAGAAGGAGACGCCAAGGCCTGCGGACGCCTGCAGGACTACCTCGGGTCGCCTGAATGGACTGAAGGCAGCAACCTCACTAGGGTCCAAAAGCTGCAGCACCGGGATCTGCATACAGTGCAGAGTATAGTATCAACACAACCGACCTCATGTGCTGGTAAGTGCCTAGCCTAACCTCGGCAAAATAGTGACGAGGCTAGGACCAGACTACCAAATAAACTTGTGTAGTTAAATCATATACATTGAAAAAATAAAAACAGATATTTACAGTTAAAGACGGGATGGAGAAAGCATGCTGCGGGGAGTATCAAATAACAACAAAATACCAATAGAGGAATGTCAAGAAACCACAATTCAATTGCCAACAAGAATAAGGAAAATCAGAAACAAGTGCACGGCATCACCCTTCGTGCTTTTACTCTCATTCTCACCATAAGAATCAATATTCACTTTCATTCTTTCTAGTTGCGGGGTGCAACCCGATCCCAAATCATATAATACCGTTGAGGTGTGCAACCCGATCCCATTTCATATAATACCATTGCGGTGTGTAACCCGATCCCATTTTATATAATACCGTTGCGGTGTGCAACCCGATTCCATTTCATATAATACCGTTGCGGCGTGCAACCCGATTCCATTTCATATAATACCATTCCGGCGTGCAACCCGATCCCATTTCATATAATACCATTGCGGCGTGCAACCCGATCCCATTTCATATAAAACCGTTGCGGCGTGCAACCCCATCCCATTTCATATAAAACCGTTGCGGCGTGCAACCCCATCCCATTTTATATAAAACCGTTGCGGCATGCAACCTCATCCTATTTCATATAATACCATTGTTGCGTGTAATCTGATCCCATTTCATATAAAACAGTTGCGGCGTGTAACCCGATCCCATTTCATATAATACTGTTGCGGCGTGCAACTGGTCCTATTATACAATTCAACATCAAGCATAAAAGAATCTTGGTAAGGGAACAAGAGTATAACAACAACATCAAGTCAAGGGAGACAATATCATAAACAATAATATCCTGGCAAGGGAGACAATATCATAAACAATAACGTCCCGGTAAGGGAGACAACAATGATAATCATCATACTAAGCATGAATAAATCACAACGGAGTCACAACAATTACAATACGAGACTCACGGGTATACTTGACACCGACATATAGATACTCGTCATCATACCTATACGTCGTACTCCACAATTAACACATAGAAAATAAGACACAACTCCTAATCCCTCAAGCTAAGGTTAGACTAAACATTTACCTCGATGCTTTGAATACAATTCAAGCCTCAACTACTGCTTTACCTCTTGTTTTCATCACCAATTCGCTTGTATCTAGTCATAAGTTACTTAACTATATCAATAAATGCTAAATGAATCAATTCTAATGCATGAAAATAAGTTTTCCAATGATTTTCCCAAAAAATCAAAACTTTACCCGGGCCCACATGGTCAAAACCCAAGGTTCGAACCAAAACCCGATTACCCATTCACCCACGAACTCAAAATATAATTTGTTTTGAAATCAGACCTCAAATCGAGGTCCAAATTCCCAAAATTTGAAAATCGTAAGTTCTACCCAAAACACCTAATTTCCCCCATGAAAACCCTTGATTTTGAGTTAAAATCATGTGAAAACATGTTATAGATTAAAGAAAACAAGTTAGAAATGACATATAATCGATTTGGAGAAGAACGTTTCTTTAGAAAATCGCCCAAGAGAGTTTAGGTTTTGAAAAAGTTGTAAAAATAGTTGAAATCCCATCTGAAATTCATTTAGCAGGTCTCTATTGTCGCATTTGCGAAGTATACCTCGCATTTGCGAGGTAATGCTGGCCCTGGGTTCTTCGCATTTGCGAACCCTGCTTGCATCAATATTGCGATGCCTGATCTCGCATTTGCAAGGTCAGAGGCCTGCTACACACCTACAACACACCAGCAATTCTCCTAAGTCCAATTTCACTTCGTGGCTTATCTAAAACTCACCCGAGCCCTCGTGGCTCTAAACCAAACATGGACCCTAACCTAAAAATATCATACGAACTTGCTCGCGCAATCAAATCATCAAAATAACCTCACCAATTACAAGTTTAGCATCAAAATAAAAGAAAATCTCAAGAACTTTCAAACTTTCAAATTTTACAACTAAGGTTCCGAATCACGTCATATGACCTCCGTTCCTTACCAAATTTTACAAGCTCAACTTAGATGCCATATAATACCTGTACCGGGTTTCAGAACCAAAATACGGGCCCGATACCATCAAATTCAAACACATTCAAATTTCTAAAAACTTTTATAATTTCAGTTAAACAATTTTCTTCAAAAACTCATTTCTCGGGCTTGGGACCTCGGAATTCAATTTCGGGCATATGCCCAAGTCCCATATTTTTCTACGGACCCTCCGGGACCATCAAATCACAGGTCCGGGTCCATTTACCTAAAATGTTGACCAAAGTTAACTTAAATTTATTTCAAAAGCAAAATTTATCATTTTTCACAGATTTTCACATAATGGATTTTCGGATACATGCTCGGATTGCGCACGCAAATCGAGGTGAGACAAAAAGGAGGTTTTAAGGCCGGAACACAGAATTTATTTTCAAAACAAGGTCATCACATTCTCCACCTCTAAAACAACCGTTCATCCTCGAACGGACATAAGAAGGAAGTACCTGACTCGGAGAAAAGATGGGAATATCGGCTCCGTATATCGGACTCGGACTCCCAGGTCACTGCCTCAATAGGCTGACCTCTCCACTGAATACGAACAGAAGGGAAACTCATCGATCTCAACTGACGAACCTGCCGGTCCAGAATAGCTACCGGATCCTTCTCATAGAACAAGTCCTTGTCCATCTGGACAGTGCTTAAGTCTAACACGTGGGATGGATCGCCGTGATACTTCCGAAACATGGACACATGAAACACTGGATGCACGATTGATAAACTCGGAGGCAACGCAAGTCTGTAAGCCACCTCTCCCACTCGATCAAGAATCTCAAACGGGCCAATGAATCTAGGGCTAAGCTTGCCCCTCTACCCAAATCTCATCACGCCCTTCATAGGCAACACCCGAAGCAACACCCACTCGCCGACCATGAATGCCACATCACGAACCTTAGGTCGACACAACTCTTTTGCCTGTATTGAGCTATATAAAGCCTATCCTGAATGATCCTGACCTTGTCAAAGGCCTCCTGTACTAGATCCGTACCCAATAACCGAGCCTCTCCCGGCTCAAACTATCCAACCGGCGACCGACACCGCCTACCATATAAAGCCTCATAAAGAGCCATCTAGATGCTCGACTGGTAACTGTTGTTGTAGGCAAACTCCGCTAAAGGCAAAAACTGATCCCACGAGCCTCCAAAGTCAATAACACAAGCTCGGAGTATATCCTCAAAAATCTAAATAGTACGTTCTGACTATCCGTCTGATTGAGGATGAAATGTTGTGCTCAACTCGACCCGTGTGCTCAACTCACGCTGAACTGCCCTCCAAAAATGTGAAGTAAATGCCCAACTACGTACCTCGATCTGAAATGATAGACATGGTCACACTATGAAGACGAACAACCTCTCAGATATAGATCTCAGCTAACCTCTCGGAAGAATAAGAGACTGCCACAAGAATGAAATGTGCTGACTTAGTCAGCCTATCGACAATAACCCACACTGCATCGAACTTCCTCTAAGTCCGTAGGAGTCCAACAACGAAGTCTATAGTGATACACTCCCACTTCCACTCAGGAATCTCAATCTTCTGGAACAAACCACCAGGTCTCTGATGCACGTACTTTACCTGCTGACAATTCAAACACCGATCCACATATGCAACAATATCATTTTTCAACCTTCTCCACCAATAATGCTACGACAAATCCTGATACATCTTAGCGATGCCCAGATGAATAGAGTACCGAGAACTATGGGCCTTTTCTAAAATCAACTCTCGAAGTCCATCCATATTAGGCACACAAATACGATCCTACATCCTCAAAACTTCATCATCTCCAACTGCAGCCTGCTTGGCACCTCCGTGTTGCACCGTGTCTCTAAGGACACACAAATGAGGATCATCATACTGCCGATCTCTGATACACTCAAATAATGAAGAACGAATGACTGTGCAAGCTAACACACGACTGGGCTCCGAGACATCCAACCTCACGAACTGATTGGCCAAAGCCTGAACATCCAAAGCGAGTGGTCTCTCGCCGACCGGAATATACGCATGACTGCCCATATTGACTGTCTTTCTACTCAAAGCATCGGCCACTACATTGGCCTTCCCCGGATGATATAAGATGGTGATATCATAGTCTTTCAATAGCTCCAACCACCTTATCTACCTCAAATTTAGCTCTTTCTGCTTGAATAAATATTGCAAACTCTTGTGATCCGTGAACACCTCACATGACACGTTGTACAAATAGTGCCTCAAAATCTTCAGCGCGTGAACAATGGCTGCTAACTCCAAATCATGAACTGGATATTTCTTCTCATGAATCTTCAACTGTCGCGAAGCATAAGAAATGCCCTTGCCATCCTGCATCAACACCGCACCAAGTCCAATACGAAATGCATCACAATAAACTATATATGACCCTAAATCTGTGGGCAAAACCAACACCGACACCGTAGTCAAAGATGTCTTGAGCTTCTGAAAGCTTGCCTCACACTTGTCCGACCACCTGAACTGGGCACCCTTTTGGGTCAACCTGGTCATCGGGGCTGCAATAGATGAAAACCCCTCCACAAACCGACGGTAATAGCCTGCCAAACCCAAGAAACTCCGTATCTCTGTAGCTAATGTGGGCATAGGTTAATCCTTGACTGCCTCTATCTTCTTCGGATCTACTTGAATACCCTCTGCTGATACAACATGACCCAAGAAAGCAACTGATCCTAACCAAAACTCGCACTTCAAAAACTTAGCATACAACTGACTTTCTCTCAAAGTATGAAGAACAACTCTCAGATGCTGCTCATGCTCCTCCCGGCTGTGGGAATAGAACAAAATATCATCAATGAAGACTATCACGAATGAATCCAAGTAAGGCTTGAACACTCGGTTCATCAAATCCATAAAAGCTGCTGGGGCATTTGTCAATTCAAATGACATTACCAAGAACTCATAATGCCCGTACCGAGTGTGGAAAGTTGTCTTAGGGACATCAGATACCCTAATCCTCAACTGATGGTAGCAAGATCTCAAGTAAATCTTATATAATACCTTGTCACCCTGAAGCTGATCAAACAAATCATCAATCCTCGGCAATGGATACTTATTCTTGATTGTAACCTTGTTCAACTGCTGGTAATCTATACACATCCTCATCGATCCATCCTTCTTCTTAACAAACAACACCAGCTCACCTCACGGCGAGACACTAGGTCTAATAAAGCCCTTATCAAGCAAGTCTTACAACTGCTCCTTCAATTTTTTCAACTCAGGCGGGACCATACGATACGGTGGAATAAAAATAGGTTGAGTGCCCGGAGCCAAGTCAATGCAGAAGTCAATATCCTTGTCGGGTGGCATGCCTGACAGATCTGAAGGAAACACCTTAGGAAGATCACAAACAACAGGCACAGAATCCATAGAAGGAACCTCAGCACTAGAATCACGAACATATGCCAAATAGGCCAAACACCCCTTCTCAACCATTCACCGAGCCTTCATATATGAGATAACACTACGGGTAGAATGACTAAGAGTCCCTCTCCACTCTAAACATGGTAACCCTGGCAAGGCTAAGGTCATAGTCTTGGCATGACAATCCAAGAAAGCGTGGTAAGGTGATAACCAATCTATCCCCAATATGACATCAAAACCAACCATGTCCAAAAGTAATAAGTCTACTCAGGTCTCAAGACCCCCAATCACAACTATACAAGAACGATATACACGATCTACCACAATAGAATCACCCACCGGTGTAGACACATATATAGGAGCACTCAAAGAATCACTAGGCATGATCAAATACGGTGCAAAATAAGATGATACATAGGAGTATATAGACCCTGGATCGAATAGCACTGAAGCATCCCTACTACAAACCAGAACAATACCTGTAATAACTGCATCGGAAGCCTCAGCCTCAGGCTTGGCTAGAAGAGCATAACATCGGGGCTGGGCCCCCACCACTCTGAACTACATCTCTGGGACGGCCTCCTACTGGCTGGCCTCTACCTCTAGCGGTCTGAGCTCCACCTCGAATACCTCCACCTCCACCTCTAGCACCCCTACCTTCACCTCTAGCTGGCTGAGCGGGCGGTGGAATACTCGGTGCTGAGAACTGCTTGGTGCTCGAGGGCAAAATCTAGCAATATGCCTCATGTCGCCACAAGTAAAACAAGCCCTGGATGCTAGGACTGAAGACCATGAAAACTCTAGAGCGGAGGTGCACTGATAGGAGCTGGCGATGCATTATAGAACTATTGATCAAAATACTACATATGAGAACCATGGCTACCTGGGGCACCGTGAGAAGCCTGAAGTATTGAATGAAATGGCCTGGGAGGATGGCCCCTACCAAAAGAATCCCTGCCTCCAGACGAGGTAACACTGAACCTACCAGAATGATGAGGTCTCTTGTCAGACCCCTGACCACCCCCACATGATAGAACCATCTCAACTCTTCTGGCCACATTGGCCGCATCCTGAAAAGAAATCTCGCTCCCCGTCTCCTTATCCATCTGCAATCGAATAGGCTAAACGAGTCCTCAATGAACCTCCTCACTCTCTCTCTCTCTCAATGGGAAGTATCAGAAGAGCATGACAGGCCAAATCAATGAACATGGTCTTTTACTGAGTAACAATCATAGAACCCTATTGGAGACGCTCAAACTGCCTCTGATAGTTCTCCCTCTGAGTGATAGGAAGAAACTTCTCCAAAAATAGCTGAGAAAACTTATCCCAAGTCAAATCTGGTGACACAGCTAGTCTAGCCAAACAATAATCTCTCCACCAAGTCTTGGCGGATCCAGACAAGCGAAAAGCAGCAAAGTCGACCCCATTGGTCTCCACTATCCCCATGTTCCTGAGAACCTCATGACAGTTGTCTAAATAATCCTGGGGATCCTTAAAAGATGCGCCGCTATAAGTGGTAGTGAAGAGCTTCATAAACCTGTCCAATCTCCACAAGGCATCAGTAGACATAGCTGGCCCCTCTCCGGTCTGTGCCATAATACCAGGCTGAACTACCCCAACTGGCTGAGCTACTGGAGTTTGAAAGTGGGGAGCCATCTGCTCTGGAGTGCAAGTAGCAGGAGTCTGGGCTCCTCCTCCAGCCTGAGAGATGGCTGGTGCCACAGGAAGTAAGCCTGCCTAGAAGACACTCTCCATAAGACCCACTAGACGGACAAGAGCATCCTAAAGTACTGGGGTGGTGATGAACCCCTCTAGGACCTGAGCTGACCCTACTGGAACTGACTAGGCTGGAACCTCCTCGTCAAACTCAACTTGAGGCTCCGCCGCTGGTGCTGCTGCTCGGGCTCTAGGTTGAGCTTTGCCTCTACCTCGGGCCCTTGCACGGCCTCTGCCTCTACCCATCGTAGGAGCTACTACTGGGGGCCCGGGGTGTTGATCAGCTGATGAAGTGGTATATGTTTGCACCATCTGTGAGAGAACAGAGTAGAAGTTCAATTAGCATTGAGAAATCAAGTCACACGATATGAAGGAATAGATGTGAAATTTTTCCTAACTCTGTAACCTCTAGGGGATAAATACAAATGTCTCCGTACCGATCCCTCAGACTCTACTAATCTTGTCCGTGAATTGTGAGACCTAAGTAACCTACAGCTCTAATACCAACTTGTCACGACATGGATTTCCCACCCTTGGGAGTCGTGATGGCGTCTACTAGTGAAAGCTAGGCAAACCAATCATTTCAAATACTTTACTTTTTCCCATTTTAAATCCTTCAACAGTTGTGATTTAACATTATATAAGCAGTGGAAATAAATAAGCAGAAGAACGAAATGTAACAATTTAATAAAAATTCCGATACAGATCCATAACAAACTACCCAGATCTGGTGTCACAATCTCACAGACTGTCTAGGAATACTACAAATAGGGGGTTCGAAATATAAATACAAAACTATTTCTGAAATACATAGAAAGAACAGTAAGGAAAGATAGAAGAAGACGCCAAGGCCTGCGGACGCCTGCAGGACTACCTCGGGTCGCCTAAATGGACTGAAGGTAGCAACCTCACTGCGGTCCAAAAGCTGCATCACCGGGATCTGCACACAGTGCAGAGTGTAGTATCAGCACAACAGACCACATGTGCTAGTAAGTGCCTAGCCTAACCTCGGCGAAGTAGAGACAAGGCTAGGACCAGACAACCAAATAAACTTGTGACGTTAAATCATATACAGCGAAAAAATAAAAGCAAATATTTATAGTTAAAGATGGGAGGGGGAAAACATGTTGCGGGGAGTATCAGATAACAACAGAATACCAATAGAGGAATGTCAAGAAACCACAATTCAACTGCCAACAAGAATAAGGAAAATCAGAAACAAGTGCACGGCATCACCCTTCATGCTTTTACTCTCATTCTCACCATAAGAATCAATATTCACTTTCATTCTTTCTTGTTGCGGCGTGCAACCCGATCCCAAATCATATAATACTGTTGCAGTGTGCAACCCGATCCCATTTCATATAATCCCGTTGCGGCGTGCAACCCGATCTCATTTTATATAATACCATTGCGGCGTATAACCTGATCCCATTTCATATAAAACTGTCGCGACGTGCAACCCGATCCCATTTTACATAAAACTGTTGCGGTGTGCAACCCGATCCCATTTCATATAATACCATTGCGGCGTGCAACCCGATCCTATTTCATATAAAACCGTTACGACGTGCAACACAATCCCATTTCATATAATATCGTTGCAGCGTGCAACCCGATCCCATTATATAATTCAACATCAAGCATAAAAGAATCCTGGTAAGGAAGCAAGAGTATAACAACAACATCCTGGCAAGGGAGACAATATCATAAACAATAACATCCCGGCAAGGGAGACAATATCATAAACAATAACTTCACGGCAAGGGAGACAACAATGATAATCATCATACTAAGCATGAATAAATTACAACGGAGTCACAACAATTACAATATGAGACTCACGGGCATACTTGACATCGACGTATAGATACTCGTCATCATGCCTATACGTCGTACTCCACAATTAACACATAGCAAATAAGACACAACTCCTAATCCCTCAAGCTAAGGTTAGACCAAACCTCACCTTTATTCCACGAACACAATTCAAGTCTCAACTACTGCTTTACCTCTTGTTTCCACCACTAATTCGCTTGTATCTGGTCACCAGTTACTTAACTATATCAATAAATTCTAAATAAATCAATTCTAATGTATGAAAATAAGTTTTCCAATGATTTTCCCAAAAAGTCAAAAATCGACCTCGGGCTCACATGGTCAAAACCCGAGGTTCGAACGAAAACCCAATTACCCATTCACCCACGAAGTCAAATATATAATTTGTTTTGAAATCAGACCTCAAATCAAGGTCCAAATTCACAAAATTTGAAAATCCTAAGTTCTACCCAAAACACCCAATTTCCCCCATGAAAACCCTTGATTTTGAGTTGAAATCATGTGAAAAATTGTTATAGATTAAAGAAAATGAGTTAGAAATGACTTACAATCGATTTGGAGAAGAATCTTTCTTTAGAAAATTACCCAAGAGAGTTTAGGTTTTGAAAAAGTTGTAAAAATGGTTGAAATCCCTATTTGAAATTCATTTAGCAGATCTCTGATGTCGCAATTGCAACTAGGGTTCGCAATTTCGAACCCTTAAAAATCCTGCTTCCTTCGCATTTGTGAAGGTATTGTCGCATTTGTGATATCGCAATTGCGATAAAGGTGTCGCATTTGCGACTTCTGACATGCACTAAAGACTTCGCATTTGCAAAGTATACCTCGAATTTGCGAGGTAATGCTGGCCCTGGGTTCTTCGCATTTGCGACAAAATCCTCGCATCTGCGAACCCTGCTTGCATCGCAATTGTGATACCTGATCTCACATTTGCGAGGTCAGAGGCCTGCTACACACCTGCAACACACCAACAATTCTCCTAAGTCCAATTTCACTCCGTGGCCTATCCAAAACTCACCCCAGCCCTCAGGGCTCCAAACCAACCATGCACCCTAACCTAAAAATATCATACGGACTTGCGCGGATCAAAATAACCTCAACAATTACAAGTTTAGCATCAAAATCAAAGAAAATCTCAAGAACTTTCGAAGTTTCAAATTTTACAACTAAGGTTCCGAATCACGTCATATGACCTCCATTCCTTACCAAATTTTACCGGCTCAACTTAGATGCCATATAAGACCTATACCGGGCTCTGGAACTAAAATACGGGCCCAATATCATCAAATTCAAACACATTCAAATTTCTAAAAACTATTATAATTTTAGTTAAATAATTTTCTTCAAAATTCATTTCTCGGGGTTGGGACCTCGGAATTCAATTCCAGGTATACGCCCAAATCTCATATTTTCCTACGGACCATCCGGGACAGTCAAATCACGGGTCCGAGTCCGTTTACCCAAAATATTGACCGAAGTTAACTTAAATACATTTTAAAAGCAAAATTTATCATTTTTCACAGATTTTCACATAATGGTTTTCCGGATACATACTCAGACTGTGCACATAAGTCGAGGTGAGACAAAAGGTAGTTTTAAGGCCTCGAAACACAGAATTTATTTTCAAAATAAGTGATGACTTTTTAGGTCATCACAATATAGGAGTCTACAAGTACAACGTCTTTCTCCTTTTATGACCGAACCATTAATAACATTAATGATATTAATGAGACGTTATAATTGGTAATCATAACTGTTCATGAAGTTTATGTAATGTTTAAAGTCATTCATGGTCATTAATTAATGATTCATGAATCTTTCCTTTTACCGTCTCGATTCATTCTGCCGGTACCTCTTCATGTAACCATTTAAACTTGAGCGTTCATGCCTTTTCCTCTCGTGAGTGATTTGCTCGTATCTATTATGATTCGTGCCTCTTTGAATACATCTTTCCAGTTGTCGCTTTTCTACTTATCCACGTGTCTTGTCATATCAGTCACTCATATAAATCCACATGTAATATTTATTTTTACCAATACAGATAGTACACCCATTTGCCGAATATTCTGCAATTAAATATTTGGGAAGTGGTATGTATTTATTGCGGGAACTTTTGCTGTCATTTACCATGTATCATTATGTTTTCTTCAGAACTATCGCGTCGTATGTCACTTCCATTTAATACATGTGCCATGTAGCCTTCATTAATTGGTTCTGTGACTCTTCAGCGATTTCTAGGGCTTTTTTTGCGGCTGCATCAGTCATGAAGTGACTGTTTCATTATGACATTTCCATCATGATTCACTTTTTATGACGGTTACTTCTTCATATAAATACATCCTCTACGAAAAACTATCCTCATTGTTCTTTGTTCATAATAGTTCTCATTCTTCATCACATATTACTTTCTCGTATAACTATGTCTTCTTCAAATTCCGATCCTCGTAAAGTTGTTATTGTGGATGAACTTCCCCCTTCCTCTGCTCCTACCAGAAGTAGAAGAGGTGGTAGGCTACGTAGTTTAGGATCTGTTTCTATCCATGGTTCTTCTTCTCAACCCAGTACCATTACCCTGTCGTCTTCTAGAACTAGGGCTTTTTTTACATAGATCTTCTACTAGAAGTGGGGATTCTAGTGAACCACTTCATGAATCCACCGTAGATGAGATTATTCCTGCTGAAGATTCCTTCTTTACTGATAGAGAATCGATTAGAAATCAAGTTACTTCCATGACTTCTCGTGATCATGCTGATGTTTACCCCTCTGAGATTACTGACGGTTTGATTTCCCTTGTGCGGAGAGACTGTCATTGGAAATTTGATTTCCTAATTTTAGTTCCTAATGCAAATCAGAGGATCACCTCGTTCAAAGATGGTTATTCTTTTGAGTATACATATCCCTTTACGTTGGGTTTTAGACCACCTATTGACCTAGTGATCATTGAGTTTTGTCGTTTCTTCAACATTTGTTTAGGACAGATTGGTTTTATTGTATGGAGGGTCGTGGCATGTCTTAGATACTTCTCAAACTTGGTTGTTTTACCCTTCAGCTTTTATCATCTGATTCATCTTTATTCCCCCAAGTTATTTCGTTCTAGGGTGTTTACTCTCGTGGCCAGGAATAAGAGGGTTTTAGTGAGCCCTGAAGATTATAAGGATCGTGGTTGGTATGCTCGATTTGTTGCTGCTCCCACAAGTGGGTTAGTGGGAGAAGAGAACATACCTTTCCTAGAAAAGTGGAACTTTGCACGTAAGTTTCTTTACATATTTTCTATTCCTCTTCTTTTTTTTATGAAGAACCTGCAATCTTATAGTTGTTTTGTTTTTCTTTTTTAGCAACCATGGAAGTCGTTGAGGAAGTCCTATATTTTTTTGGTTGGGTAGAAAAATTGTTAACCGTTGCTCCTATGAAAGAAAGGTCCTGGAAATACCTTTCTAACAGGTTTGGATGGAAAGTGAAGACTCATGGTATCCTTCTCTTCCACGTTCTACCTTGCTTTTATACTTAGTTTGGCACTTATTAACCCTTTTCTTTACTAGGGTTTCACATTCAGGGTGTGAGTGCCGCATCAATTACTGCTTCAAGACTTTCTTTGTTGATGGCTCAAGAGATAATCTTGAGTTCTTCGTTAAAAAGAAAAGCTGATAGGGCACACTGCTCCGAGAGTGAAGAGGAACAAGATGCGAGCTCGTTGGTTCGTAAGTCACAAGCTAGGAGACGTATTATTTCAGATGATGAAGCTACTCCTCCTTCCAGTTCTGTTCCCATGCACGAGCCTGAAGGTGCTACCTTAGTAAGTTCTGATGATGAGATGCCCACTGCACCCCGTGGCTCTACTAAACAACTCTTTTCTCATGGTTTTGATGAAGACTTTGGCTTTGTTTCTGAGGAAACGCCTCTTGCTTCTTTTCCCATGTTTGCTCCAGTTGACCCTTAATTCCCTACATCAGTTGATACTGCCACTGCTCCATCCATGGCTATTTTGACTCCCTCGACTGTTCCTACTATTACAACTTCTTATACTGAAGTTGGTTCCTCTAGTAGGGCAATGAAAAAAGTTACCATCGAAGTTCCTGAGGATAGTAATCTTCTGAAGAAATCTAGCCAAGCTGATATATGGCCAAAACCATTGATTGGCCTAGTTGAGAAGTCAAAATTGGAGATTCATAGTTCTTTAACAGTTCTTTAGACAAGAGGGGTTGGTCTGATGGTAAGCAACCTCCACTTCCAACCAAGAGGTTGTGAGTTCGAGTCTCCCCAAGAGCAAGGTGGGAAGTTCTTAGAGGGAAGGATGCCGGGGGTCTATTTGAAACAGCCTCTCTACCCCAGGGTAGGGGTAAGGTCTGCGTACACACTACCCTACCTAGACCCCACTAAGTGGGATTATACTGGGTTGTTGTTGTTGTTGTTGTACAGTTCTTTAACGTGGATGAATGATATCGTACATTCATCTTTAAAGGTATAAGCCTTAGCTTTTTATTTTACACGTGATTTCCTTTTCATTGGTATCACATTTTTCTTCTCTTCATGTAGATCAACCTCATTGGCACGGAGATGATGAAGAGGATCATCAACACAGAGCAGTTAATGAACGATTATCACATCGAGACAGACAATTGGAAAGATCATTTTGATGGCCTTCAACTTGAAAAAGAATTCTTAGAGGAAGAAAAGTGTACCTTGGAGCAACAGGTGAAAGTAATGGAAGCAGATTTGGCAGTTGAGAAAGCCTCATCTAATCAAGCGGCAAAAATAAAAACCTTCTCGAGTCTTCATTTGCTGAGCAACTTTCTAAAGCCAGTGCAGAAATTAGGGGTCTGAAGGAACTACTGAACCAGAAAGAAGTTTACGCCGGAAAGCTTGTTCAAACACTCACCCAAGCTCAAGAATATCTCCGACTGTCTTCAAATAGAGTTTAGTTTTTAAGTGTTTACTTTCCCCCTCATAGGCTTCTTATGATGTTGCCTTGAATGAGAAGGAAGAGCTAAGAAGTGAGATTGAGCATTATGAAGCCCTTGAAGATAAGGCCGCTGTTGAAGTTAGTTGGGCTTTCTTGAACACACGCCTCGATACTTTAACGCAGGCAAGCCAATAAGGCTTTAACTTAGCTACTGAGATTGCAAAGATTAAAGAAACTATTGAGAAAACCCAACAAAGTCAGAGCTTTTCTCACCTGCGATTGACATTCCCGAGGGTGATGAAGTTACTCCTAGTGAAGCTACTGTTCAATCTCCTTCCGCTCAAGTTGTTCCTCCTACTATTGATGACACCATTCTTCATCCTACTGGTTCAGATTCTGCCCCACAGTGAAAGTTTGAAAAGTTTAAAGTCTTGTTTCATTTTTTTTATTGGTGGAATATTTGGAAGTTTACCCCTAGTCCTATTCGGGGGTATAGTAATGTTTGAAATGTTTTACCCCTAGTGTGTTTTGGGGTTTTAGTATCAAGTCATTAGGTTGGAACTAAGTTTTATACTTAGTTTTAACCAAGTTTATAATATTACTAAGTTTTTATCTAACTCTTATAATACCTTTATTTTGAGTTTCTGTTCTACTCTCTTAGCGGTTTACCCTCGCCTCATTTTGGGTTTTGAAGACAAATGTTTGTCTTATATTTATAATTTATAAGTTTTGGGCTTTAATCTCCGCCTGTTTGGGTTTTTATTTTACCCTTTGTTATTTAACTTTGAATTAAAAATGCTTTAGTGATTTGTGACCCTTTTGAATAAGCACGAATTATAAAAAAGGACCCTTTTATATACGACACTTAATGAAGAAGACGTCTCAACTTCATATTGGTGTAAACATACGAAAGAAGAAGTAAGAACATACATATTTCTTAGAATAATTTGAAGCAGTTTTGTATTCTTGAACTTTCAAACTGTATACTTTACATGTATTCGAATAACATCTACAACTCTTTCATAACTATTTTCTTTATAACAGATTTTACAAGATTCAAGGTTATATCTTGCAACTCACAACTAAATATTGCATTAAACCTAGATACTCATAATATTTTGTAATTTACATTTGCGAGTGTATTCTTTATCATAGGTTTTCGAATCAGGCTTGAATTTTTGGCTCTTAATTTGCTCGCTCTTAACTTTCAATTTATTGGGTAGATTGCTTCAAGCTTGACTCAAATTCTGACTTTCTAGTCTTCTTCACCTTTCATATATATATATATATATATATATATATATATATATATAGTTCCCCAAGTGTTAGAGCTTTGAAGTAAGAAATCTCGAGCACTTGATTATTCTTTCCATGTGGTCCATTTCCTGAAAAGGAAAAACATACTGGACTCGGATGTACAATTTTAGATGATGAATGCTTAACCCTTTTTATTTCCATCATAAAAGTTGTAACCCAGACCGAGGATGATTTTGCATCCCGCATGTCTTTTAGGTCTAACATCATCATTTGGTGTGGGCTAGCTTTGTGCCTATGATCTAAATGGTTAGTACAATTAAAAAAGAATAAATTTAAACCTTGGATAATCGATACTTGACCGGGGGGTTTTTCCTTATAGAAGTAATACTTCTTCAAATGAACAACATTCCAATTTGATGGGAGTACTTTACCGTCCATTGTTTATAACTCATATGCACCATTTCCTACAATACCTCGAATCTTGTAAGGTCCTTCCCAATTTGGGTTTAACTTTCCTGCATTGGCTGCTCTCGTTGATTGAAAAACTTTCTTGAGTACGAAGTCCCCAATCTTGAAGTACCTAACATGAGCTTTCCGATTGTAATATTGCTCAATAATTTGCTTCTGCGCTGCCATCCTTATCAAGGTTGTTTCTCTCCTTTCTTCAATCAAATCGAGATTTATTCGCATCTCTTCCTCATTTAACTCTTCGGCCGCTTGGGTGTATCTCGTACTTGGTTCACCTATTTCAACTAGAATTAAGGCCTCATCACCATACACAAGTGAGAATGGCATCTCTCCCGTACTTGTTTTTGCTGTTGTTCGGTAAGCCCATAAGACTCCTGGTAACACTTATGACCATTTTCTTTTTGACTCCTCTAGTTCTTTTTTAGGTTATTAATATTAACCTTGTTTGTTGATTCAGCTTGTCCATTGGCCACATGATGATAAGG
Organism: Nicotiana sylvestris; assembly: GCF_000393655.2. Lineage (NCBI taxonomy): Eukaryota > Viridiplantae > Streptophyta > Magnoliopsida > Solanales > Solanaceae > Nicotiana > Nicotiana sylvestris. Next base: position 110,734,987 of record NC_091062.1, read on the forward strand.
TGTTAAAGTTATCCTTTTAATCTGCCAACTTTGAAAGAATTCTGTGATTTTTGCGCCTATGAATTGCGGGACGTTATCACATACAATTTCTTTTGGAACTCCAAATCGGAATATGATGTTTCGCCAAATGAAGTCCCTGACTTCTTTTTCTCTTACCTGTTTGAAGGCACCTGCTTCTACCCACTTAGTAAAATAATCAGTTAGTACTAGTAAAAATCGTACCTTTCCTTTGGCTTGTGATAGTGGATCTACAATATCCATCCTGCACTTCATAAAAGGCAATGTGTAATAACTGGATGTAATAAGTCCGCTGGGAGATGCATACTGTTACCATATCTTTGGCATTCGTCACATTTGGCCACAAAGCTTTCTACCTCTTCTTCCATTTTAGGCCAATAATACCCTGCTCAAATTAGGGTTTTTACCAAAGATCTTCCTCTTGCGTGATTTCCGCAGTGTCATTCATGTACTTCTCTCATCACATACTCTGTTTGAGAAGGTCCGAGACACCTTTCTAAAGGTCCACCAAACATCTTTCGTTATAAGTTGCCTCGATCCAAACAATAATGGGCAGCTTTTCGTCGAAGTGCTTGAGCTTTTTTCTTATCTTCAGGTAGGATCCTGTACTACAAAAAAATTAACGATCTCGTTTCTCCAATCCCAGGTTAAATTATTAAATTTTACCTCATTTTTGTCTTGATCGAGTGCCAAATGAAACAAATGTATTACAGAAGCATTTTCTTCATTTGTCACCTCTGCAGCGGATGCAAGATTAGCCAACACGTCTGCTTCAACATTTTCTTCCCTTGTTTTTGCACGATTTTCCAAGATTGGAATTGCCTGATCAATCTCGTGCCTTTTCCAAATATTGTTGCATCCTCTCTTCTCTAGCTATATAAGTCCCCTGCATTTGATTAACTACAAGCTGCGAGTCACTTTTGATTATAACCTGCTCTATTCCGAGCTCTCGTACCAATTCTAGACCTGCAATCACGGTTTTATATTTTGCTTCATTGTTAGTAATAGGATGACACTTTATGGCTCGCCTTATAGTTTCTCCCGAAGGTGGGATTAGAACAATGCCTAATCTCGCTCCTTTAACATTTGAGGAGCCATCAGTAAATAGGGTCCAAGTACCTAGATTAGACCCGTTAAATACATGCAGTTCCTTTTCTGCTTCTGTTACCATCCTTGGGCTGAAATCTTCCACGAAATCTACTAAAACCTATGATTATATCGCATTTCTAGGTTGATATGTGATATCCTATTCACTTAGCTCTATAGCCCATTTGGCTAATCTACCTGATAATTCTTGCTTATGCAATATATTTCATAAGGGGTAGGAGGTCACTACAGAGATAGGGTGACATTGAAAATAAGACCTTAATTTTCTAGATGCCATTATTAATGCTAAAGCAAGTTTTTCTAAATGAGGATATCGAGTTTCAGCATCCAATAAGGACTTACTAACATAATAAATTGGAGATTGTTTACCTTTATCTTCCCGAACTAAAACGGCACTTACCGTCACTTCTGAAACAACGAGATAGATGAGTAGCCTTTCTCCGTCCTTTGGTTTAGCTAGAAATGGTGGGTATGACAAGTATGCTTTTAGATTCTTGAGCGTTTGTTGGCATTCCTCAGTCTAGTCAAATTGACTTTACTTTTTCAATACTGAAAAGAACTTAAAACTTTTCTCTGAGTATTTAGAAATAAACCTCCCTAATGCCGCTACACTACCTGTCAATCTCTGCACCTCTTTTTTGCTTGTGAGTATATCTGGTATTTCTTTAATGGCTTTAATCTGCGCTGAATTTACTTCAATTCCTCAGTTAGAAACAAGAAAACCTAAGAACTTACCTGAAGACACGCCAAATGCACACTTTTCGGGATTTAACTTCATATTGAATTTGCGAAGAATTTGAAATGTATCTGACAAATGTTGGATGTGATCCCTCGCCTGTGTTGACTTGACTAACATGCCATCAATGTAGACTTCCATGATTTTTCCCAGATGTTCCTGAAACATCTTCGTTACTAATCTCTGGTACGTGGCTCGAGCATTCTTTAGACTGAAAGGCATGACTTTAAAATAATAAGTCCCCCTATTTATAATAAAGGAAGTTTTTTCCTCATCTAAATGATCCAATTTTATTTGATTATATCCTAAGTAGGCATCTAAAAAACTTAACAATTCATGTCCTGCAGTAGCATCAATTAGTTGATCTATATGCGGTAAAAGGAAAAGAATATTTAGGTCAAGCTTTATTCATGTCAGTATAGTCTACACAAACTCGCCACTTACCATTTATTTTGGGTACCACTACAATATTTGCTAGCCAATTAGGATGGTATACCTCTCAGATAAACCCGATTTTTAAAAGCTTTTGTACCTCATCCTAAATCACCTGATTTTTGAAGGATCCTTGCTTTCTTTTCTTTTGTTTGACAGGTGGGTATGATGGATCTTCATTCAGCTTATGGGTCATCACCTCCAAGGGCATACCTGTCATATCTGAATGCGACCAAGCAAAGCAATCTGCGTTAGTTTTTAAGAATTCAATTAACTTACCTTTCATATCTGGGCTCAGGTTGGTTCCGATGTAAACTTTTCTGTCTGGCCAATGTATAAACAACACCACAGCTTCGAGTTCCTCAATTGTTGTTTTGATGTTTTCGTTCTCTTCTGGCTCTTGAATAGTATCAGGCCTTGAGTCTACATCCGTTTGTCCATCTTCGGTTGAGGTTTGAGTTGTTAAACCCTCAATTGAATTCCGTAATTTCTATTTCACATCTGCAACGTTATTTTGTATGCTTGAATCTACCACTGAATTGATACTTCTAGAATTTTGTTCATCACCACGGATTTTCCTAATTCCCCATTGCGAAGGGAATTTAATAACGTGATGTAAAGTAGAAGGAGCAACATCGGTCTCGTGAATCCAAGGTCTGCCGAGGATCATATTGTATGCCATGTCTATATCTATTACTTGAAATTTCGTGTCTTTGACTACTCCTTTTGCGAATGTGGTGAGTATTATCTCTCCTTTTGTAACAACGCTTGAATTGTCAAATCCAGATAAGGTACGTTCTTTAGGTAGAAATTTGCCATCAGCTTGCATCTCGTTTACCACTCTTAAAAGAATGATATTTACAGAGCTACCTGGATCAATCAAAACTCGTTTTACATTAGTATCATGTACAAGTAAAGATATTACCAGTGCATCATTGTGTGGGATCAACACACCATCTGCGTCTGCATCATCAAATGTTATACAATCTTCTTCTAAAACTTGGCGAACTCGCTTTCTGTGGGTAATTGTGATTTTTGACACCTTTTTTGCAGCCGTATATGTCACACCATTGACCTCCTCCCCTCCGCTTATGATATTAACCATTCTTTTAGGTGACGGAGGTTTTGGTGGCACTTGTCTATTCTTCATAAATGCTTGCTTACCCTTCTCACTAAACAAATAGGTTAAGTAGCCTAGTTTTAATAATTGCTCTACTTCACCTTGTAGCAATCTGCAGTCTGTTGTTTTGTGACCGTGATCAATATGAAACTCGCACCAGAAATCAGGGTTTCTTCTATTTGGGTTTGATCTCATTTCTTTTGGCTACCACACCTTATCTCCCATGCTTCTTAAAATATCTACCAACTCAAACGTGCTGACGTTGAAACTGTAACCACCAATCTTCGATTTTGAACTTTTATCGTTGTCCTGTGTGTCTCGCTCCTTTTCAAATTTAGATGACGAGCCCACGTCTCTGTCCCTTGATCTGGAACTGTACCTCGGGTTTTCTTGTTTAGAACGTGAATCCCTTCGTGTTGGTCCCATTTAAGGTTCGTACCTGTTCTTACCGGACCTTTTTTCAGTTTCTGGTCGCCTCGAACTTACTCTTTCATCTCCCCGTGATTAAGTGATAGTATCTTCTTCCATCCACAAACATCATTCCAAGTTGTTGCAGGGAATTCTCGTAAGCTTTCTTTGAGTCTCTTCATGGCTTCAGAGCTTTTTTCATTTAGGCTACTTGCAAATGCCATAGCCACGCAATTGTTAGGTACACGTGGTAACATCATTCTTTCACGCTGGAATCTATCCACGAATTCCCTGAGTAGCTCTGTATCTCCTTGTTTTATTTTGAAGATGTCTTCCATCCACTTTTCAACTTTTTGAGCTCCCGATTGTTCTTGTATAAATGAATCTGTAAGCTCAGCAAAAAAATTAATAAAATTTTCAAGTAAAAGAGAATACCATGTTAGTGCTCTCTTTGTGAGTGTTTCACTGAATTTTTTGACCAGCACTGACTCAATCTTTTGCTTGGTCAAGTCGTTACCTTTCACGCTAGTTGTAAATGTAGTTACATGATCTTGTGGATCGGTTGTCCCATCATACTTTGGGATATCGGGCATTTTAAACTTTTTTGGAATAGGCAAAGGAGCGGCACTTGGCTTCCAGGGTTATTGAGAATATTTATCCATATCCACCCTTTTGATTATGGGCGGAACACCAGGTATATGCTCTATGCGATCGTTCTGCTCCTTGATTTGTTTCTACAGAGTTAGTACTAAATTTCGTAAATCAGAATTAATTGGAATACCTGGCCTTCCATCACGAGATTCGCTGGGAGTTCCTCCACTCCCCGAATTGGCGAGTCCCGAGCGTGGATTTTCTATGGTCGCGGTGTTATTCGGAGGTTGAGTTGGTGGTACAGTTGGCAACCCACTAACAAAAGCTTGAAAAGCATTGTTGACCTATTCTGCGATTAATTGCTTCAATGCTTCATCAATAGCTTGATCATCCCCGTGTTGGTCATTAACAAATCGATGTTCGATCTCAATCGAACTCATCACGGGTCACAATTCGACCTTATTTGAATTCATACCCATGCGTTCCCCGGCCATTGCCAAGCAAAAGTGAAATTCGATCTCGCTCGAACTAACGAGTCAAAACTAACCTCGCCCTAGTTGGCGAGACAAAATTCGACCTCGCTCGAATTAACAAGTCCAAAGTGACCTCGCCCAAGTTGGCGAGATAAAGTCTGATCTCGCTCGAACTAACAAGTCAAAAGTGACTTCGCTCAAAACTGGTATGATAAAACTCGACCTCGATCGAATTAACAAATCCAAATTGGCTTCGCTCAAAATTTGCAAGACGAGATTCGACCCTGCTCGGGTTAACAAAGTCGAGTTCAAATTAGCGAATCGAATTCGATCCTACTCGGATCAACTACCAAAACTCAGGGACTTATTGCGAGAAAATCAAAGAAATTCGAAAGGGAAACGAGAAGGAAAAGCCAAAAAACATACGAACGAAGACAAACCGACCATTTCATTCAAAGAAAAGATATCTTACAAAGGGCCAAAAAGGGGTGGGGCCCACCCGGCAACAACAAAAGAACAAAAAAAGTACAGAAAGCTATAAAAATTTCACTCGGCCTCATCTCCACCATCATCTTCTCCAGCATTTTCATCATCGTAAGGAAGCCCATCGTCGATCTCAGCACCCCCATCGGCATCTGGTGTCGCAGGGTCATAACTGCAGGCAAGACGAGCCTCGCATGCCTTGACCCGAGCATCTTCAAAAGCGGCCTCAAGAACTCTCCCCGCAGTTCACAAACCCATATATATATATATATCTCATTAGGCCTCAGCATGGACCCATAGCTCGTACAAACGGTAGGGGACATCAATAGGGGCAAATTCTTGAGGGCGGGCCTGAGCCAACAGCTGCACCTTCTCGGCCCCGAGAGTCGTAACTTGGTCTCCCAGGCTCGAAGCAACCCAATCAAGTTCACCGATCCACTCCTCGAGTTGTGATTCCCCCACTGTGGTCGTCTCACTCTCAGTTTCCCACTCAGACCTGAGGACGCGAATAGCGTCTTCCAGCGCCGCCGCCCTCACCAAAGCCGCCATTCGAGCTCCCTCAGTTCTTTCCAAATTAGCTACATTCGTTTCTAGCTCAGCCACTTTCTCTGTCCACTCTGCACTTAGGTTGGCGACTCTAGTGGCATTCTGCTCAAGCTCGGCTCGCAAAGACAGTACCTTCGCCGGGAAGTCCTCGCATTCTGCTGCAACCCCTTTGCCCACCTCGATCTCCTCGTCTGTGGCACTAAGTAGATCCTCGAGCTCACTGCATCTGCGGATAGACCACATCAGATCCTCGTCCCTTTTTTCCAACTCCTCCCTGATGGATTGAGTACTAGTGCCCACCCTAAGCTGCTCGTGCATCTCACGGCACCTGTTATGATACCTCCGATACTTCTCGGCCATTTTCAGAAAGACTTCGGCCCGCGTCTCAACCCTACGAGCACTCTAGATCTCCAACATGTAAGTCTAAAAAAACAGAAGAATCAGCGAAATGAAAGGGCACAAAACAAGGAAAATAGCAATAGGAAACTCACCTTCAAGGCCATCCCAGCCACACCACATGACAAACCGAAATCACTGATCTCCCGAAGAGATCTGCTTTCAGTGGCGGAGCATAGAAGGTCAAATTGAGGCACCAAATCCATCGTGTCCTCCAACAGGCTAAAATTCGACGGGATTTTGAGCACACGGGAAGGGCTTTCTGCCCTTACATCGACCTTGGTAAAGCCTTTCTCGAACATCCTCATGTCCTCAGGATCGATGTCAGAATAGGATTCATAATCCTCCACCACTATGCCTTCAACCTCTCATCAGCCGAAGATGGGGTACGGGGCCGTCCGAGACGTCGATGGGCCACTCGGAACAGTCGTGGCAGCCTTGGAACTCTATCCCTTTTCTGTAGAAGCCTCTTTCACGCCCACAACGGGCATAGCCTCCATACCCAGGCTGGCACCACCGCCAGTTTCAGGCACCGCCAAAACAAGGTTGCCCCTCGAGGGCGTTTTAGCCAAAGATGCCCCTTCCAACACTATCTTCCACCTCTTTGACGGGGCCTTTTCGCCACTTCCACGAGAAGGTTCACCTGTTGAACGGACTGTGGGGACCGGAGTCTCCAACCGAGGAGCAACCTCCAAACAAACGGGTTCAGTCGCGGACGCGGTTCGTCGAGAAACCAAACTTTGGTCTCCCTCATCCATAGTTGCTCTAGGTATGGGTCGGGTAGAGGAAGTCGGTTGACGGAAAGCAAGGGCAGGAGCCCTTGCCCTTCTCGCTCCTCTCCGACATACTAACAAGAAATTCAATCAAACAAAGATAAGGTAAAGAAAAGGACGGAGCAAAGAATAAAGCAACTAAGGCCGAAATAAGCCAACTTACTAGTGGAAGGTTTGCGCCCAAACCTCTCATGAAAAGGCGCCTATTCGCTTCGCGCTCACCCATTTGTGAATGTTGGCAACTTGCGGAAGAGGCACCCTCTCGGCTGCGAAGACAAAAAACACTACGGTCACTAAAGAGAGACGACCAACAGCCATGTTAAAAAAATGTAATATAATAAAAGGAAAGAGAGACTTATAGGCGAAATTCCACGCCTCAGGAAATCCCGCAGGGTTCGACACCACGTGCTCTGTTCGGACGTAGAAGAAATTCTCCCAAAACTGGGGGTTGGTCTTGTCATCCATCTTCACCACCAAACCCTTGGTTCCTCGATGGCGCAGGTAAATCATCGTACCCCTAAGAAAATGAGGGGCGAAGAGATGAAGCATGTGTTGTGGAGAAACTCCCCGATCGGCTAGCTCCGCGTACTTGCTAAGCATAAGGAAAAGCTTGTATACGTACGGAGAGAGTTAAGCCGGAAACACCTCGTAGAAGCGGCATAAGTCCACCGCCAACGAGGGAATGGGAAGTGTGTATCCAATGACAATGGATATGCGTAGAACGCGCAGTAGCCCAGGAGGTGTATATGCACTATGTCCTGACCCGCCGAAACTAGTTCAATGAGATTGGGAGTCCCCCATTTGGATTTGAACACCGTGAGCGCCGCAACATCCATCATCGAGAGAACAGGTTCCGACTCATCCCCAGCAGGGCTGTTGAAATCAGTCCTCGCCTTCCCTGGATGGAGAACCACCTCATCTACCATCGTAAAACTCTCGTCCCCCATCGGACCCACTCCCTCTTCGATTATGGGTACATCATTTTCCGTACCGGAGCACCAACAACTCTATCAGGGTTGGAAGATGCACTAGCCATCTTTTCTTTGATTGAGAGAAACGGGAATGATAAGGGAAAAAGGTAGCGGTCACAAGAATTTCTAACATAAACAAAAATATGAGAAACTGAAGGCGAAGAAGAAGAGTTGCAAAAATCTCTCTTGAGCGATTAAGAAGCGTAACAGTCAAATGGAAGATTCTCCCCTATTTATAGGGATATAAATGCCCCGAAAGGGAAAACCAAACGCCGCCATTTAGAAAACGAAAAGGGCAAGGGAAACGACGCGATGCATAAAAAACGTGCACCATAATGATGCATGAGAAGTATTAATGACATTCTGAACTGACGTGACGTTCCGACGCAACTCTCGAAAATGTCACGTCGCTACCTCGCCACGAGGTGCTTGCCTCTCGCATAAAGTGCTCAGATTTCTCACAATTTTCGAATTGACAGAGTCCGCCCATTGATCTCGCCAAGAAGTGACCCCAACAGGCGGATGAACTAACTATATGGGTCAAAATCTGACAAGAATCTGCGTGGAAAGGGACGACAAAAAGTTACTTGGGCCAAAGTTGTATCCATACAACGCTATAACGACACGCACCTTGGCCACGACCGAGGTCATGTATTCAGAACGCTTGAGCGGCGAATTGGATGTTACGACATTTCAAAAGGTCATCCTGTAATATAGGCAAATGACTTAAGTACTGCAGTTAATGACTGTTAGGTAAAGGAGAAGACCTAGTATATAAACTAAGGAAGAAGAAGAAGAAAGGAGGCTGAAACAAATCCACACACAGACATGTTCTCTGAGAAGAGGAAGGATCTTCATCTCTCTCTCCCCCCACGAAGGAGAAAGAAGCAAGGAAGCTCAGATCCTCAATTTATATCGTTAGTCTCATCATATCAAATGTATGAGGTTCTACCTTGTTAAAGATTGGTGATCCTTTTCATCCATGTATTCTTCATTATTGTTTAATGTTATGAAAATTACCATCCTCTTCTTATATAATGAGATTTAATCAATGTTATAGTTAAATCTTATGCTTGCTTTGTTTACTTACTCTTATCTTCTATCTTAGATCTAGGGTAAACTATCGTTGGCTAGGATTTATCTAAACTTCTTTTATTTAATTGGTTCAACAAAAAGTCTAAATCTTTTTGGTGGAACAAGAGATTGCTTACATAAAAGTAAATAAAGAACTACCAAATATTTAAAAGAAAAGAAGCATGCTCAATAGACATTAACAAACACGCAACACCCCACCAGGGTCAACACGAAATGTCTTTTCCGAGTAGGCAAACTCCTGTCCTTTTCAAACCCCAAACCACAATCCAAGTCCCCCAAAGGCCCCAAAGCAAAGCATGTCCTATTCCTGTGTTTTCCAGAAAGAATACGAACCCAAACTGCTAACCTCAAAAGCATCTGCAGCTATCCCACCTTCCTAATTTACAGCCAGCCCCTACTCACCGCAACTTTAGTTTATTAGACTAAAAGGAATTCTGTGACTCAGTTTTCATTATCTACTGTTCCTCTGTCTCGTAAAGTTCCAATGATCTTTTTTTCCCAACTACGATTTTTCACTACATAAGCGATAACCAAATTCTCAGCTATCCCCAGTTCACATCCCCTCTTTATGTGTAGAACTAAAATGGCAGTGGATGCTGCACAGCCCATTCCAAGCCCATCTACAAGATCTGGCTCTCCAACAACCCCTAAAGGAAGCTCCTCTAGACACCCACAATCTCTATCTTCAGCAACTTCTACCCAACCACCAAAATCCCCAGTTCCTCACTCCGGCCCATCTAACAGCAGCAACCGGATCAGCTACAACTCCAACTCCAACTCGGGATCCGAATACCGCCTCGACACCTCCGTCGCAACCACCTCCGTCTCCAGCCAGGCATCCCTTTCCAGTTTCCGGTCATCCTTGCCGGATAATCCTCAAGTCTATGATTTCGCCGATATTCGTGCCGCCACCAACAACTTCCTCGCCAAGCGTTACTCCTCCACCTCTTCCTCCCAGTCATGGCGTTGCACACTCCGTGGCAAAGATGTAATTATCTTCCAACGAAGAATCCAGAAATCCATGGAGAAATCTGAATTAAGGGCAAAATTATCAGTCATTTGCAGGAGTCATTACAGAAGTATAATTAAACTCCTCGGCGCATCGATTTCCGGCGATCACATTTACTTAGTTTACGATTTTGTCGCCGGTTGTAATCTTTCCCTTTGCCTCCGAAACCCAAAAAATCCTAGCTATACAGTTCTCTCTACCTGGATGTCTCGAATGCAAATCGCCACCGATGTAGCTCACGGCCTTGATTATATTCATAATACTACTGGTTTGGATATAAAACCGGTTCACAAGTATGTAAAGAGTAGTGGTATCATCGTTACAGAGCCTTCCTTTAATGCGAAGATTTGCCATTTCGGAGCGGCGGAGCTTTGCAGTGTAACCGAGAGTAAGGTCGTGACGAGCGGCGGCGAGATCGGCGAGGAGCTGTCAGCGGATTCACCGCCGGAGCGAAGGGCGAGTAAGACTCGTGAATTTGAAGGCGTAAGAGGTTACATGTCGCCGGAATTTCAGCTGACGGGAGTAGCAACACAAAAGTCCGACGTGTACACATTCGGAGTTGTGCTATTGGAATTATTTTCCGGCGAAGAGCCTGTGAGGTACAAGTACGACAAGGCAACCGGAAATTACAGGAAAATCTCCGTTATAGAGACGGCGACGGAAGCGGTTGAGTGCGGAGGCGATGTGGAAGACGACGGCGGCGTAGGCGTGGAGAGGCGGTTGAGGAAATGGGTGGACGGGAGGTTGCGCGACTCGTTCCCGGTCGAGGTGGCGCAGAAGGTAATGCGTTTGGCATTGGACTGTGTACACGTGGAGCCAGATGATAGGCCGGACATGCGCCGCGTGGCGGGTAAGATATCAAAGCTGTATTTAGAGTCCAAATTTTGGTCGGATCGGGTCAAAATGCCCACGGAAATATCCGTATCCTTAGCACCTCGATGATTTGATTGTTTGGTGAATTGTACTCATTTAGAGAATTATTTGGTAACAAGTCCACCAATTATTTTAAAGGAGAATATATTTTAGGCTGTTTATTTTGTCATTTTTCAATTATGATTGTGACGCAACTGCTAGATGGTACAATAGAAAATTAGATTAGATAATGAAGGAAGTTATAGATCAATACTTTATAGTAATAATGTCTTTACTGGACCCATATTGTGAATGTTAATACATTATTTTAGTTATAAATTAGATAGGAATACATTCGTTATGTAAGACTGGAGAGTTGTTAATAAGGTCGACTTATGTAATTTTTATTATTAAAATAAAAGTGCAAAAGTAACTAATTTATGAACCTTTTCCAACAGAAAAAAAAGTACCAGTAGTATTAGGGGTGTCAATAGATATTCGAAAACTGACCGAACCGTATCGTACCGAACCGATTTTTAGGTTTCTTTTTAAGAAATCGTAGGTTTTTATATAAATCTATAACCGCACCGATAATTAGGGTATTCGAAAAAATATCGAACCGTACCGAATAAATTTTACATGTGGAAAATATATTTATTTGGTAAGTTTAAAAATAATAATGCATTAAATTTTCTTTGGGCCTTGAAATTATGGAAACTATTACAAGCCAACGGGTAATTAAACACAAAATACTAATTCCTAAAACATATTATGCTACTTCTACTTGAACTAAGTTATTTTAAGTATCTGTATTAGCAAGACACAAAAGCAAACTACAATGTATTGAATATGTTTCCTTACATATAATTTAGATTTATCTTTTGAATATTTTATCTTCTATAGACTTTATTCTTGAGTCTATCTTGGTATATCTTTCATGATTTATATTTTCTTTGTTTGATTTCTTTTACGTTGTTGTAGAATAATTGATAGATCTATACTCTAGCCATATTTTTTTTAATTCATCACCCTTTAGACAGTAAAAATGTCTAGAGTGTTTTGCTAAATCCTATAAAAGAACGTATGTTATTGCATTCTATTTTTACTAGTGAATTTTACACGATATTTAAAAAAATACCGAAAATTAACCGAACCGTACTAATACCAAAGAGAAACCGACATGATTGGAACGGTTTCGAAAAGTCTAATTTTAGTTATACATAATAGAATAACCAAAAAAATGATATGATACAAATTTTATAAAATAACCGTCCGAACCGAACCATTGACACCCGTAAGTAGTATGAAAGAGAAGTTGCGCAACAAAAGAAATGAAGCCAATGCGAGGGGAGAAATCAAACAATCTTTTTATCTGTAAACCATTTCGTTGTGTCTCAATTTAGAATAAAATGATTGTGTCTTCATATTGCTGTTTGGAAAACCTTTAAACAAGAAAGCGTGTTTGTACAGAAATAAACTGGCGTGGACCAAATGAAAGGTCATACATGGCCATCTCAAGATTGGGGCCTAAAATTAAATTTATAAAAAGGCCTTAACTAAGAATATCAACGATAAATTTAATATCAACGATAAATTTTCAATGAAAAAATATAAAATAAAAGTAGACTAACAAAACCGGCTCAAGAATTTAGTAAGTTTATATACAACAACATACCCAGTAAAAACTCACAAAGTGGGATCTCAGAAAATAGAGTGTTCGCAGACCTTAAATCTACCTTGGGAGGTGGAGATGTTATTTCGGAAAAACCATCGATTCAAGAGAAAGCATGGCAAAACAAATGTCAGATAAGGACAATCAATTCAATGCAGTATGAAAATGAAAGTAACCAAAACGAATAAGTCATGATAAAGCAGTCTAAAAAGGAACAGTAGCTATCACAGATAAAAAAGATAATCGAAGTACAAGCGAAACAATAGATAGTAGCAAAAATCAAAGGGTAAAAAACTATAGAGCAAGATAAGTTGATATAATGATATCAAAAACGGGTGCATTGCTTCAATATTATGATTGCGTGTTGTAGTGCTTGATATTTTGAAGAAGACAACTTGTAACCCGCGGTAAGTTGCCGATTGAGAGACTTTTCAATATTGAGAACAAGAATAGTAAATGAGAGAATGAAAAAGATAAATATAAAATAATAATGTGGGCACGTATTAGTTAGGATATAAATGAAGCAAAAAAATAGCTACCCTACCCATGTAACGATTTATTAAAAATTATTTCTCTCTAATTATTACAACGATCATCATATTAAAGTTATTGTATTTTCCCCGTAAAAATTCTTATTAAATTTAAATGTACACACATTTTATTAATAATACATATACAAACATCTTAAGAAAAAAACGGGGCCCCAAAAAGTTGGGCCCCAAGCGATTGCTTTATATAGTCGAGCCACCATGGTGTCATTTGATTTTTATGGAAATATCTCCCTGGGTTAACTATGAAATAGGTCTAAAATGATTCTTCCTCATTGTGAGTTTAGAGAGCGAGAACATTTCTATCACCCAAGGGATTAGATAACTTGGTCCAAAATAATATAAGCAACCTTAAAAATGGAGTATATATTTTCCCCTCCACTCCTGAATAAGCTGAATCAAACTAACCAGGTCTTTTCAAATTTTTCCCCCTTAAATAACCAGGTATAATTAATAAGTCCAGATGCCCCATTTTAATATTCAAATAAAATAAATTATACGTCCACCGAAATTGGAATAGCTTAATTGCAAGTGGTGAACAAATCGAAGTTTAATATGGAATATGACAGTGAAGAAAAATTCATGGGTCTTGATAATTCATTGTAAGAAATATTTTATTAATTTTGTCTCTAAGCTAATCATTAGGACATTGTATGTTGCATCATGCACGATCCATGGGATAATGTTTTCGTTGGTCGCACTTACTTAATGATAAAGCGTTATTCAAAATTCATGATATTTAGTTGTTAATTGATCTTTATTTCCCTGTTTAGACATAGTGATCAGGTGACTTGTCATGCGATACTTGACAAGACTTTCAATCTGACTTTCTATCTTAATTAATTATGTTCAATCAATAATTCTCAACGTTAATAATGCGACTTTGATCTAGTATTTGTCTGCTGATGCACCATTATTTATATGGCCATTCTTAGATCTTAGGTGTCACGCAAAATTGTTTTTTTTAACCTAATGTCCTGAACTAATTACCATGATGAATGTTAGATTGGTTTCTACCAACATTTGATGAATATGACCTTATTGACGAGAAATATTGGGTTTATGAAGTATAATTTGTTGTTACAGGCGAATTCACTAACCAATGATTGTCAAAATAAGTCAAAAAACTAACGTGGAAGAGAAGGCTCTGCTAAGATCATTAATAATATGAGTGAATATCCCGAATTTCTCTTTAAAGTGGGTAAAGTTATTTTTGAAAAGGCTGAATTATAGTTTGCATGAATTTGAGACTTGAGCATGTGATTTATAACTTGTGCAAGCAAGGCAAGTTGCTCATATTGTATACGGTCAAAATCATATGCCTCCGACTTAAAGGCTCGAGGGTCCGTCCTAAGCTTGAGTTCGGGCGAGATCGAGTTCGAGCCCAGTGGACCAGAGTCGAGCTCGAAGACAAAATGCAATAATCGGAGCTAAGAGTACGAGGAACACCAGGGCCAAGTATACTCGACCCCGAAATAGTACTGTTATGGATTTGTAACAGAATGAGCTAGATTCCCGTCACGTTCCCAAGATCATGGCGCAAATCCTGGAATATGATTGTACAATTCCGTACTAGGCGGTTAGACAGCTTTGCCAAGAATATTCCTTATTGTTAATAGAAATATACCTTATTTAGGGTTCCCCTATTATATAAAGGGAACCCCAATCATTTGTAAAATCATCTAATATTTGAGCAAAGAATATACTATCTACCTTTTCGCCTACTGTTCATCTGCATTGTCCTTTAGCTCTACTGCTCTTACTTTACTTTTCTTGCTTAATTATTGCTCTGGACCCACCTCGAGGTCGCTAAGCTCGAGGTCGCTACTACTGATTAACATTGGTTTGATTCACTTATTTCTTTCATTTCTACTTCATATTTCATGATTATCAATTGATATTGAACTAAATCACATATCTTTAAAACCACTAATCAAATTTAATTGTTACTCGTATTTTTAAGGTAAACAGTTTGGCGCCCACCGTGGGGCTATAGATAATAGTGATTATTTCTTTACCGATTCTCATTACACACGTTGTTTTTACAGTTTTTCTTGTTAAGATTTTTTAATTCTTAGGCTGAAACATGTCTAGCTCACAAAACGCATATATTCATGACAATGAAGGTCTTGGAGAAAACAACAATGTAGGGGTCGGTGTACCACCGATAAACCCAGGAGAAGTGCCAAATATGGAATAGTTGATGTTAGTTCACACATTGCTTTGAATGTAGGTCTGGGCGTGGACCCCGAAGGAAATATACGCAGGGAAGCCCAGTCTTGAGGCCAAAGAATGCAAGGAATGGGAGATGGAGGAATAAGCCTCAAGTGATATTTGAGATGCTGCAAGCTCAGCAAGTCGCCATCGCTCAACTTCAGAGTCAGAATAAGACTCAGAATATAGCCAAACCACTAAACTCTCGACGTACTGAACCGGCGTTAGAAAGGCCAGATGAAAGCGGCTTGCGGACTGACCCCATAATTATGAGAATGCTCGAAGAGCTCACTAAGAGGATCGAGTCCTGATAAAAGAAAATTGAAGACAATGACAAAAAGGTGGAAACCTATAACTCCCGTATTGACCAAATACCGGGAGCACCTCCAGTTTTGAAAGGTTTAGACGCCAAAAAGTTCATACAAAAACCATTCCCTCGGAGTGTGGCTCCGATGCCCATTCCTAAAAACTTTCGCATGCCCGATATATCCAAGTATAATGGAACAACTGACCCCAACGAGCATATTACTTCATACACTTGCGGGATTAAAGGAAATGATTTGAATGGCGATGAGATCGAATCGGTCTTATTAAAAAAGTATGGAGAAACTTTGTCGAAAGGAGTTATGATTTGGTATCACAACTTAGCTCCTAACTCTATTGACTCGTTTGCTATATTAGCAAATGAATTCGTGAAAGCACACGCCGGGGCCATAAAGGTGGCCATGAGAAAATCGGACGTCTTCAAAATAAAACAAAGGAACGACGAGATGCTAAGGGAGTTCGTGTCCAGGTTTCAGATGGAAAGAATGGAATTACCGCCGATCGCCGATGAATGGGCAGTATAGGCCTTTGTGTAGGGCTTGAACGAGCGGAGCTCGACTGTATCTCAACAGCTAAAGAATAACTTGATCGAATATCCAGCTATGACATGGTCAGATGTACACAATCGTTACCAGTCAAAAATCAGGGTCGAGGATGACCAGTTGAGAGCCTCCTCGGGTTCAGTTCATCCTAACAGGTTTGCAGCCAAGACCCCGAGGGACACAGATCGAGAATCAAGATTCAACAAAGAATGGTATCAGCCATACGTCGATCGAAGAAACAATGGTCCAGGTCGTAATGCTCCTTGGAATGATCGGAGGAACGATCGAGGACAAAGTTCTCGAGGACTCATGAGTAAGAGTGGGTTCGATAAGCATACCAACGCCGCCGAGGCTCCTCGATTATTAGAGTACAACTTCAGCATAGATGCGTTAGGGATTATCTCAGCTATTGGGAGAATCAAAGAACCAAGTGGCCTAGGCCTATACAGACCGATCCTTCTCAAAGAAACACGAACTTGATGTGCAAGTATCATGGCACACATGGTCATAGAATAGAAGATTGTAGGCAGCTAAGGGAAGAAGTGGCTCATTTGTTCAACGAGGCCACCTTCGAGAATTCCTAAGTGATCGGGCTAAGAATCACTTCAGGGAGAGAGATGCAAGGAAAAATGAACAAGAAGAACCACAACATGTAATCCACATGATCATTGGCGGAGTTGATGTCCCTCAACGACCTATATTCAAACGCACCAAAGTATCAATCACCAGAGGAAAATGGACTTGGAGCTATGTGCCCGAGGACATCTTATCATTGTGTGACGAGGAAGCAGAAGGCATATCTCAACCTCACAAAGACGCCATGGTAATCTCTATCCTTTTAAATAAAATTAAAGTTAAACGTGTTTTAGTGGATCCAGGTAGCTCGGCAACCATAATCAGATTGAGGGTCGTGGAACAACTCGGCCTACAAGTCAGATTGTACCTGCATCCCGGGTCCTAAATGGCTTCAACATAGCAAGCAAAACAACAAAGAGAGAGATTATCCTGCCAGTAAATGTAGCCAGGACCATACAAGACACTAGATTCCATGTCATCGAAGGGGACATGAGGTATAACGCACTCCTCGGGAGACCATGGGCACACAACATGAGGGTAGTGCCTTCAACTCTTCACAAGATGATGAAATTCCTAATAGAGGAAGGACTGAAAACAATCTACAGAGAGCAACATGCTGCAAAAGAGATGTTTTCAATCGAGGAAGTGGTGCCGATACCAGAGCCTTTGACCTTAGAGAAATCGAGCACCAAAGGTAAGCAGGTGTCTAAATAGCAATCACCGCCTCCAGCCACGATGAAGTCGGAGCAATAGGTAATCGAAGACGAAG
Source organism: Nicotiana sylvestris (assembly GCF_000393655.2). Classification (NCBI taxonomy): domain Eukaryota; kingdom Viridiplantae; phylum Streptophyta; class Magnoliopsida; order Solanales; family Solanaceae; genus Nicotiana; species Nicotiana sylvestris. The sequence continues at coordinate 110,752,642 of NC_091062.1, forward strand.
ATGAGGATTTCCTTACTCCTCGAACCTTCGTCGTTCCCGAAGAATCCGATGCAACCAAATCAACTATCGAGGAGCTGGTGCAGGTCATTTTGATCGAATACATGCCCGAGAGAAAGGTATACCTCAGAACGAGATTGACCCCCGAGCTCAGGAAAAAACTCATTCAGTTTCTGGGTACAATCAGATTCAGATGAACTCGGAGGACCAGGAAAAGACTTCGTTTATTACTAAATTTGGAACTTATTGTTACAACGTAATACCCTTCGGGCTAAAAAATGCATGAGCTATATATCAACCCCTAGTTAAAAAAATGTTCGATGAACAAATAGGTAAAATAATGGAAGTCTATATTGATGATATGTTGGTTAAGTCCCTGTGCGCAGACGACCATTTAGTTCATTTGCAGGAAGCATTTACAATTTTGAGGAAATACTACATGAAGCTTAACCAGGAGAAATGCGCCTTTGGAGTTGGCTCGGGTAAGTTCCTCGGCTTTATTGTTTCAAATCGGGGTATCGAAATCAACCTTGATAAGATCAAGGTTATCGAGGATATCACGATTGTGGATAGTGTGAAGGTTGTACAAAGGCTAACGGGGCGAATCTATGCTTTGGGTCGATTCATTTCGAGGTAGTCAGATTGGAGTCACCGGTTCTTTTCCTTGCTCAAAAAGAAAGAGGATTTCACATGGACCCTGGAATGCCAGCAAGCCTTAGAAGAATTAAAACGATAGTTATCGAGCTTGCCTTTGCTTCACACCCCGAAGGCAGATGAAAAACTTTACCTATACTTGGCTGTGTCCGAGATAGCAGTAAGTGGGGTACTAGTTCGAGAGGAGTAAGGTACACAATTTCCTATTTATTACGTAAGCCGAACTCTAGGGGATGCTGAAACTAGGTACCATCACTTAGAAAAATTAGCACTTGCATTAATAAGCGCATCTCAAAAGTTAATACCATATTTTCGATGTCATCCTATATATGTATTAACCACTTACCCCCTTCGAAATGTTTTGTATAAGCCCAAGCTATCGAGCCGATTGGCCAAATGGGCCATCGAACTTAGCGGGTACAATATCGAATATCAACCTCGAATGGCCATCAAGTCTCAAATCCTAGTTGACTTCTTGGACGATTTTACGCTGACCCTCGTACCCAAAGTAGAGAAAGAACTCCTGCTAAGCTCGGGTACATCATTTGTGGTATGGACCCTTTTCACACATGATGCCTTGAATGTAAAAGGGTCCGGGCTTGGCATTGTCTTGAAACCACCCACGGGTGATACCATTAGGCAATCAATCAAAACTTCTAGATTGACTAACAATGAGGCCGAGTATGAGGCCATGATTGTAGGACTCGAGCTAGCTAAAAGCTTGGGAGCATAAGTCATCAAAGCCAAGTGCGATTCTCTATTGGTGGTAAATAAAGTAAACAAAAGTTTCGAAGTGCAAGAGGATATAATGCAACGCTATTTGGATAAGCTACAAGTAACTTTGCACCGCTTCAAGGAGTGGACTCTGGATCATGTGCCTCGAGAACAAAATAGCGAGGCTGATGCACTTGCTAATCTGGGATCCTCGATTGAAGAAGATGGCATCTTCCTGGGGACTATCGTCTAATTATCGAGGTCAGTGGTTAAAGAGGGTCATGCCGAGATAAATTCAACAAGTTTGATTTGGGAGTGGAGGAATAAGTACATCGATTATTTGAAAGATGGTAAACTCCCATCGGACCATAAAGAATCGAGGGCCTTACGAACCAAGGCTGCTAGATTTGCATTAGACGAAGGTGGAACATTTTACAAGAGAATGTTTGATGGGCCATTGGCAGTATGTGTAGGGCCGGGGGACACCGATTATGTTCTACGAGAGGTCCACGAAGGTACTTGTGGAAATCACTCCGGCGCCGAGTCTCTGGTTCGCAAAATTATCAGAGCGGTTTATTATTGGGATAACATGGAAAAAGATACTAAGGAATTCGTCAAAAAATGCGATAAATGCCAACGATTTGCACTGATGGTCCATCATCCTGGAGAACAACTCCATTCGGTCCTATTCCCGTGGCCTTTCATGAAATGGGGAATGGATATAGTCGGCCCTCTACCAACGACCCCAGGTAAAGCTAAATTTATTTTGTTTATGATTGATTATTTTTCTAAGTGGGTGGAAGCACAGGCCTTCGAGAAGGTCAGAGAAAAGAAAGTTATTGACTTTATCTGGGACCACATCATGTGTCGGTTTGGGATACGTGCCAATATTGCATGTGACAATGGAAAACAATTCATCGGCAACAGGGTGACAGAGTTCCTCGAGGCACATAAAATAAAGAGGATTTTATCAACACCTTACCACCCAACTTGAAATGTACAGGCCGAGTCAACAAACAAAACTATCATTCAAAACCTGAAGAAAAGGTTAGACGATGCAAAAGGAAAATGGATAGAAGTTTTATCCGAGGTCCTTTGGGCATATCAGACAACATCGAAGTCTAGCACAGAGCCGCCCTATGTTCTCTAGTATATGGCTCCGAGGCCCTCATCCCGGTCGAGGTCGAAGAACCCAATGCCATGTTTTGACGTACATTAGAGGAGTCAAATCACGATGCCATGAATGCTAGCCTCGAGTTATTAGATGAAAAACAAGAAGCAGCGCTTGTTCGAATGGCCATGCAGAAGCAAAGAATAGAAAGATACTACAATAGAAGAACCAACCTTTGACATTTTGGTATCGGGGACTTAGTTCTATGAAAGGTCACCCTCAATATTTGAGACCCGAATAAAGGGAAACTGGGCCCGAATTGGGAAGGACCGTACCGAGTCCTTAGAGTTGTTGGTAAGAGATCTTACAAACTTAGCACAATGGAAGGTAAACAACTGCCAAACAATTGGAACATATCATTACTCAAATGATACTACTGCTAAGGTATGACTTTATCCTTTTGTCTATTTGAGTTTAAAACTTACTTATTACAGATTTTCGATCGAAGATATCGAAGACACGCGATCTCAAAGACACCCTTTTTACACGAAGACCTTAGGTTTTAAAGCATGCGTTTCACTCTTTTTCCCTTCGATCAGATTTTGTCCCAAATGGGTTTTACCGGCAAGGTTTTTAACGAGGAAACAACTATGTGCTACCTAAGGAAAACTCAACAGTATCCAAGGATTCTTTTCAATCAACCTCGAATACTGGGGGGGGGGGGCATCACCCTCGGAGGTTATATTTTTGAGGAAAACACTTCACGCCTAAACGGGCCTCGATAGGAGAACTTTGTAATGGTCCAAACAATCAGATGAACTGTGTCCATATAGAATAGTCGAGCCCCGATGGCAAAACATGTACACATGTAGCAATTATTTGAAGAAGCATTCTGTTTATATCAAAAACACTTTGTCTCAAAGAAGCTTACTATTATACGAGCTCTACATTTACAATCCTACGGGAAGTGGCTCAAGAGCCAAAACTCAAATGCACCCCGAAATACTCGGGGACTGTTATCAACAGTCAGCACATCAGAGTCATCAAATTCGGACTCACAAGACCTTAAAGTTGCATCCCCTCGAAACAAAGGCCAAGGCCAATATACTCGGGGACTAACTTTTCGAACAAGTTTGAAAAGTTATCGTGAAACAAGTCCAAGTGATATACCCGAATGCTACAATCATATTAAAGACTACGGTCATGAAAAAAGGCTACGGCCGAAATAATGCGGCTCAGAGACGTCCGACTTCGTCTATAAATTATAGGTCTTCAAACACTTTGAAAAAACAGGTTAAATCAAGCTACCCTTGGCAAAAGCAAAATATAAAGGGCTTCGATAAATTCAGCCCTCGAATAATCTAGAGGCTTCGATAACGTCAGCCATCGAAAAACCCTCAAGAGGTATTCGATTATCTTTACACAAACAAATTATTAATAAGGTTCCGATTCATCAAACCTTCGAAAAACCCAATGGGTACAAAAAACACATGCTAAGGCATAATTAAATTTTCACTAAGTCTTTTATACAAAAAGAGGGAAAATTATGTAGTCATTCTAGAGGCCAAATTGGCCAGACTTAAAGAGCCTAAGGGCTGATCTAAAAGAGCCTAAGGGCCGATCTAAAAAAGCCTAAGGGTCGATCTAAAAGAGCCTAAGGGTCAAAATATATAGAATATGAGACCTTTCTCTCACTCAACTCGGACTCAAGAGTCCTGACATCCCGAGCTCACATCAAATCAATTTAAACTTAGCTCGAGAATTAACGAAACCTTAAGGGGTATTATATTGATCAATAAAAACCTAAGGATTTATTATGTTCTGGGTCCAAACCAGTACTCGAACTGATCATTTGAGTTATGCAATCGAATTTTTCCACAAATAAGGACAAAGTGAAATTCAACACAAGTCAAAAATGAGACAAAGAGATCCTTTTGTATTTCCAAGAGATGATTACAAAAGATATTTACACAAGGGGTGCTTGCACAAAAAACACTAAAATAAAAAGAAACCTAAAGCTACTCTGGAGCCGTAAATTTGGCAGTTGCATCTTCAGGAGCAATACCTTCGGGAGCCTCCTCCTAGGGGAAGTCATCTTCGTTTGCTCCGCTCTCAAAGCCACTGGCTGAGTCATCCTCATCGAAAAGCAAAACGGCAGCCACTTGTTCCAAAGTCCTTACCCTTTCAATATCGGCTGAGATATCCAAGCCGCGAGCATGTACCTCCTCGAGGATTTCCCTTCGGGATTGCCACCTGGCGTGGTCAAGTGCACATGATAACATAACTTTGGCCACAACAAAGATCTCCCTTGCCCGGGCATTAGCTGCTTCAATGTCAGCTCGGTATGAAGATATAATTGCCTCAGTGTTAAATTTGGCCTTGGCCAACTCAGCAACGAATTTAGTTCTAAGCTCCTCAATTTCGCAGCCTCGAGCTAGGCACTCCTCCTTCACACTTTGAAACTGGCGTTCGGGTGAAACCAACTGCTCCTAAAGAGTTTCTTTCTCAGAGGCAAGACTGTCCATGCCTTGCCTCCATCCTAGGGTCTCGACCTCCTTTATCTTGAGCTCCTCTCAAAGCTGCTTTACCAACTCGCCCTTCTGTTGAAACTACAAAGTAAAAGTGTTAGAAAACCGATCGGGCAAATCCATAACAAAACTTCAGTGGGAATATTGCCTTTTCGGTAAGCTCGGTCTGCTCTTGGCGAGCCTTTGCTAGTACGTCTCGAAGATTGCTGATATCCTCCTCTTTCTTGACATAGAGGGTTTTAAGACTGTCCCTCTCTTCCGAGATCTTCATAAGCTCGGCCTCACATCGAGCAAGATCAGTTCGAGATTTGGAGAATGCTTTCTTATAGAGAATGACAACCTTCATAAAAGGGGATAGTTTAGACTCAGAACAATAAGGATAAAGCACATGCGTGATTTCAAAGACAAAAACTTACTTGTTTAAAGTGCTGCAGGGCTTCGTCGAAAACAAAAAAAGCATCTGGGTTGGGGCCATCCTCGATCCCATCAAGGAATTTTCGAAAGATATCAAGCCCTTCGTGGCTCGTCCCCACATTGGGAGTTCTCATGTTCTGAGCATCTCGAAATTGCCCCTCAGAGAACTCGGGGCCAGGCGGCGAATCATCCACATTAATTACCCCAAGTGATCCACTTGGGGCGTTCTCTTCTATTTAAAGGGGCTTGGGACAGGGCCCCTCAGTCTCACCTTCCAAATGACCTCCAAAACAAGGTTCTCTTTTGCTGCCTGATGGCTTGGGGACTTTTCTTAAACTCCCCTTGGAGGTCTCTTCGGTTTTAAAAGGAACCACATCTACCACCACCGGTTCGGTAGACTTCGAAGCATCGACGCTTCCTCTTTTATGAGCTACCAACAGGCAGTCGTCATCTTCTTCCTCTTCCTGATCTCGAAGGCATTGGGCCGTTTTCGTCTTGGGCTTCGGGGGATTTGCAGGCAACCCCCTCTTTCTTTTCTTATCTTTGGGAGGCTTTGGGATCTCTTCTTCACCAGGCGGGGGCGACCGTATAGCAACGACGTCTCCAAGGCCTGCATAAAAACAAAAATAAGTATTTCATTGAGAAACACAGGTAAACAAACAAGAAAACTCACCGCAGTTTTTTGCCTCCCATCGGCTAAATCACACTAGCAACACTCCATATATGAAGAAGTAGAGGCCAGTTTGCGGACCCAACCTTCGAGGTCTGGGACTGCTCCAGGAAACCAAGCAACATCTACACCATCAAAAAGGGTTAGATTAAGAAAAAGATAAAATCATGAAAGAAAAAGTGAAGCAAGTTATAAAGTTACTATGTATTTATGTTTCATGCTCCATTCTTCGGGGAATGGCATCCTCTCAGCAGGAATCAGGTCGGAGGTCCTAACTAGGACAAACCGGCTCATCTATCCTCGGTCTTTGTCCTCATTGATGCTGGAGAACAGAGATTTCGAGGATCGGTGTTGCAGTTTTATCAAGCCACCTCGGTAAAGTTGAAGACTGTACATACTGATTAGATGGTCGAGGGTGAAGGGCATACCCTCGACCTGGCTCGAGAAGAGTCTGATCAAATGAACAATTCGCCAGAATGAAGGGTAGAACTGGCCAAGCGTCACTTGGTATCGTTGGCAGAAGTCGAGAATAACTGGATCTATGTGACCTAGAGCTGGATTTTGCGGGGCACATCGTGAATGGGTAGGTATACACGCTCAAGTACCCCGCTTTATATGTAGTGATGTCCTCCTCGGGGGAAGGGATCATTACATCTTTTTCCCCCTAGTTGTAGTCCTCTTTTACCTGCTCAAGCTCATCTTCGATTATTAAACAGACGTATCGGGACATAGGCTCACATCGACCTGGTGTCGATACAGGGTTTTCAATTTTGAAAGTGGATGTTATTTCACACAGCGGGGGAATACACTCCTCGATACGAGGTGACACTACCGTTTTACTTTTGGCTGGTCACGATGATGGAGAGGCGTTTTCTTTTTGTGGAACAGATTTAGATGTTTTGGCCATTATGGTGTAGAAATTAAAAGAGGAGATGAATCAAAGGCAGGATAAAGAGAAGGATGAGCTCAGAGAAGTTGAAGGAGCAAATGAAATTTTGAAAACAATTAGAGAAGTAAAGTTTGTGAAATGGTGAAGTTGTCATATTTATAGAGGATACTCAAGCGTATTGAGGAAGCTGAATAGCCGACCGTCAGCCGCCTCCAATTAATAACTTTGGGAACTGCACGAATGCGACCTTTTAGTCACTTCAGCCGCTGACATCATGAGATTGACATCAGAATCGACGCATTGGAATCGAGGTTATGGAGCATCAAAGATCAAATCGTTTCTTATCATCCTATTCTAAGAAATGCAGGGACTATCTGTATACGGTCAAAATTATATGCCTCCAACTTATAGGCTCGAGGATCTGTCCTAAGCCCGATTCCGAGCGAGATCGAGTTCGAGTCCGGTGGACCAGACTCGATCTCGAAGACAGAATACAATAATCGGATATAGGAGTACAAGGAACACCGGGGCCAAGTATGCTCGACCCCGAAATAGTACTGTTATAGATTTATAACAATGAGATAGATTCTTGCCACGTCCCCAAGTTCATGGTGCAAATCCCGAAATAGGATTGTACAATCCCGTACTAGGCGGTTAGACAGATATGCCAAAATATTCCTTACTGTAAATAGAAATATACCTTTTTTAGGGTTCCCCCTATGATATATAGGTGACCCCAATCATTTGTAAAATTATCTAGTATTTGAGTAAAGAATATATACTCTATCTTTTCACCTACTGTTCATCAGCACTATCCTTTAGCTCTACTACTCTTACTTTACTTTTGTTGCTTAATTATTGCTCTAGACCCACCTCGAGGTCGCTAAGCTCGAGGTCGCTACTGCTGAGTAACATTGGTTTGATTCACTTATTTCTTTCATTTCTACTTCATATTTCTTGATTATCAATTGGTATTGAACTAAATCACATATCTTTAAAACCACTAATCAAGTTTATTGTTACTCGTATTTTCGAGGTAAACACATGTATTAGAACTTCGGGCAATCCACCAATATTTGTGAACAAGTCTTTTCAAAGTTATGACACAATTTTGAATATAAAATCCCAGCGATCCACTAGGAATTATGCAGGCACGACAAGTTTGCTCATCCATCAAAACTTTTGGAGATCGATCCGCTAGGACTTGCAAGAAATTCCGACCAGCAAGCCTCAAGTTCAAATTTGTACAAATCATATGGATGATATCTATTCCATGTAGAACAAGACTTATTTCTTGCTTGTCTAATTCTTATTATGAGTGGACATTGAACTTTAACACATTTAAGCCTAATATCTTCAAGTAATTTCGGAACCAAATGCATTTGATCCATTTCTGATCATGTCCCACATCTAACAATAGCGGCATGATAAATGAGAAAAATGCATGTGTTTTGAGTATGTTTACATATTACTTCTTATGTGAGTTGTGGGAGATTACATGTTTATAAATATATAATATGCTCATTACATGTTTATTGTGTGTAGGAATGAATTTGGATGGAAGTTGGCAATAATTAGATGATTTGATGCAAAAAGAATAGAGATACAAGACTTGGGAGCGCGCCACAATTGGTGCATTGCATGAAGGTAGGCGCGAAATGGCATAGGAGATGAACCAAAAACAGCAAAGTATGGAGGTTGGAACTGGACCTGGCACACGAAAGAACAAAGAAAAAGAAAAAATAGCTGGGAGCGTGCTAGAACTCGCGCGTTGCACCAACTCTAGCACGCGACATAACGTGTCCTTTTCGAGTCAGAAGAGATCAAAGACGCCCCACATCAACCCTAATGGATATAAATACATCATAAAATGTCCTTTTGAAGCAAGAGACACTACTTTAGGGTTAGACAATACCCAAGGAGGCAAGAATACGCTAGGAGCAAGGAGGAAGATTCAACCACGAGTTTTTCCTTTCTTCTTCCTATTTTTATTGTTGGTTATGAATTTGAGTATTGTGTTTTCAAATACTTTTATGAATAGCTAATTTATTATTTAGAGTTTTGATGGAACCTCTTGGAGGATGAATTCTTGTTATGTTCTAATATAATTTGACCTTTGGATTTATCTACTTGTTCATCTACGTGCTTATTTCCGATGATTGAATGACCATCGATTGACTATATCTATTTATTAGGTGTTGCTTGAGAAAGGATACATATTTAGGTGGTTGTTGAACAATGTCAATCCTAAGGTATATGAGAGATCAATGCAACGGGTTTAAAAGCGGGATTAGAGATAACGAAGCTTTGACATGATTATAGTGAACGGTAAAAAAAGTTCGAGCTAGCGTAATTCGAGAGAATATGACTAGTACATTATTGTAGTTGATAGAGAGAGAATTACGATAAGTTGAGTGCTCATGATCAGTAGATAATACTTAGGCAAAATTGTAGGAGACTTAGCGAGAAGAATTCCGACAATTGGAGAAACCATAACTCTAGACCTCCTTAATTTAGTCTCCAACCCTTTATAGCTTTAGTTGTAAACTTACTATTTTAATTTGTTAGTTAGATAGTTATATATAAGAATATTAATATTTATAACTTAGAAATTATTCGAGCTTGCCTTATTGGAGATATTGAACAGTTATAGCGAAATCTTAGTTATCTGTGGGATTCGACTCCGGACTCTTAGACCGGATTATATTTGCAGCGACCGCTTATCCTTTTTAGGACTCGAGTTGGGCGTGATTAAATTTTGGCGTCGTTGCCAGGAAATTAACGATGCAGTTGTGGCTGTAAATATCGCTTAGTGTCAAGTCTGACCTTTTTATTTTTGATTTAAGAAACATGAAATCTTGGAATTATAGGAGTTTAGGTGTTGGTAATTCTTCTTTTGATCCTTATTTATATTGTGAAGGAAACCACCCGTTGCAGAATTATCAAAATATTCCAGAGAGCGAGTTATGTGCACCAACTCAATCTCATGTGTGGAATGTATGTGATATGTGTGGTTGTCAAAATGGCCACTTTCATGGTTGCACTTATATTTCTTATCCTCCCTCCACCCCTTATTATGAAGGTTCTACTTTTATCTTTGAAGTTAATAGGAACAAAGAACCGGTGGATGCTAACCTAAAGGAGATTAAGGATATGCTAAGGTGCCTTGCGGAATAAAATAATGACACACAATTACGGATTCAAAGGCAAGAGGCAATTATTCACAATTTGAAGGCTCGAGTAAGTCAAATAGTAGAAGCTTTGAATGTTCAACAAGTCAATATGGTGGATAGTTGCCGAAAGCAATATAAATTAGAGTCAGTAGTTGACACTCTGACGGAGGAGGTTAGAGTAGAATACCAACAATTGAGCCAACTAGAATTTGAGGATGCCGATGTTGAAGACGTGATGCCAGAGTCAGCCAAGTATAGTGAGAATACAAATTTTGTTGATTCTAGTGTCATTAGTGTTGAGGATGTTGAATGTCCTGGAGTTTATGTATTTCAGCACATTGATCCTCACTCTAAGTATTTTTTTCACATTGTGTTTGGATGATAATATGAAAATAGAGCTATCCAAGCCAATTGAGGAATCAAGGAATGAGGAACAAGGTCTCTATACTCTGAAAATTTTCGTTCCAAAAAGTCAGGATTACACATCTCATGTCAAGGGCAAGAAGTGCAGTATTTTCTTGGGCCAGTTAGATTTGTTCCACAATCCCTGGAGCATAACCGAAAACTTGAAGCCAAATTAGGGGTTCAATTCATAAGCTCGAGGTAGAGACAAAAAGTGATGCACGTCGTGCCGCAACGTTAAATCAGGCACTTGTTGGGAGTCAAACCATCTTTATTGCTTTCTTTTATTTGTAGTTTTTTTTTTTAAATTTAATTTTGTATTGTATCATTTTTGTAGTGTCGTTATATGATTTTCTAGGAGCACAGGAAGCAAAGCCATTGGAAGGAAGAAAAATCAAGCGAGATGGTTAGAACAAAGTGTAGGGTGCCCGTACAAAGAACCAAGTCTGAGAGAAGTCTGAGTATCCCATAAGCTGCTAATGCTTTGGCCTTTGGCCTACCAGAGAGTTTCTTTTACCCTCTTGTATTTATGGGTGTGCACTAAGGACAATGCACAATTTTAAGTATGGGGTGAAGAGACTTTTTGGGTGATTTACTATGCTATTTTAGTTGTATATTTTTATTTGTGTTGAAAAAAAATTAAAAAAATTAGGTAGAAATAATCCCTCTTGGTTTTTCTTATGGCCACAGTTCTTTTCTAAGAGATGACTCTTTGAACCTGGTAGTAAATTTTTTGTAGGTAAAATTTTTTAAAAAAATTTGGACTTTTCCCGACGATGGACTTCCTACACATTTTTCTTGAGGGTTTAAAGTCTAAAGAAAAATACAAAAAGATTTTTTTGTTTCTTTTTTTTTTTCAACTGATAATGGAATGGGAAGAACTTGAGTGTCTATGTTATTAACATAGTTTATATCGGGGCTTAGAGATGGAGCATTTGTGGTGAGTAGTTTCTTCTTGATTCTTGTGACTATATGCCTTGAGACTATATGTGACTTTATTTTGACACTTGGGCTCATCTGTTGACTCTTGTTGTTACTTCCTAGTGTTTGGATTATATGATGACTGTGCTAGTTGCTTTAACTTGAGAGTCGGGTCTAAGCCGTCCTGAGTAAGTCATGTACATTGTGTGAGATGAGATTTTGGTTGTACCCTATGCCATCCCTTGTTAGTCTAGAACTTGCCCCGTGTGTGAGTCGAAGTAAAAGGATTAAGTCTTGTGAGTTTAGGAAATGATATAGGCATTTTTTTGATTGACCCTTGAGCCTATTTGCCTACCATTGATAACATTATCCGTAGTAAGCCCTTTTGAGCTTGTAGAGCGCTTACTTTGGCACCCATATTACGGGTCAACCCCTATTTTGTTCACCCTTTACCTTCGAAATCAATTAAGTTGCTGAAAGAGTAAAGAAAGAGATTGGGTAGCTTTTGAGTGGAACCATATAGAAAGTACGACAAGGTGCATTTGTGGGTAAAAGCCTTACTAGCCGGAAATACCAAATTAAGGAGAGTGAAAAAAAACAAAAACAAAACAAAAGAAATAAAAAAAGAATAATTATGAATGACACCTCCCATATCTTTGTTTGGGCTAGTGAATATCTATATTTTCTAATGTGATTAATGAAGAAAGGCTTAATTGTGTATGGTTTCATGGCAAAATATTGAATTGGTCATGACAAGAATGTGCTTGAAAGCGTGGTGTATTAAAGTGCTTAGGAGGGTTAGTCACTATTTTCCTCTCTCTCTCTCTCTCTCCATATATATATTATATATATATATATCATACCCGTATATTAGCCTACATTACAACCTATAAAGTCCTACTTTATCCTAGATTTTACAAGCTTAAATTAGTTGAGTCTTACAGTACAGGCAAACATATGGTACGAACATGGGTGGCATATGAGTTTCTCTGCTAGAGCGAGAGAATTCTTTCAATATGTGAGTCCTTAAATTATACTTGAATTTATATTTGAGTGTGCAGACTGTACTCTCTTTACTTTGTTGGTGGGGGAAAATGCTTTACGACAGATTAGTAAAGAACTCATATCTTTAGTTGGCACAAGAAGCGAGTCATATAAAGGAATGTAGTGGAGTCAATTTTTGAGGCTAGGATGTTAGAAGAGTCACATAAATATTTTAATTAGTCTTGGCATTGGTCTAATAATAAGGAAAAGTGTGAAGAGTGCTTATGTCGGGTTCTAAGTGTTTATATAAATCATTGTCATTGATATGATACTTGAGTATGTTTAGGAACTGTGTTACTTGCCGATGTGCTTAATTTTAAGTTGCTTGAGGACGAGCAAGATTTTAAGTGTGGGGTAGTGATAAATGATAAAAAATGCATGTTTTAGAGTATATTTGCATATTATTTCTTATGTGAGTTACGGGAGATTATGTGATGACTCGGCCAGTCGTCTCATGAGTTACCGCTCCATTTTCCCCATTTCCACTTCTTATTGCTTTGTTTAATGGTTTTATATGTGATCGAGTTGATTGGTTCGGGTTCGGAAAGGATTTGGTAAGGTTTGAGACACTTAGTCTCTTTTGAGGAAGCTTAAGTTGGAAAAGTCAACCGGATGTTGACTTATGTGTTTGAGGGCTCGAATGTGAGTTTCGATGGTTCAGATAGCTTTGGGAGGTGATTTGGGTCTTAGGAGCATGATCGGAATGAGTTTTGGAGGTCCGGAGTAGGTTTAGGCTTGAATTGGATTTTTGGAGATTTTGTTGAAGTAGCAGATTTTTCTACTTCTGGTATTTCCGTACCTGCGGATTGGGGACCACAGGTGTGAAAAGGGAGCCGCAGAAGCGGAATGAAGCTAGGGAGGCAGGAAACCGCAGAAGCGGTTAGTGGACCGCACCTTCAAAGGCGCAGGTGTGGTTGATGCATCGCAGATGCAGATCGGGGCAGAGTTAGTGAAAATCGTAGAAGCGGTTCTTTGGCCGCAAATGCGGTACCGTAGAAGCGGGTATATGGCCGCAGATACAAAAATGCCTGGGCCAGAAGGTATAAAAGGTTCCTTCGCGATTTTTGAGCTATTTCACCATTTCTATGTCGGTTTTGGCGCTTTTTGGACTATTTTGAAGAGGGATTTCAAGGGAACTTCATTGAGGTAAGGATTTTGGATAGATTCGACGCGAGTGGAGGCCGATTCGAGGGGAAAAGGCATCGCAAAGTAGCATTTTCACCGGTTTGAGGTAAGTAACCATTGTAAATCTGGAACTGAGGGTACAAACCCCGGTATTTGACTTGTTTTGATAAATGCGGTGATGCACATGCTAGGTGACGAGCGTGTGGGCATGCACCGGTAGGGATTTGTGACTTGGTCCGTCCCGTAGCGACTATTAAGCCGCGTATTTGATTTGGAACCTTATGATATTCCATACTTTAGTTATTTATACTATATTATGGGTTGTATGCCATATTTGGGGTCTTGTTCCGACCTATTGAGACTCTTAGGGGCATTTCTACTGTTTTTCGTCACTCTACTTGTTGAAAGCATATCCTGTGATGACCCAAAAGGTCATCACTTGTGTTGCAATGAAATTCTACATTTTAAGGCCCTAAAAACCTCCCTTAGCACCACCTCAATTTGTGTGTGCAGTCCGGGCGCATAGCCGGAAAGCTTAAATGTGAAAATCTGTGAAAAATGATAAGTTTTGACTGTAATGAATAAATTTGACTTCGGTCAACGTTTTGGGTAAACGGACCCGGACCCGTGATTTGACGGTCCCAGAGGGGTCCGTAGGAAAATGTGGGACTTGGGCGTATGCCCGAAATCGAATTCCGAGGTCCCAAGCCCGAGAAATGAATTTTTAAAAGAAATTGTTTAAGGAAAATTGAAATAAAATTTGCTTAAAACATGATGGTATCGGGATTGTATTTTGGTTCCGGCGCCCGGTACAGGTCTTATATATGATTTAAGATGTTTTTGTGAAGTTTGGTAAAAAACTGAGTTTATTTGACGTGAATTGGACTTCCGGTTGAGGAGTTATGAACTTTGAGAGTTCTTGATGAAAATGTTGAGTTTTGAGGTTTAATTCATGATTTTACATGTTATTTTGATGTTGTGATCGCACGAGTAGGTCCATATGATATTTTTGAGTTAGTATGCACACTTGGTTTGGAGTTCCGAGGGCTCGGGTAGGTTTCGGGATGTTTTAAACTTAAAACCAGAAGTTACAGGTCTCTAAACCCACCAGTGCAGTCCGCGGTCGATCTTGTGCGGTGCACGGTGGAGGCTGTGCGGCCGCGGTCGACTTTGTGCGGTCCGCACAGGGCGCTATTGTGCGGCCGCAGTCGACTTTGTGCGGTCTGCACAAGGCTCTGTACCGCAGTACCCTCAGGAAGGCCTGTGCGGCCGCAGTCCATTTTGTGTGGTCCACACAGGGGGTCTGAGAGGGTTATAAATAGACGGGATCTTTAGTCATTTTGCATTTTTCAAAACCCAAAAACATAAGAGGCGATTTTTCAAACAACCTTTCTTCTCCAAATCAATTGTAAGTCATTTTTAACTATTTTCTTCAATCATTAACATCTTTTAACATGATTTCTGTCACACCTCCTTTTTTCACCTACACCCCCGGGAAGGGTACAAGTAAAGGGAGTTTTTCCAATTAAAGGACAATCGAAACGGGATTTATTTCATTTAAAGATTCAGAGTCACCATTTGGGAGATTTATGGTGTCCCAAGTCACCGGTTCCAATCCCGAATCGAGGAAAAAATTGACTCTGTTTAACAGTCCACGAACCAGAAATCCGGGTAAGGAATTCTGTTAACCCGGGAGAAGTTGTTAGGCACTCCCAAGCTCCGTGGTTCTAGCACGGTCGCTCAACTGTTATATTCGGCTTAATTATCGGATTTTAAACAGTTTTGAACTTATGTGCAAATTTTAGTTTTAAAACCGCCTTTATTTATTTAAAGAATTAATTCAAGGTTATTTAAAACATATTGCAAGCCACGCCACATGAAATGCACCCGTGGTTCACAACACGCTCTATTTAACCTTATTGGAAATTGGAACCGGGTCACATGAAATGCACCCCGGTTTTTAATAGCCATGATAATTATATAACTAACGCGCCTAAGGTAAACTACGCACTTTCAAGTTTGCGAAGGCCATGGAAAATTCAACTAAATGGCACGCCTCGATTTCTAAGGATTAAAACAAAGTTAATTAAACAAGGTTCATGAAAAATTTAATTGATGGCACACCCCGATTTGAGATTTACATGTCGTGACCATGCCACAGGAACCGTACCCATGACCACGATTATTTATTACGCCCTGAAAGGTTTGCTTACCCGAGTGTGGTCGGCCTAAGTGTGTTCCTAGCGGTTAAACGGGCGAAATAAAGGTAAAATCAATGTTAAATCCAATTCACATGTGGTGACTGTGACGAAAGCTCCAACCCATTTAATTCACAATTGTAACCAGATTTCTATCTCATCTAAAACCACTCCCACGACCCAACTAATATCTATTCCTTTATCCTTCTCTTAATTAACACATTGATGCTATATCTTTATTAACTAATCATCACACACATGGAATTAATTGAATAGAGCAATCAATCAACCCTTTAGAAGCAAGCCAAATAGTTAAATGATAAACAACGAAGAATATGATGTTGGCTTCTTCATCTTAGCCAATACAGTAGTATTTTCAAGTAGTTGACTATAAAGCATGAATTACTTAGGCAACAAAACAACAAAGAAGCAATCAAAACAAAAACAGATATTAGAAATAAGGGAACATAAATACGAATCAAGTAGGATTAGCGAAAAGAAATGAACCTTAATATTGAATCTGAAATGTGAATGCTTGGACAAATCTGAAACATATGAACGGACAATATCATGAACAAAACCACGACTGCCTTGACTTACACAGACTCCTTGCACAATGACCTCCGGCGACCTCGAATCTCAACGGAAAACTCGAACTAAACTAGAAGACGAAACCAGCAAACTCCATGACGGGGAGTATCGATTTGGGGTTGAAGTTTGGTTAGTCCGTCGTGTTGAAACCAAAGATGAACAAGTTGGTTCGCTCTTGAAGTTCAGCGGCTATGGAGGCTGGCTGTTTTTGCGTGCAGGGGTCGTTGGAGACGATGACGCGCAAGGGGGGGGGGTCGTTCTGCTGCTAAGGCTGCGCAACCTGTTTTTGTTTGACTTTTTCGTTCCCCTTTCCTTTTGTTCGTTGTTGAAGTTTCAGAACCAGGGGGGGTATTGAAGAAGAAGATGCGCAACCTTCAGCTTTTCAGCCTCCGTTCCAGCCCTCTTCGTTATTTTTGTGTTCCTTTTTGGCGTTGATTTTTCAGGAGGAACGAAAGGGATCGTCCCAGGCTGCGCATCTTTTGTTTTGTTTCAGCTTTTTTTCGTTCCTCCCCTTCTTTTCGTTATTTTTTTATTTTATAGTCTAGGTTTTTGGTAGGATTTTAGGTTAAGGGGTATGGGCCTAGGAATTATGGGCTTGACAATTGTGGGCTAGGTCCAAAATTAGGCCTAAAGATGGGTTGCTCGAGCCCAAGCTCTATTCTTTTGCTGCGAACGAGATTAAAAATACGGGCCCATTTATTAATTATTCCTACTATTCAAATAATTATTAAAATAAAACTAACTATTAAAACAAATCTACTTTTGGTATTTTCAAATATCATATTAAAATAAAATATGATACTACTGTTGTATATATTTTTTTAAGATTTTTTTTAAATGACTACAAAACTTTAATGAACCTATTTTTGTGATTTTTTGTTTTTCTTGTAATAAAATAAAGTAAAAGAGTCAAAATTACTTAAAATATCTATATTATGCCTAAATTAAATGTTTACGAGCTAAAATATGAAAAATCTTAGGGAGAGTCAAAAATCACATGTCTATAGCTGCCCCTCTTTGACTGGAAACGTACAGAGTTTTCATACAAAGACTGACTAGACAGGTTTTTGACCCGACCCTTATTTGGAGAGAGTAAAACTAAAAGAAAAGGGGAATGTGACCGAGCCCTGGTATCTAGGCTGCCTACATATCCTTGGCTATAAAGGAATCAGACCACGTGTAGTTCAGAAATGAGTGAGATGACAGAGTATGCCGAGGTGGAGATCTGGTCGAGGTGCCGTTCCGCCGAGGTTTTGGTCCGCAGTCTTGTTGTTACATGAAAAATCAAAACATGAAAATGACTAGCTAAGCCTATCAACTACGAGTTACAAGATTCCTATCTATAAGTCTTCTGAAGCTTGATCTTGAGTTTTGAATGGTTCTTCATGCAGACTTTAGCTTTGAACCTTGACGCTTGCTAGTTGCAAGTGCTAGCTCGTTCTTCTTCAGAGTTTCGGACCAAGACCGGACATGTAGTGCTTGTGACCTCGGCCATGTCTTGAGCAGCTCACATCCTTCATCAACTTCTGCATTTGGATTAACTTGTTGCCTTTCTCTCTTTTCCTTTATTGTGACTAACTTCTGTTGATCATCTAGGACTGCTGACTCGCATTCTTGATGTGAGCTTCTTTTGTTACTGACCTGAATTGCATTCTGAATTGAATTCCCTTTCTTCCAGGTGGGTGTCTGATTGCTGAACTTGAACCGTCTTCTCTTGTTACTTGTCACTGTTTTCCCTTGCACCTTGAACCATTTTCCCCTGAAACTTGAACTGTCTTCCTTCGAAACTGCTTTCCCTTGAAACTCGAGTTGTCTTCTTTCGACACTGCTTTCCAAAGAAACTTGAGTTGCCTCCCCTTGTTCTCCAGGTGGGCGCCTGATTACAACAAAACAAACAAAACAAAGAAATTTTTCTGCCCCAGTTTGCACTAGGAAGACTTGTGAGTTGTTAGCAAAATTGTAAACCACTTGTACTATTGATGCAATGATGAAAGTAAACTAATGAATAGACTAGGAAAACTATAAACTAAGCTTGACTAAAGTAAAAACTGACCCTATTCTCCAGGCGGGGCTCCCTGACTGCTAACTTGAAATGTGTTCCCTGCTCTCCAGGCGGGCTCTTGACTGCTGAACTTGACATATATTCCCTGCTCTCCAGGCGGGCTCCTGACTGCTAACTTGAAATGTATTCCCTGCTCTCCAGGCGGGCTCCTGACTTCAACAAAATAGACAAAACAAAGAAAATTTTCTGCCCCGGTTTGGTGGCTGGGCATAGATGTAAGTGTAAAATGGATCACATTACCAAATATCAATAAAAACTTGAAAGCTAAAACTTGAATTGTACTCCCTTGTTCTCCAGGCGGGCTCCTGATTGCTGACTTGAAAGTATTCCCTACTTTCCAGGCGGGCTCCTGACTGCTGACTTGACAGTGCTCCCTGCTCTCCAGGCGGGCTCCTAACTTCAACGTGAAATGTATTCCCTGCTCTCCAGGCGGGCTCCTGACTTCAACAAAATAGACAAAAACAAAGAAAATTTTCTGCCCCAGTTTGGCGGCTGGGGACAGATGTGATTGTAAAACTAAATCATATTACCAAGTGTTACTAAGGACTTGAAAGCTAGGTCCCATTATTCAGGGGGGTCCTGACAACTCTTAACTAACGACAATTTAAAATCTAAGTTATATCTTATACAGTTGTGACTTTTGCTAAATCATGCTATCTAAGAGGATCTTTAAACTACTCCCCATTATCCAAGAGGGTCCTGAAAATCAAAGGTCAAATTTTATCTTAAGGGTGACAACTTTCATGTCTGAATTATACTTCCCTACAACAAACTTTACGGTAAATGTTGTTATCTAATCTAAATCTTAAAGCTAAGTCTCATTATTCAGGAGGGTCCTGAAAACTCCTAATTGAATCCTATCTCGAACATGCAAACTTCTAAACCAACTTATATTCTTTTGGGATACATTTATGCTAGATATGTTATTTTCTGAACTTTAAACTAGGTCCCATTTTCCAGGAGGGTCCTAAAAATCAAAAATCAAACCTGTTTGGTGACTGCCTTTCTCCACGGAGGGTTTCTCCGAAACAACCAAAATTTCCTGCCCCTGTTTCAAATCAAAGAAAAATTTTGTCAGTTTAAAAATGTGGTGGTTGGTTTGTGGCCTTGACTTTGAAAAATTGCTCCTTCACTTCCCATGATAACTGATTTCCACTCGAGGACCTTGCTTGCTTATGGACTAACCATTTTCTCTGTCTTCCTTATAACAGAAAATACCCCTTCTCCGTTCAGAACCAATTCCCTTTATCTGTTGCATTGCTTATGAACTGACATTTACCAACCTTTGTGTTTCACCAAAAATACCTTTGATTCGATCACCTAACACCCTCCATCTTGTTGCATTGTTCCTGAATTGATATGTACCAAACCATCGTGTTTCACCGAAAATACTTTTGATCCGTCCACCTAACACCCTCCATCTGTTGCATTGTGCTCTTGTGTTGACGTGTATTGCACCTTTGTGTTTCTCATGAATTCCAAAGTGCGACAATTGCCACCCACTCATCGCGCATGTTGTTTTTTTCTTGACTTAAACCACTGGCCCTGGCCTTGAGGTCTGTTGCTCCTTCACTTGCCACAATAACTTTGATTTCTACTCGGAGGACCTCGCTTGTCACTGATTAAACACCTTTTGTCGATCTTACCACAGAAAATACCTTTGATCCGTTCACCAAACCCCTCAATCTTGTTGCATTGTTTATGAATTGATATATACCAAACCGTCGTGTTTCACCGAAAATACCTTTGATCTGTTCACCTAACACCCATCCATCTGTTGCATTGTTCCTGAATTGATGTGTACCAAACCTTTGTATTTCATAAGGATCCCAAAGCATGTTGATTATTACCAGCTCAATGCGCTTGTTGTTCTTTCCTGACTTATGACACTTTGATGTACTGACCAGATCCCGTTTTGTGCAATTGAAAAGCTGGTGGTAAATTTTAAAGTCATTTCTCACTTATTTTGACCAAACAGACTCAAGGAGAGGAAGTAAACAAGACAAAAGGAACAGAGTAAAGGGCAAAGGAAAGAGATGATTCCTAACAAGAAAACTACAAAGTAGAAACCTATCAGATGGGGATACCAACTCCAATGACCATGACATGCACATGTTGATTAAGTGGCCTAATCTGTCAAACATGTTTGATGTTCAACTCTTGCTATACCCCTGAACCATGAAACTGGACTTCAATGCTCCGATTATCCAATCTAATTCACAATCCTTATTCGACTTGTAGTGCTCGAAGGGTTTTCACCATCAAGCCTCTCTCATTATGTTCTTTATCTCAACTTACCGTCGCCTTATGGTGCCCGCGAGGGTTTTCACCAATAAGACTCTCTCATTTTTGGATTTCTCTCAGCTCCCATCGCCCTACGGTGCCCGTGAGGGTTTTCACCAATAAGACTCTCTCATTTTCATTATTGTTCTGCTTAGGCTAGAGTATTGCCCCTGATATGAATTACCTCTTCTTGCTTGACTTGGCATCTCTCGAAGACTGACCGGAAGGTCTTTCTTTGGACAGTAATGTGGGCTTTTGGATAGGGTTAAAAAGAAAGGATGTCAAAGGCTCAAAAACAATTCTCATGGGTTCAAAATTACAACTTTCGGAATCAAGTTTCTTACAACAACCACAACTTCTGCCCCAGTTTCTTGCTTGGAGACTTTTGGATTTTTATTTTGATGAGACCGAACCGTGAGGCTGCCTACGTATCCTTAAAAGGAATCAGGTCGAACGTAGTTCATGTCATAGGAATTGCTTCGTTTTTGTACTTTTCTCTCTCTCATTTTTTGCTTCTTTTCCTCTTTTTTCTCTTTTTTCTTTTCTTTTCTTTTCTTTACTCTTTTTATCCTTTTGTTGTTTTGTTGTTTTTTTCTTCTTCTTCTTTTTCCTTTTTTTTTCTTTTTTTTTTTCAATTTCATTTTTCTTCTCTCCCTTTTTGTTCTTTTCTTTTCTCCTTTTCCTTTACTTATCTTTCACGCTTGTGTTTCTGATCTTTGCTACTGATTCCGAAAGAGGGGTATGAAAGAAAATAAACAAGGCTCAAAGGGGTAACGAAGGATAATGTGTTTAGATAGCAGAACAAAATGCCTTCGTCATTCCAATCTTCAAAACATGCCAAGTACAAACAACACAATTAAACAAACCAAGAAAAACATTCGTAACATCTTTTGATTGCACCAGACTTGATGACCATATCCACACATTCGCCTTCTACATCTGTTACATACAAAGCGCAATTGGACAACACTCTCACTCTCATTACCACGAGCGGCCCCTTACAAATTTGGGGCAAACTTGCTTTTATCTTCAAATTGATGCGGCAGGATGCATTTCAATAGTGTTTCTTTATGTTTTATCTGCCCCAGTTTCACACAATTCGGGCTTGAAGTGATCTCAAAATGCTTTTACTTATTTCCCTCAAATGTCCTTACATCTTCAACATTGTTTCATTGCTTCGTGATTAAACTGACTTTTAAAACCAGGCTGTGAATTACGCGTGCATGTCATGTCACTAGAGTCAACAGGAAAAGAACTATAAAAAGAAAAGAGAACTAAACGAAAATGACTAGAAATCACAGAAAACAGAAAATTGCATTAGACAGATGGTGAAAGGATTTGGACAACAAAACAAACAAACTAAACTAGGGTTACAAACCTAGAACAAACCTAGACAACACTAAACGGGCTATTATGACTAAACAAACTAAGCAAAATAAAAGGATAGAAGGGTTTGAGTCACAAGACAATATTTGGATTACAACCCTGAAATAACCCGGACAACAGAAATGACAATAAAATAAACCACCAAAACTCCTCCCTGGCTAACCAAGACAGGAGCGTCTTTCCAATTGCCAAGCTCGGCATCTTAGCCACTGAATTCTGCATCAACATTACTAGGACATTCACAAACTTCCATCACATTGTTCTTAACAAATTGCTTTTGGGTTCCCTTTGCTGGCTCATTCTTAAGATCAACCTCTGATAGCACTGAAAACTTTGCAGCGCGTGGGCCTTCGAAGATCTCAGAAGAATTTTCATAGTCCTTTTCAAAACAAATCATACTCACCATATGCGTCTCAGGCGATGGACTTTAGCTAGTGTCTGCTGCATCTGGATTTTGCACGATAATGTCACCTGCATCAATAAGCTTCTGAATTGCTTTCTTCAGATTCCAACACTTCTCTATGTTATGCCCCGGGGCATCTGAGCAATATGCACACCTTTGAGAAAAATCAAACTTCTTTGGAAGAGGGTTTGACATTTTTATCTAGATCAGCTTCAACATGTCCAATTGCTTCAACTTTTGGAATAAACTGGCATATGACACTCCCAATGGGGTGAAAGCCTTTTCTTTTTTCAGCAACCTCTCATTCTTAAATACTTGGTTGGGCCGGAAACTTGATCCAGGGGGTTTTTGGTAGGCTCGTGGTGGCGGGTAAGACATTTGGGGAAGTGGTGTGGGCCATCATGGGTCTTGTGGGTGTGGAGCATATGGTGGTGCATTGTGGACAGGGTACTGGGAAGGTGATGTACGCCTTTGGGAGTTCTGTGGAGAGAAGTGCCATTGGGGAGGATCATCTGGTGCACAAGGATATCCACGGGGACGATGTCGAGGTTGGAAGTGCTGATCGGGAAAGCCCATCGGATCATCTTTTCTGTTTCTCTTTCTTCCACCCAAGCTTACTAGGATGTTCTGAATGTCTTTCGAACAACTCATGATTTTGCTTGATTTGATTCCCTCTTCTACCATCTCCCCCATTTTTAACACATCATTGAAAGGCTTTCCCAAGGGCGGGATCAAATGACTAAAGTAGGTGGGCCCCTGGGCTTTTAGGAAAAGCTCAACCATTTCTTCTTCCCCAATCGGGATATTGACTCGAGCAGCCTGCTCCCTCCATCTGAGTCCAAATTCTCTAAAGCTTTCCTCCGTCTTCTTTTCCATTCTAGACAGGGAGGAGCGGTCTGGGGTAACGCCTGATTTGTACTGAAAGTATCGACAAAATCTTGAGCCATGTCACCCAATGTAGGCCACTTACCAACATCTTGACGAATATACCAGTCCAAAGCTGTCCCAGTTAGGCTCTTACTGAAATATGCAAACAACAGGTCATCTTTCTCTCCAACGCTTCTCATTTCACTGCAATAGACCCTCAGGTGGGCTACCGGATCTCCACACCCATCATACAAGTTAAATTTTGGCAATTTGAACCCCGCGGGCAGGCGAACGTCAGGGGACACAGACAGTTCTTTGTAAGTCATGCTACCTTGGTCTTCCCTTCCTTGTTCGTTTTTCAAGGATTGTTCTATGCCTTTTAGCCTCCTGGGTATCCCATCTTTCCCTTCTCTTTCTGCGAACCTTTCATTTTCAACATGCAACTTATCCCGAGGGCTCTGTTTGTATGAGTTGGGAACTTTGTGGGCAACCTCTGAAGGGTAGTTTTGGTCATGAGCTTTGAGTGGATATTCATTGTTGGGAATAATGGATATGACAGGAGGGCACTTTTGGGAAAAGATAGTTGGAGGACGAGTGACGGAGCTACTAGGGTGGTTGGGAAAGCCATGGTAAGCGGGTGAATCTGGAGAGTATGGGGGATCATTTGGCACTGTGACCGGTGTTTGGGTAAAGGCAGTATTTAGGAAGCTAGGTGGTGGCGGGGGTAGTGCCTTCCCAGTCATCTTAGCCTGATACATGTCTGCCATGTGTTGTATCAACATCTTTACCTCTTCAACCAACCCATTGTCCTGTTCAACCAACTGCTTTCGGGCCCCGGTATCAACCAACTCAGTTCTGTTGTTGTCTGCCATCGCCTTTTGACTTTATGTTGTAGAGACGAGTTACCACTTTAAAAACCATAAACCAACTACCCTTCCGCTATGAATATAACAAAAATGAAGCCATCTCATTAGGGTTAGGGCATTTAACATAAGATAATCTCACTTTATGTGCAATGCATCTAGCTACAGTTATCGGTTTTAAAATGACTTCGAGGGTACAAAGGTCAGTTGGCATCATCCCAATTTGTTCATTTCAATCCTCTCTTTTCTTTTCTTTTCTGGCACTTGCTTGATCATTTTCCTTCCTCTTTTCTTTCTGATTATCGCTCTTTTCTTCCCTCTCATTTCTTACATCCCATGATTTCATCTTTTTTTTTCATATTCTTTTAATAAATAAAAAATAATTCGATCGAACCCTATGTAGGTTGCCTACGTATCATGACGCCGCATGAATCAGATCTTTGCGTAGTTCTGGAAGATCGGGAATGAAGTAAACAAACTAACGTTCTCATTTCTACCTTAATGACTCTGACGAGAAAAGGAAAATAAAAGAAACAAATCTCTTTTTTGTTTTTAAATATTCTAGACCTAATGTTCTATAACATATTCTAAACTCAAGCCTAACGAGCATATATTTTGCTTTTTTTTTTGAAACAAACACTCCATGAGAAATTATTAAAGAAAACCCTTAGAAGAGAAACAAATATTTTTTGATTTCTTTTTTCTTTTTTTTAAGGAGGAAATCTAAACAATAAACCACAGAAACATATTTTGAATTTTTCATTTGATATCCTGACGCGATATTCCGAAACGAGCAATGAAAAAAGATAAAACAAAATGCATTTGGATTTCAATTTTGATTACCTAAAAAAATTCTAATGATAAACAAAAGATAAAGTATTTTTTTCTATGTACAATATTCTAAAGTTCTAATAATTTTTTTTTTCATTTTTCACTAATTTCCCGAAGAGACACCTCAAACGAAAATCTTTTTGGATTTTGGAATCAACATCGTAAAGAAAGTTTTTAAAGAAGTACTAAAAGAAAATTCTCTTTTTTTTTATAATTTTGGTCCTAATATACTAAAGGAAACTTAAAAACAATTCATTTTAAGTTCTAGATATTAATTGCCTAAAGGAAAAACAACCTCAAATTTTTTCATTTCTAGAATTAGTATTCTAAAGAAAACTTATAACGGAAATATAAAATGCAACATCTCTTTTTTTGGATTTTTGAGTTACAACACATTTTTTCAAATATAAAGCAGAAAATACAATAACAAAAGACTTGACAATACTGTACAAGACTAGAAAGTAAAAGACGACAAAAAATGAAGAACAGACTCAAAACATAAACATAAAACAAATCTCCTTAAGCAACTCCTGCCTGAGCGATCCTGACCGGATGGTCACGGGGTGTTTGTCATGCTCAAACTCCGGTAAATAAATCCACACCTGTATGAGAAAACTTA
Source organism: Nicotiana sylvestris (assembly GCF_000393655.2). NCBI lineage: Eukaryota > Viridiplantae > Streptophyta > Magnoliopsida > Solanales > Solanaceae > Nicotiana > Nicotiana sylvestris. Next base: position 110,778,387 of record NC_091062.1, read on the forward strand.
AACCAACACTATGTGAGATGAAAATATTCCCTACTAGACACACACAAGACATGGTTGTGACCATTTTTCTAAAATTAACCTATGTGGCTGAAAGTGGCTAAAAATGCAAGATTTGGCTAAGACTCCACAAAGCCAAGAACCTAAGATTTACTAGGAATACCGGACCCTATGTGGGTTGCCTACGTATCACGCCCCGAAAGACGAGAATCGGGTATGCGTAGTTCGAGCAGATTGGATACGAGCGAGAATAATAAAAAAAACAACTGACATATAGAAAACACATTTTTTCTTTTTCTTTTTTTTTTCGAAAAATGATGAAACATATAAAATCTTTTTGGATTTTCTTTTATTTTTTTCGATTTTTTTTTTTTGAAAAATGATAAAGAGTGCAAAATCTTTTTGAAGTTTCCATGCTCTTTTTTCTTAATAAAATGTAACAAAAATATAATTGGGCCTTACTCGCTTCATCCTCACACTTCAGCCTCTCTTTTTTCTCTTTTCTTTTTCCTCTTTTCTCTTTTTTTTTTCATTCGCCCTCAATTACATTGGTCCGCCAAATGACCCTTTTACCCTTGAAGAAATGCAACATGTAGCACATAAGATGCATTAGGATGGTATTTTATTTTTGGGGTATACCTGTCCTAGACGGACCCAACCCCTGTGTTGAGTCCCCAAAGTCAAATGCACATGACGCAAATAAACGTGCCTACTAGGGATCCGGCATGAGGCTGAGTTATTCTAGGTTCAAAACCTGGGTTTATTGTTCTAGACCTGGCTTACCCGAGCGGATAACTCGAGCCGAGGGGGACAGGGGCAGCGTACCGGGAATACAGAAGCTTCACCGGCTTTGGAACTTGTCCGAACCTCGTTCTAAATTTGGAATATGACTTTAACTGAAAAGAAGTCACACGAAGTGCACACTTCTTCATGATTTAGAAGACTCAGAGAGAAGAGGGATTTCGCAACATTTTATATACATTTCACGGAATATCAAAGCGGTAAAAATAATCAAGTAGCACATTAGGCCCAAATCATGTAACAAAATCAGACAATGAATAAAGCCAACTATAACAATTATTCTAAGCTCGAATTCTTGAACCCTGAACCAGAGATTCTGGGTTCGGTCCCCAGCAGAGTCGCTAGAGCTGTCACACCTCCTTTTTTCACCTACACCTCCGGGAAGGGTACAAGTAAAGAGAGTTTTTCCAATTAAAGGACAATCAAAACGGGATTTATTTCATTTAAAGATTCAAAGTTGCCACTTGGGAGATTCATGGTGTCCCAAGTCACCGGTTCCAATCTCGAATCGAGGAAAAGATTGACTCTGTTTAATAGTCCGCTAACCAGAAATCCGGGTAAGGAATTCTGTTAACCCGGGAGAAGGTGTTAGGCACTCCCGAGCTCCGTGGTTCTAGCACGGTCGCTCAACTGTTATATTCGGCTTAATTATCGGATTTTAAACAGTTTTGAACTTATGTGCAAATTTTAGTTTTAAAACCGCCTTTATTTATTTAAAGAATTAATTCAAGGTTATTTAAAACATATTGCAAGCCACGCCACATGAAATGCACCCGTGTTTCACAACACGCTCTATTTAACCTTGTTGGAAATTGGAACCGAGTCACATGAAATGCACCCCCGGGTTTTAATAGCCATGATAATTATATAACTAACGCGCCTAAGGTAAACTACGCACTTTCAATTTTGCGAGGGCCATGGAAAATTCAACTAAATGGCACGCCTCGATTTCTAAGAATTAAACAAAGTTAATTAAACGAGGGTCATGAAATATTTAATTGATGGCACACCCCGATTTGAGATTTACATGTCGTGACCTTGCCACGGGAACCGTACCCATGACCACGATTATTTATTACGCCCTGAAAAGTTTGCTTACCCGAGTGTGGTTGGCCTAAGTGTGTTCCTAACGGTTAAACGGACGAAATAAAGGTAAAATCAATGTTAAATCCAATTCACATGTGCTGACTGTGACGAAAGCTCCAACCCATTTAATTCACAATTGTAACCAGATTCCTATCTCATCTAAAACCACTCCCACGACCCAACTAATATCCATTCCTTTATCCTTATATTAATTAACGAATTGATGCTATATCTTTATTAACTAATCATCACACACATGGAATTAATTGAATAGAGCAATCAATCAACCCTTTAGAAGCAAGCCAAATAGTTAAATGATAAACAACGAAGAATATGATGTTGGCTTCTTCATCTTAGCCAATACAGTAGTATTTTCAAGTAGTTGACTATAAAGCATGAATTACTTAGGCAACAAAACAACAAAGAAGCAATCAAAACAAAAACAGATATTAGAAATAAGGGAACATAAATACGAATCAAGTAGGATTAGCGAAAAGAAATGAACCTTAATATTGAATCTGAAATGTGAATGATTGGACAAATCTGAAACATATGAATGGACAGTATCACGAACAGAACCGCGGCTGCCTCGACTTACACGGACTCCCTGCACAACGACCTCCGCCGACCTCGAATCTCGCCGGAAAACTCGAACTAAACTAGAAGACGAAACCAGCAAACTCCATGATAGGGAGTAGCGATTTGGGGTTGAAGTTTGGTTGGTCCATCGTATTTAAACCAGAGATGAACAGGTTGGTTCGTTCTTGAAGTTCAGCAGCTATGGAGGCTGGCTGTTTTTGTGCGCAGGGGTCGTCGGAGATGATGACGCGCAAGGGGGGGTCGTTCTGCTACTAAGGCTGTGCAGCCTGTATTTGTTCGACTTTTTCGTTCCCCTTTGCTTTTGTTCGTTGTTGAAGTTTCAGAACCAGGGGGTATTCAAGAAATAGACGCACAGCCTTCAGCTTTTCAGCCTCCGTTCCAGCCTTTTTCGTTATTTTTGTGTTCCTTTTTTGGCGTTGATTTTTCAGAAGGAACGAAAGGGATCGTCCCAGGCTGTGCAACTTTTGTTTTGTTTCCGCTTTTTTTTTCCGTTCCTCCCCTTCTTTTCGTTGTTTTTTTTTATTTTATAGTCTAGGTTTTTGGTAGGATTTTAGGTTAAGGGGTATGGACCTAGGAATTATGGGCTGGCAATTGTGGGCTAGGTCCAAAATTAGGCCTAAAGATGGGTTGCTCGAGCCCAAGCTCTATTCTTTTGCTGCGAACGAGATTAAAAATACGGGCCCATTTATTAATTATTCCTGCTATTCAAATAATTATTAAAATAAAACTAACCATTAAAACAAATCTATTTTTGGTATTTTCAAATATCATATTAAAATAAAAATACGATACTACTATTGTATATATTTTTTTTAAGTTTTGTTTTTGTTAAAAATGACTACAAAACTTTAATGAACCTACTTTTGTGATTTTTGTTTTTCTTGTAATAAAATAAAGTAAAAGAGTCAAAATTACTTAAAATATCTATATTATGCCTAAATTAAATGTTTACGCGCTAAAATATGAAAAATCTTGGGGAGGGTCAAAAATCACATGTCTACAATTTCAACTTCAAATCAATGATTTTCATGGGGGAAATTGGGTGTTTTGGGTAGAACCTAGGTTTTTCAAAAATTAGGGATTTGGACCTCGATTTGAGGTCCGATTTCAAAACAACCTACATATTTGAGCTCGTGGGGGAATGGGTAATCGGGTTTTGGTTCGAACCTCGGGTTTTGACCACGTGGGGCCGGGGGCAATTTTGACCTTTTGGGTAAAATTTTTGGAAAACTCATTTTTCATGCATTCAAATTGATTCATTTAGCGTTTACTGATGTAATTAAGTAACTTGTGGCTAGATACGAGCGAATTGGCGGCGCAATCAAGTGGTAAAGCTATAATTGAAACTTGAGTTGTGTTCGAGGCATCAAGGCAAGTGTTTGGTCTAACCTTAGCTTGAGGGATTAAGAGTTGTGTCTTATTTGCTACATGCTAATTGTGGAGTACAACGTATAGGCATGGTGACGAGTATCTATACGTTGGTATCAAATATGCCCGTGAGTCTTGTATTATAATTGTTATGACTGCGTTGTGGTTTATTGCGCTTTATATGTTATTATCATATTGTTCCCTTGTCGGGATGTTTGTTCGATATTATTGTTCCGTTGCCGGGATATTTGTTTTGATATTATTGTTCCCTTACCGAGATGTTGTTGAAATATCATTGTTCCCTTGCCGGGAATTTGTTATATTGCTATTGTTCCCTTGCCGGGATTTTGTTATATTGCTCTTGTTCCCTTGCCAGGATTCCCTGTGATTATTGTTGTCTTGTAACTGGGAGCGGGTGGTACGCCTACCACAAGATATGATGAAATGGGAGCGGGTGGTATGCCTACCACAAGATATGATGAAATGGGAGTGGGTGGTACGCCTACCACAAGATATAATGAAATGGGAGCGGGTGGTACACCTATCACAAGATATGATGAAATGGGAGCGGGTGGTACACCTACCACAAGATATGAAGAAATGGGAGTGGGTGGTACGTCTACCACAAGATATGATGAAATGGGAGTGGGTGGTACGCATACCACAAGATATAATGACATGGGAGTGGGTGGTACGCCTACCATGAGATAAAATGAAATGGGAGCGGGTGGCACTCCTGCCACGAGATACATGAATCGGGATCGGGTTGCACGCCTGCAACAAGATGTGAAAAAAATGAAATCTGCTTTCGTTTTTCCTCATTCTTGTTAGTGGTTGATTTTGATCCTTCATACTTCCCTTGATGTTCTGTTTTACCTGTTATTCCCCGAAGCATGTTTCCCCCTTGTATCTTTATTTGTTTGTTTCTATATTTCTTCTCCGCCGTATATATATATATATATATATATATATATATAGTTGCACAGGTTTATCTGGAGTCTGGTCGTAGCCTCGTCACTACCTCGCCGGGGTTAGGCCAGACACTTACCAGCACATGGGGTCGGTTGTGATGATGCTACACTCTGCACTTATGTGTAGATACCGCTGCAACACTAGGTCAGCAGCAGTAGCTTGGGAGCCAGCCTTCAGTCCACCGAGATCCCGAGGTAGTCCTGCAGGCGTTCGCAGGCCCGACGTCTCTTCTATCAGTTATTTTGTTCTATTATCATTGTATCCGAGACAGACAATGTTCCTTCTTTCAAATGTTTGTATGTAGTAACCATAGATAGTCCATGAAAGTTGTGACACCAGTTTCTGGGTAGAGGTATATGTTGATTTCCGAATTATTTTGGTTTATTTTGTTTAAGTCTTCCACTTAATCTCATATTTCGCTATTATTTAAATATTTGTCACCTGTTAAAGCAAGTTGTTAAAGGGATTAAAACAAAGAAGCAAAGAATTTTCTAAATTTTGTCGCTTGCTAGCTTCTACGAGTATGCGCCATCACGACTCCTGAGGGTGGGAAATCCGGGTCGTGACAAGTTGGTATCAGAGCTCTAGGTTACATAGGTCTCACAATTCACGGACACACTTAGTAGAGTCTGATGGATCGGTACGGAGACGTCTGTATTTATCCCCAGAGGCTACAGAGTTAGGAAAACTTCACATTCGTTCCTTATTGTCATGCGGTTTGTTTCTCAATGCTAATTGAATATCTACTCTGTTCTTTTGCAGATGGCGAGAACACGCACTTCCTCATCCATTGATCAGCAGTCCGAGTCCCCCAGCAGCAGCTTCTTTGAGGAATAGAGGGCGAGGCCGAGGCCGTGCTAGAGGCTGAGGTAGGGTCAGAGCTCAGCCTCGAGCAGCAGCTCCAGTGACGGAGCCTCAGGTTGATTTTGATGAGGATGTTCCGGCCCCAGCAGTTCCGGTGGGCCCAGCTCAGGTCCCAGAGGGGTTTATTGCTACCCCAGTTCTTTAGGACGCTCTGCTCCGATTAGTGGGCCTCATGGAGATTGTCACCCTAGCAGGCTTGCTTCCTGTAGCACCAGCTGTCTCTCTAGCTGGAGGAGGGGCTCAGACTCTCGCTATTCACACTCTGGAGAAGGTAGCTTCCCAGATTCAGACTCCAGCGATTCAGCCAGTTTGAGTAGTACAGCCGAGTGTGGTAGCTCAGACTGGTGATGGAGCAGCTATGTCTGCCGATGCTTTGTGGAGGCTGGATAGGTTCACCAAGCTCTTCACTTCTACTTTCAGTGGTGCATTTATTGAGGATCCCTAGGATTATCTAGACAGCTGTTATGAGGTTCTCAGGAACATGGGTATTGTTGAGATCAATGGAGTTGCTTTTGCTACATTTCGCTTGTCTGGATCCGCCAAGACCTGGTGGAGGGATTTTTGTTTGGCTAGACCAGCCGGATCGCCATCTTTGACTTGGGAGCAGTTCACAGAGCTATTTTTGGAGAAGTTTCTCCCCATTACTTAGAGAGAGGCATATCGGAGGTAGTTTGAGCTCCTTCAGCAGGGTCCCATGACTGTTACCCAGTATGAGACTAGGTTCATCGACTTAGCTCGTCATGCTCTTGTCATACTTCCTACCGAGAGAGAGAGAGAGAGAGAGAGAGAGAGAGAGAGAGAGAGAGGAGGTTTATTGACGGTCTTATTCAGCCGATTCATCTTCATATGTCTAGGGAGACTGGGAGTGAGATATCTTTCCAAGAGGCAGCCAACGTGACCAAGAGAGTGGAGATGGTTCTGTCACAAGGAGGTGGTCATGGGTCGGATAAAAGGCCCCATCATTCGGGAAGATTCAGTGGTACCTCATCTGGAGGTAGAGATTCATATGGTAGAGGCCATCCTTCTAGGCTTTTCCAGTCAGCAGTTCAGGTTTCTCATGGTGCTTCAGGTAGCCATGGTCCTCAGATGCAGTATTCTGATCAGCAGTCCTACAGTGCACCACCAGCACCTATCAGTGCACCACCGCTTCAGAGTTTCCAGGGTCGTTAGCTCCAGCAGTCGAGGGCTTGTTTTACTTGTGGCGACACGAGGTACATTGCTAAGTATTGCCCTCGAGCTTCGAGCAGTTCTTCGCATCAGGTTCCCGTGCTATGTTCTTGGCATCAGGTGTCCCACAGGCCGCCCATCCAGCTAGAGGTGGGGGTAGATGTGCTAAAGGTGGAGGTAGAGGTGCTATAGGTGGAGCTCAGGCCGCTAGAGGTAGAGGCCAGCCAACTGCAGGCCATCCCAGAGATGTAGTTCAAGGTGTTGGGGCTCATCCCCAATGTTATGCTCTCCCAGCCAGGCCCGAGGCTGAGGCTTCATATGTACTTATTACAGGTACGGTTCTGGTTTGTGATAGAGATGCTTCACTATTGTTTGATCCATGGTCTACATACTCGTATGTGTCATACTATTTTGCACCGTATTTGATCCTGCCTCATGATTCATTGATTGTTCCTATTTGTGTCTATACCGGTGGGTGATTCTATTGTGGTCGATTGAGTCCATAGTTCTTGTGTTGTGGTGATTAGGGGTCTTTAGACTCGTGTAGATTTGTTGCTTTTAGACATGGTCGATTTCGATGTTATATTAGGGATGGACTGTTTATCACTTTACCACGCTATCTTGGACTATCATGCCAAGACCGTGACCTTAGCTTTACCGGGTATGTCTCGTTTAGAGTGGAGAGGGACTCCTAGTCATTCTACCCGTAGTGTTATCGCGTATGTGAAGGCTCGGCATATGGTCGAGAAGGGGTATTTGGCCTATCTGACATATGTTCGCAATTCCAGTGCTAAGGTTTCATCTATTGATTCTGTGCCCATCGTTCGTGAGTTCCCTGAGGTATTCCCTTCAGACCTTCCGGGTATGCCACCCAACAAGGATATTGATTTCTGCATTAATTTGGCTCCGGGCACTCAGCCCATTTCTATCTCGCCGTATCGTTTGGCCCCGCCTGAGTTGAAAGAGTTGAAGGAACAGTTGCAAGACTTGCTTGAGAAGGGTTTCATTAGACCCAGTGTTTCGCCTTGGGGTGCACCGGTGTTGTTTGTTAAGAAGAAGGATGGGTCGATGAGAATGTGTATTGATTACCGGCAGTTGAACAAGGTTACGATCAAGAATAAGTATCCATTGCCGAGGAGTGATGTTTGATCAACTTCAGGGTGCCAAGGTATTTTCAAAGATTGATTTGAGATCTAGCTACCATCAGTTGAGGATTAGGGCATTCGATGTCCCTAAGATAGCTTTCCGCACTCGGTACGGGCATTATGAGTTCTTGGTTATGTCATTTGGGTTGACCAATGCCCCAACAACTTTTATGGACTTAATGAATCGAGTGTTCAGGCCTTATTTGGACTCGTTCGTGATAGTCTTCATTGATGATATTTTGAATATTCCCGCAGCCAGGAGGAGCACGAGCAGCATCTCATAGTGGTTCTTCAGAATCTGAAGGATAGTCAGTTATATGCTAAGTACTCAAAGTGTGAGTTCTGGTTGAGTTCAGTTGCATTCCTGGGTCATGTTGTGTCATCAGAGGGTATTCAGGTTGATCCGAAGAAGATTGAGGAAGTCAAGAACTGGCCTAGACCAGCATTAGCTACAGAGATTCGGAGTTTCTTGGGATTGGCAAACTACTATCGTCAGTTCGTGGAGGGGTTTTCATCTATCGCAGCCCCGATGACTAGGTTGACCCAGAAGGGTGCCCAGTTCAGATGGTCGGACGAGTGTGAGGCGAGCTTTCAGAAGCTCAATACATCTCTAACTACGGCACCAGTGTTGGTTTTGCCCACAAGTTTAGGGCCTTATACAGTTTATTGTGATGCATCTCGTGTTGGGCTTGGTGCAGTGTTGATGTAGGATGGCAAGGTCATTGCTTATGCTTCGCGGCAGTTGAAGATTCATGAGAAGAACTATCCAGTTCATGATTTGGAGTTGGCATCCATTGTTCACGCATTGAAGATTTGAAGGCATTATCTGTATGGCGTGGCATGTGAGGTGTTCACGGATCACAAGAGTCTTCAGTATTTGTTCAAGCAAAAAGAGTTGAATTTGAGGCAGAGGAGGTGGTTGGAGTTGTTGAAGGATTATGATATCACTATCTTATATCACCCGGGAAAGGCCAATGTGGTGGCCGATGCCTTGAGTAGAAAGTCAGCCAGTATGGGCAGTCTCGCTTATATTTTGGTCGGTGAGAGACCGTTTGCTTTGGTTGTTCAGGCTTTGACTAATTGGCTTATGAGGTTGGATATCTCTGAGCCTAGTCGAGTATTAGCTTGCACGATCGCTCGTTCTTCTTTATTGGAGTGTATCCGTGATCGGCAGTATAATGATCCCCATTTGTGTGTCCTTAGAGACACGGTACAACACGGATGTTCCAAGCAGGTTACCTTAGATGATGATGGAGTTTTGAGATTGCAGGGTCGAGTATGCGTGCCTAATGTGGATGAGTTTTAGGAGTTGATCTTAGAGGAGGCCCATAGCTCCCGGTACTCTATTCATCCAGGCACCGCAAAGATGTATCAGGATTTGAGGCAGCATTATAGGTGGCGTAGAATGAAGAAGGATATTGTTGCATATGTGACTCGATGTTTGAACTGTCAGCAGGTTAAGTACGAGCATCAGAGGCCTAGTGGTTTATTTCAGAGGATTGAGCTTCCCGAGTGGAAGTGGGAGCGGATCACTATGGATTTCGTTGTTGGACTCCCGCAGACTCGGAGGAAGTTCTACGCAGTATGGGTCATTGTTGATAGGCTGACCAAGTCAGTGCATTTCACTCCTATGGCAGTCTCCTATTCATCCGAGAGGTTAGCTGAGATCTATATCCGGGAGATTATTCGTCTTCATGGTGTGCCTGTATCTATCATTTCAGACCAAGGTACACAGTTTACCTCGCGGTTCTGGAGAGCAGTTCACCGAGAGTTGGGCACTCAGGTTGAGTTGAGCACAACATTTCATCCTCAGATCGACGGGTAGTCCAAGTGGACTATTCAAATTCTTGAGGATATGCTCCGAGCTTGTGTTATTGACTTTGGAGGCTCGTGGGATCAGTTTTTGCCTTTAGCAGAGTTTGCCAACAACAATAGCTACCAGTCGAGTATCCAGATGGCTCCTTATGAGGCTTTATATGGTAGGCGGTGTCGGTCTCCGGTTGGATGGTTTGAGCCGGGAGAGGCTCGGTTTTTGGGTACGGATCTGGTTTCAGGAGGCCTTGGAAAAGTTTAGGATTATTCAGGATATGCTTCGTACAACTTAGTCCAGGAAAAAGAGTTATGCATACCGGAAGGTTCGAGATGTGGCTTTTATGGTCGGTGAGCGAGTATTGCTCTGAGTGTCGCCTATGAAGGGCGTGATGAGATTTGGGAAGAAGGGCAAGCTTAGCCCTAGGTTCATTGGTCCGTTTGAGATCCTTGATCTAGTGGGAGGGGTGGCTTATAGACTTGCATTGCCGCTGAGCTTATCAGCCAAACATCTAGTGTTTCATGTGTCCATGCTACGGAAGTATCACGACGATCCATCCCATGTGTTAGATTTCAATACTGTCCAGTTGGACAATGACTTGTCTTATGAGGAGGTGCCGGTAGCTATTCTAGACCGGCAGATTCGTCAATTGAGGTCGAAGAGTCTTCCTTCTGTTCGTGTTCAGTGGAGAGGTCAGCCTCCTGAGGCATCGACCTGGGAGTCCGAGTCCGATATGCGGAGCCGTTATCCCCATTTTTTCCCCGACTCAGGTACTTCCTTCTTCTGTCCGTTCGAGGACAAACGGTTGTTTTAGAGGTGGAGAATGTGATGACCCAAAAGGTCATCACTTGTGTTGCAACGAAATTCTACGTTTCGAGGCCTTAAAAACCTCCCTTAGCACCACCTCGATTTGCGTGTGCAGTCCGAGCGAGTAGCCGGAAAGCTTAAATGTGAAAATCTATAAAAAATGATAAGTTTTGACTGTAAAATGAATAAATTTGACTTCGGTCAACGTTTTAGGTAAACGGACCTGGACCCGTAATTTGACAGTCCCGGAGGGGTCCGTAGGAAAATGTGGGACTTGGGCGTATGCTCGGAATTGAATTCCGAGGTCCCATGCCCGAGAAATGAATTTTTAAAGGAAATTATTTTCTGAAATTGTTTAAGGAAAATTGAAATGAAATTTGCTTAGAACATGATGGTATCAGGCCCGTATTTTGGTTTCGGTGCCCGGTACAGGTCTTATATATGATTTAAGACGTTCTATGAAATTTGGTGAAAAACGAAGTTTATTTGACGTGAATTGGACTTCCGGTTGGGGAGTTATGAACTTTGAGAGTTCTTGATGAAAATGTTGAGTTTTGAGGTTTAATTCATGATTTTACATGTTATTTTGATGATGTGATCGCACGAGTAGGTCCATATGATGTTTTTGAGTTAATATACACACTTGGTTTGGAGTTTCGAGGGCTCGGGTGAGTTTCGGGTAGGTTTCAAGATGTTTTAAACTTAAAACCAGAAGTTGCAGGTCTCTGAACCCACCAGTGCGGTCCGCGGTCGACCTTGTGCTGTGCGCGATGGAGGCTGTGCGGCCGCGGTCGACTTTGTGCAGTCCGCACAGGGCACTGGACCGCAGTACCCTCGGGAAGGCCTGTGCGGCCGCAGTCCATTTTGTGTTGTCCGCGTAGGGGATCTGAGAGGGGTATAAATAGACGGGATTTTCAGTCATTGTGCATATTTCAAAACCCAAAAACATAAGAGACGATTTTTCAAACAACCTTTCTTCTCCAAATCAATTGTAAGTCATTTTTAACTAGTTTTCTTCAATCATGAACATCCTTTAATATGATTTCAACTTCAAATCAATGATTTTCATGGGGAAAATTGGGTGTTTTGGGTAGAACCTATGTTTTTCAAAAATTAGGGATTTGGACCTCGATTTGAGGTCCGATTTCAAAACAAATTACATATTTGAGCTCGTGGGAGAATGGGTAATCGGGTTTCGGTTTGAACCTCGGGTTTTGACCACGTGGAGCCAGGGGCAGTTTTGACTTTTTGGGTAAAAACTTTGGAAAATTCATTTTTCATGCATCCAAATTGATTCATTTAGCGTTTATTTATGTAATTAAGTAACTTGTGGCTAGATACGAGCGAATTGGTGGTGGAATCAAGGGGTAAAGCTATAATTGAAACTTGAGTTGTGTTCGAGGCATCGAGGTAAGTGTTGTTGATACCCAATTTTTCCCCTATGTATTTATATACAAAATACTTTCAAAATAAGATACATATATATGGACACATAAGCATACCCAAGTGTTTTAGTATTTTTGCAATCTTTTGAAGAGTTTTTAAATCAATTTACTAACCATTTTAGCAGTACAAATCCATAATTATTTCCAAAATCATCAATTTTGGTGAATAATTTATTTTATTCCCATATTTATACCAAAATATAGTTAAGATAATTTTTGTATATTTTTACAAACTTATTTGGTATTTAAAAAACTAAATTGCATATAATTGCAATTATAGCCTATTTTAAGATTAATAGCATTTCTTTAATTGTAAAATTGGTTTCAATATTTTGAAATCAATATTTATGCATTATTAGTTGGGTCAATACTTTTAATTTGTTTTTAAATTCTTTTTCACTATTTTTATAAAATAAAAGAGGAAAATTGGCTATTTAACATTTAGCCTATTTCTATTTCAATTACAGCCTCATTTCCTTTCAATCTTAACCTCAGTTTGACCCCAATTATGCCCAAATTAAAACCAACACAGTTTCAATTTGGATCCAACCCACGACCCAATTACAAACGACCCAACTCCCACCTTATTCTACTATGTTTCCACCGGAATCCATGGCTTCTCAAGCCATGAATGGTTGGTACTCACCCCTCTCCACCATCAAACCATGGTTGTTCGAAGTTTCGAGGCTTGACCTCGATGGTTCTCGTTCAGATCCTCTCAGATCTACCGTTTTATGGCTTCTCCGACCATGTTCTGGCCTATTCAAGCACTAGAAACCTTTTCTAACTCAGCCGACTCCAGATCAGATTTTCTTCCAAACCTTTCTCATTTCTAGGGTTTCTTCGAAATCCTGAGCTATTCGAGGTTTTTCTCTGTTTGTTTTCTTAGATCTATGATATATTTGTGTTCTACGGGATGTTTAAAGTATTTTCCCCAATAAATGTGGCTAACACGCTAGTCAGGGGTGTGCTAGCACTCCTAATTGCTAGGCATGACCACCAGCCTGCCATGGATCTCCCTGATTCCCCCATTGTGCACTTACACTTACTCTTAGATTCTAAGTTCTGCCCCTCTCTTATGAGCCTTGCTTTGGGACCTTGAGTTCCCTCTGAACTTGGACATCTGAGGGCTGGCATTTCCACACTGCACTATGCTCTTAATTCTGCAATGTGTTTGGGATGTAAGCATTGCCCGGAGCCCTTTGAAACTTTTGGGAACTTGATACATCCCAAATAAGAGGAAGGCTTTGGAAACCTGATCCTGGAAGTTGGTTCATCTCATATTGTTAGACCTTGAGTCTGAATTAGGCTCCTTGGTTGTAGCTTAATTTCTGATGTAATTTTACTTTTCTTAATTCATTCTGGTCTGTAATATGTTGTAATAACTTATGGGGTTCTAGTGAAAAGGGGAGGGTCCTTTATGTATGCAAAGGATAGACAGCATGCTCATAGGCGTTATTATTCACAAGCTCTGCACTTACACATGTCATGTAGAAATCCTGCCTATAAGTTTTCTGCACTCATGCATGTCATATAGAAATCCTGCCCATAAGTTTCTGCACTTCTGCATATCATATAAAAATCCTGTCTGTTGGTTTTTCTGCACCTCTGCATATATAGAGATCATGTCCATAGGTTTTCTGCACTTTCGCATGTCATATAGAATCCTGCCTATAAGTTTCCGCACTTCTGCATATAGAAATCATGAGTATAGGTCTTCGGCATTTCTGCATTTTACATCTATCATTAGGCAAACAGTTATAGGTTAAGTAATAATAAATTTCATTCTAGATACCATGTCTATAGGACTCCTACACTTTTATAATCGTTTTAAAACCAAAAACACCTAGAAATAATGCCTATAGGAGTAACCAGTTGAATCTGATTCGTTTATTTCATCTACAAGTCTAAAATCAGTAGTAATGTCGTCTAACATCTGCAGAACTTATGTGTTTTCTACAATTAGTAAGCCTTCTTTAAAATCGGAGTAAGCATTGTTAGATACCATGCCTATAAGTTTCACCTAGGCAAGCTAGTAGATAATTGATTAACTGCATCAGTTTTTCATAAATTACAACCAGGGAAGGCTAATTCAGACTCCTCATCTGAGAAATATGTGATGAATCAACCTATCCTACACTTTAATTTGATTTCAGACCATAACCAGTACTTGTAAGTCGTGCTAGCCAATTTATTTCTTTAAATGAGGAGGCCTGCTTGAGCTCTTTAACTGTTACGTGTTCTCCCATACCTGCCTTATATGTTTTGATTATCGCCCGAGAATTTTATCCTTTTAAAACTCTGAAAAGCCAAATCTCCCTCCCCTTTAGGACTAGTAGTCCCAAATGCCTCTGGGACTGATAGTATTGGGGCGGGTACTAGCATGCAATAAGTAACGACACCATTCTGCGCTTTACTACCTTAACGGGGTGGGAAGGGTAGATATGGATATGATAACCGGTACGCTAATACCACGTGCAACCCCTCTTCTGAGGAGCGATTGCTGGGTATTGCATTGATGTGATCCATATTATTTGTAAACCTAGGACCCCCTTTCAATTAACTTGTTTTATTGTTCGAACTATTTCTGCTTTCTTTATTCTCTCCAAACTTTCAATTTGCTTGCAATAATATGTGAAAATCCCCTTCTATTTAAGGCCCTTAATTGCTTATTTGATTATGTGAAGTCACAATTGTAACATGGCCGGGAACCACACTAGTGGATCTTGAGGGGTGCCTAACACCTTCCCTCGAGATAATTTCTAGCCCTTACCCAAACTCTGGTTCTTCAAAATCAAACCCTTCTTAGTGTCCTAATGCACTTAATCATTAGGTGGTGACTCTTCAAGTTCTAGAACCCAATTCCCAAAAGGGAACGAGTTGTCCTCCTAAATATCACAAGCCCGATTTCACGAGAAAAAAGGGGGCGCGACAGCGTGGCGACTCTGCTGGGGATACTTCTTTTAGGCTTTTACCATCTCATGTTATTTGTGACTTTACTGCTTCTTTATTGCCTTTATTTAATGTCTTTATTTCTCTTCTATTACGAAACTGACTTGGCTCATTGTTTCTTTTCTTTAATGCTTTCTTTTACTGCTTTCCTTCAATACTGTTGTAATTATGAGCAATTATTCTAATCATTACTTTATGAACGTGCAAATACATGACAACTTGTAAATGCATATTCAACATCATATTCCACTCGTGCCAAACAAAATACCATAGCAACGCTTATAATGAGTGGTTGCGCCCTTCCGATATCATTACCCCCTAAATTTGGCAAAGGCGTATTTGCGGTAAAACTAGTCGATCAACGGTGTAGTCGACGGTTCCGTGCCTTTCCCTCTTGAGTTGTCCGCTTAAGGGTACCAGTCTAATACCTTATAGAAACCCTACTCTGTTCAATTGTGCATGCATCACTATCAAAACCTAGCTGAGTTAGTTATGTTGTCCACATAATGACTCTTTAAGGTAGCCTTGCCCAAAGTTCACTGGGTTTCCTGGGAACCCAAACGGACGTTACCATATTCTGTGCATTTATTTGGGGAACTAAATGCTGCTTATGCTAATTATTGGTTTAAATAGTCGAGTCCGACGGGGTAAGGGTCTAACACTTTGTTTTGCAGAAATGAGGCACGAATTCCCCAAATTTGGCATGGTCACCAACATCCACCCAAGGTTGCTAAGCTGGTGGGAGGATCTTCACTCCAGTGATCAGGCTCTTATTCGGAAATACCTAGGAAATTTGCCTTCTCTTCTGGAGGTCCAACCCAACAACAAAATCATAGAAGCTGCTACTCTGTTCTGGGACTGTGATAGGTCTGTGTTTCGCTTTGGGGAGATTGAGATGACACCTCTGCTCGAGGAAATAGGAGGATTAGCTGGTATTCCGTGGGAGACTCCGGGTGTACTTATGCTAGAAAATCGCAATGGTAAGGGTTTTCTCAAAATGATGGGACTAAAGAAAAACACAGACTTGACCTGTTTGAAGGATTTATA
Source organism: Nicotiana sylvestris (assembly GCF_000393655.2). Taxonomy (NCBI): domain Eukaryota; kingdom Viridiplantae; phylum Streptophyta; class Magnoliopsida; order Solanales; family Solanaceae; genus Nicotiana; species Nicotiana sylvestris. The sequence continues at coordinate 110,794,448 of NC_091062.1, forward strand.
CATTCCTTTCGACTATCTGTACGAGAGGTATGGCCATAGTAAGTCCTACCACACTTACCCAGATGAATTCGCCCTCACCTCATTGGGGAATATCCATAGAAGGGTCTTTGTCTTTATGTTCTACTTCTTGGGGATGATAGTGTTTCCTATGAAGAAAGCAAGGATTCACACCAGGCTAGCTATGGTCACTAAAACCTTAATGGAGGGAATTGGTGGGCAACCCTTTAGCATAATGCCCATGATCATTGCAGAAATGTACCGAGCCTTGGAAAAGTGTCAACAAGGAGCCCCACACTTCGAAGGCTGCAACTTGCTACTCCAGCTCTGGCTCATGGAGCATCTCCAAAGGGGTGAATATCGGTAAGAGATTCAGCGAAGAGACTGGGACGATCATATAGCCTTCCATCAACCAAGGCGAATGAACTACATGCCCGACATGTTTGCTCAGCCAGAAGATGCCGAAGGATGGGTGGAGCTGTTTGAAAATCTGACTGAGGATCAAATACAATGGATGTTCGAATAGTTCCCTACTGACGAGTTCATCACCCGATCCAGGGATGCACCATTTCTGATACTGATCGGTTTAAGAGGAACCTACCCTTATGTCCCCCTCCGGGTCATGAGACAGGCTGGTAGGAAGCAGCTTATACGAAGGGTTGACAAGATGAGTCACTTTCGGGCTGACTTCCAAGTTGATGACAGTCCTTATAAGTGCCAAGCTCAGAATATGTGGCATTGCAAGATCATTATGGGAAGAGATACTATCGAGCCAGACAGATAACATGCTGGCTGCACCCCATACTATTCAGGATGACTGGAGGACAATCACAATGGTCTGGGCCAACCTGGGTTTGTTCGAGGTCATAGGATCATTGATGAAAAGGCTGAAGCAGGTCAAGTACAACCAATTGTGCAAGAGGATTTGGGAATGCGAAAGTGAGTACCGGGAGATTCAAGAAGCCCATCAAAAGTTGATTGAAGAATGGAAGGATATGGCTGTTAGCGCCAACAAACGACTATGGTATTTGGAGCGGGGTTTAGTAGAGTTGGAGAGGAAGTTCATCCAGAGGATTGAAAATTGCCAGAACGCTGAGGGAAACGAAGGAGGACACTTGGCTAGAGCTTATTTGCTACTGGGACTACGTGAGCTGGTGAAGCTGTTCGATAGAGCTAAAGATGCCGAGTCTGGGGAAGGTCCTTCTGGGACCAAGTAGTTAGGAGTCTTTTCTTTTGCTTTAAAAATGTAATAAAGCCAACGACCATTAGTAACATTTTATTTTCCGCTATTAGTGTCGTTCGCCTTATTTTTTTATCAATAAAATGAGGCATTTAGCATTATAAGTTCTCCAAATCAACTTGTCGCTAGGCCTACCTCGGGCACAATGGGGTTCCCAAATTAGGATACGATTTATATTCTTGCACTATGTGTTTAAATAATGCAACATTTTCTTCTCATAATCCACACTATCTTGCTACCTTTTTTGTTTTTACCTTTTGTTTATTCCCCTCCCCAAAGGTTAGTTCGTGTACTCTGGCATCGTTATCTTACTCCACAAGATCCAAGGGCCCTCCACCTCCTCCTCCTCCGAGTCCTATCAGAAACAAGAACAAGGGAAAGATGGAAGATTTGAGCAACATTAGAAAGGAGAACTCAGTTGAAAGGGTAGAGGTTCCTCAGGGTATTCAGGTTTCCAAGGAAAGTGCCTCCCAGCTCGAACAGAAGTTATTGAAGTTTCAGGAAGAACTGGACCAAGTTCGGAACTTGGCAAATTTGTCATTTTCCCTCACTACCCCAAATGTCAACTTTACCAACACTCAAAACCCCACACCTCCACAAAGCATTCCGAAACCACAAAACCAACCCGCTCCCCATCACCACTGCAACACATGCCACACTTCAAACAACACCCCACTACTTATTCCTGAACCACTAAACTCCGCAAATGATCATCCCCACAACACCCCCATCTACGTGGAAACCATACCACACTATACTCAACCTATTTCAAGAACACCTGAGTCTGATAACAAAGACTCTCTTATCAGGAATCTGGCCGCGGAACTCAAGAAGCTGACTAGCCGAGTTCAGGGTGTCGAAGGAAGCAAGGGGATTGAGGGACTGAATTATGAGGACCTTTGCATACAACCAGATGTCAAACTACCCGAGGGGTACAAACCTCCTAAGTTTGAAATGTCTGACGGTACCAGGGATCTGAGAGTTCATTTGAGGAAATACTGCAACAAGTTGGTCGGAGTAGGGAGGGACGAAAAGATTCGCATGAAACTCTTCATGAGGAGTCTGAAGGGAGATGATTTGTCTTGGTACATCAACCAAGACCCTAAGAAGTGGTCAAATTGGGTAAGTATGGCGTCCGATTTCATGGACAGGTTCAGGTTCAACGCGAAAAATGCACCAAACATGTTCTACATCCAGAACTTAAAGAAGAAACCCACAAAGACATCCCGCGAGTATGCTACTCGTTGGAGATCAGAAGCTGCTAAGGTCAGACCGTCTTTAGAAGAAGAACAAATGAACAGGTTTTTCGTCCGAGCTCAAGACCCACAGTACTATGAAAGGTTAATGCTGATTGAAAGCCAGAAAATTTCCGACATCATCAAGCTAGGGGAAAGGATCGAGGAAGGTATCAAAAGTGGTATGGTCACTAACTTTGAAGCTTTGCAGGCCACCAACAAGGCTCAATAGTCTGGTGGCACGTCCAAGAAAAGAGACGTGAGAGCCTTGATGGTTGCACAAAGAACAAAATCCCCAATTGAATACCAAACCTACCCAATACCTCCACTCACCCCAAATTACCAAGCACCCTTGCCCTCTTACCAAACTCCACCACCTACTTACCAATCACCTCCGCCTCCCACATATCAGCCCACTTCACCCAGATATTCCCAACCCGCACATGTCTATGAAACCTACAATACTCAACCCTCTCACTATCAATCACCTCCCACCCGCCAAAACTTTCCTAGACCCCGACCAAATTTCGACCGCAGACCCCCCAAACAGTATACCGCCATTGCTGAACCTATCGACCAGTTGTATGAAAGGCTCAAAGTTGCTGGTTACATCACCCCCATCCCTGCCGTAAACCCCGAAAACCCCTCCCAATGGGTCAACCCAAACAAAACCTGTGCATACCATTACGGCATGAAGGGGCATACCATTGATGAGTGCCGCTCTCTGAAGGATAAGATCCAAGCTTTGATTGAAAACAAGATCGGATCCAGCTCCGAATGTCTGCAACAACCCTCTGCCTGTCCACAAGGATGGATGAGTTCACATGATTGAGATAGAGGATGATTGGGACCCCAAAGGGTCAATCGGATTAATCGCTGAAGGTGATGAGCCAAAGGAACCAATGGTTACACTTAATTCGATTGTGGTCCAGATCCAGCCTTTTGAAAACGTTGAAGTAGACATGTCCATACCACTTGAGTTCGAAGCACCTTCTTCTGCAAAGACGCCAGGACCTATTGAGGTCGAGTTTGGGTCTCCAAAGACACCTATATCATTTGAAGTGGTTGTGTTACCATCTAAGGCAAAGGTGCCCATTCTGGTGGCCATGACAACCATAACACCGTTCCATACGAAGGCCACCATGGGATTACACCGCCGAGGCAAGAAGGAAAGGGAAAACCAAATCCGGAGAAGCAATTGCAGCACATGGCATGACAAGAACCGGTAGGGTTTATACCCTAGAACACCTAGCTGAGTCCAGTAAGCAGGCCTCTGGACGGCCGGCTATCACTGAAACTGGGCCTGATGATCTCTGGAGGAAGATACAAGCCAAAGAGTATTCGGTCATTGATCAGTTGAACAAAATGCCAGCCTAGATCTCTATCTTCGCTCTGCTACAAAGCTCTGACGCACATAAGAATGCCTTATTGAAGGTGCTGAGCGAGGCATATGTACCCAGCAACATAACTGGAGGAGAAATGGCAAACATGGTGGGGAAAGTATTGGAGAGTCACAAAATCACTTTCCACGAAGATGAGCTGCCACCTGAAGGGCTAAGACACAACAAGGCCTTGCACATCACTATGCAGTGCAAAGATCATTTCATCACCAGAATCCTGATTGACGGAAGGTCCAGCCTCAATATTTTTCCATTGATGACTCTCAGAACATTGGGAAAGAGCCTGTATGAGATCAAGGATGGAGCCATCAATGTCAAAGCTTTCGATGGATCCCAAAGGTCCACTATTGGGGAAATCAGTTTGTATCTGCAAATGGGACCGACTTGGTTCGACGTTGATTTTCAAGTGATAGACGTCCCAGTATCTTACAACTTGCTATTAGGACGACCCTAGATCCATACCGCTGGGGCTGTAGCATCAACCCTACATCAAGTAGTGAAATTTGAGTGGAATCACCAAGAGGTAATTATTCACGGCGACGGTAGAAATCCCATATACAGTTGCCAGACCATCCCAGCAATCGGAGGAAGAAGGAAGATAGGCGGAGAAACATACCATCACATTGAGCGAGTCAACGCCATGGACAAGGACAAATGGTGGGATAGCAAAATTGAAAGTCTACTGAATTGGTGTGGATACGAACCTGGAAAGGGACTTGGCAAGAATCTCCAAGGAATCGCTAAGCCTATCAAGTTGAAGAAACACAGTACCACTTTTGGTTTGGGATATGAATACACTTGGGAGGAATTCAACCACTAGCCGCCACCATGGCGCAGTCCCTACTACCCACTGGAGCATCCGATACCTCGCTTGGAGCATACTTTCCAGCCAGCCAATGTCATATATGGGTCAGGAGAAGAGGAAGCACTAGCGATGATGAGGAATTTGTTTTTGGAAGATGATAATATGGACTATTGTGTCATTTTCGAGGAGGAGGGAGAGGAAAGCCCTTCTATACAAGCTGTGAGCCGAGGAGCATGCCTCAACAATTGGTCCATCAAAACCACCAGGGCCCAGAAAGCTTCGGGGTAGCAAGGCTGAACAAAGCACCATGCATTATCTTTATTTTTTGCTAATTGACTTTCTCTCCGCATTTTTAATATTGAAATAAGAGCTCCAATGTTCAAAACAATTATGAAAGTTACCAAAGCATTTCAGTTTCTTATAAATCTTGCTCTTATTACTTTTTATCATTTACTTTATTTACACAGCATTACTATTACGTATCGCGATGAACCGACGATTGTGACATGCAACGAGACAACGCAACAAACAGATATAGACTCAGAAGAAGATGATATACCAGAAGAGGTTGTTAAAGAGGTTGAGGATTTTGAGAACAGACCTAAGACTAACCTGGACGAAACTGAGATTGTCAACCTGGGAGATGCAGAAAATGTCAAAGAAACACGAATATGAGGACATATTCGCCTGGTATTACGATGACATGACTGGTCTTAGTACATCTATTGTAGCTCACAAACTGCCAACCGATCCGACAAGTCCACCAGTAAAACAGAAGCTCAGGAAGTTCAAACCTGACATGAGTTTGAAAATCAAGGAAGAAGTCACCAAGCAAGTCAAAGCCAAGGTTCTTAGGGTAGTAGAGTATCCAACATGGTTATCCAATATTGTGCCCGTGCCAAAGAAGGACGGGAAAGTTAGAGTCTGTGTCGACTACCGGGATCTCAACCAGGCCAATCCGAAAGACGACTTCCCCTTGCCGAACATACACATTCTAATTAACAACTGCGCCAAGCATGAACTGTAGTCGTTCATTGATTGTTTTGCTGGGTATCACCAGGTATGGATGGATGAGGAAGACGCGGAGAAAACAACTTTCATTACGCCATGGGGGATGTATTGTTAGAAGATGATTCCGTTCGGGTTAAAGAAATTTGGGGCCACCTATATGAGGGCCATGACTACTTTTTTCCATGACATGATACACAAAGAGATCGAGGTGTATATAGACGATGTCATCATCAAATCAAAGAGAGCCACTGACCACATGGAAGATCTGAGGAAGTTCTTCAACAGACTAAGAAGGTACAACTTGAAGCTAAATCCCACCAAGTGTGCATTTGGGGTTCCTGCCGGAAAACTACTTGGGTTCATTGTGAGTTGCCGAGGAATAGAACTGGATCCATCAAAGGTCAAAGCCATCCAAGAATTGCCACCACCGAAGAACAAGAAAGAGGTTATGAGTTTCTTGGGAAGACTTAACTACATCAGCCGGTTCATAGCTCAATCCACTGTCATTTGTGAGCCAATATTTAAGATGTTGAAGAAGGACGCCACTACCAAATGGACTGATGATTGTCAGAAAGCCTTTGACAGAATCAAGGAATACCTGGCAACGCCGCTAGTTTTGGTCCCGCCCGAGCTAGGTAGACCCCTATTACTCTACCTTGCAGTATTGGATGGAGCTTTCGATTGTGTTCTGGGGTAGCATGATGAAACGGGAAGAAAGGAGTAGGCCATCTATTATCTCAGTAAGAAGTTCACCCTGTACGAGGTCCGATATTCTCTATTGGAACACACCTGTTGTGCTCTGACTTGGGTAGCTCAGAAGTTGAGACACTATTTCTGTGCCTATACCACTTACCTCATATCAAGGATGGATCCTTTGAAGTATATATTTCAGAAGCCCATGCCCACTGGCAAGATAGCCAAGTGGCAGATCCTGCTGAGTGAATTCGACATTGTTTACATAACTCAAAAGGCAATCAAAGGACAAGCACTAGCAGATCATCTTGCTGAATATCCCGTGGATGGAGAATACGAGCCTCTAAAGACGTATTTTCTTGAGGAAGAAGTATCTTTCGTAGGGGAAGATATTGCAGAACCCTATGATAGTTGGAGAATGTTCTTCGACGGAGCAGCAAACTTCAAAGGAATTGGCATAGAAGCGGTCCTAGTATTAGAAACCGGCCAGCATTATCCGGTGTCTGCCAAGCTCAGGTTCCCGTGCACCAACAACATGGCCGAGTACGAAGCTTGCATCTTAGGGCTCAAGATGGCCATTGACATGAACATTGAGTAATTGCTAGTGATCGGAGATTCAGACCTACTTATACATCAGGTCCGAAAAGAATGGGCAACCAAGAACTCCAAGATACTCCCTTATCTGCATCATGTACAGGAATTGAGGAAAAGGTTCACAAAGACAGAGTTCCAACATGTTCCCAGAGTTCAGAATGAGTTTGCCGATGCGTTGTCTACCCTATCGTCCATGATACAGCACACCGACAAGAACTTCATTGATCCAATTCCGGTAAAGATCTATGATCAACCAGCTTACTGCACTCATGTAGAAGAAGAAGCGGACGGAAAACCTTGGTTTCATGATATCAAGGAATATTTGACGAAAGGAGAATATCCAGAACTCACAAATCCTACTCAAAAACACACACTTCGGAGATTAACTAACAACTTCTTTCATAGCGGAGGAATCCTGTATAGGAGGACTCCTGATTTGGGATTACTAAGGTGTGTTGACGCAAAGGAAGCATCCAGGCTATTGGAGGAAATTTATGCAGGGACCTACGGTCCGCATATGAACGGCTTTGTCTTAGCCAAGAAAATACTCCGAGCTGATTATTTTTGGATGACTATGGAAACAGACTGCATCCAGTATGTCCGAAAATGTCATTGCTGTCAGATACATGCAGACATGATAAAGGTGTTTCCAAACGAGCTTACTGCAACAAGCTCACCATAGTCGTTCGCTGCTTGGGGAATGGATGTTATCGAACCTATCGAGCCTGCCGCATCAAACGGGCACATGCTCATTCTAGTGGCAATTGATTATTTCACCAAATGGGTTGAAGCAGGATCATACAAGGCAGTGACTAAGAAAGTGGTAGTAGATTTTGTCCGCGACCGCATTATTTGTCGGTTCGGAATTCCGGAGTCAATCATCACTGATAGTGGTTCCAATTTCAACAACGACCTGATGAAAGCCATGTGTGAAACCTTCAAGATCAAATACAAGAATTCTACAGCTTACAGACCTCAGATGAACGGAGCTGTAGAAGCCGCCAATAAGAATATCAAGAAGATACTAAGGAAGATGATAGAAAAGCATAAGCAGTGGCATGAGAAGTTATCATTTGCCTTATTGCGATATCGCACCACAGTCCGCACATCAACCGGGACAACTCCTTATATGTTGGTTTATGGTACAGAAGCAGTCATTCCCGCCGAGGTAGAAATCCCCTCCTTAAGAATCATACAGGAAGCCGAACTTGATGATGCATAATGAGTAGAGATTCGCTACGAGCAGCTAGCTCTTATAGACCGAAAGAGAATGAATGCGGTTTGCCACGGTCAGCTCTATCAAAACAGAATGTCCAGAGCCTTCAACAAAAGAGTCAAGTCGAGATAATTTACACCGGGGCAGCTGGTGTTAAAGAAGATTTTCCCACATCAAGAGGAAGCCAAGGGGAAGTTCTCTCCCAACAGGGTCCATATATGGTTCACCGGGTCCTCACAGAAGGAGCCCTCATACTTGCAGAAACGGACGGTGAAGTTTGGCCAAAGCCGATCAATTCAGATGTGGTGAAGCGATACTATGTGTAACTTTTATGCTTTCCTCATATGATGTAATTTGAACTATGCCTGACCTGATTCCCGTTTAAGAGGGGATACGTAGGCATCCCTATGGGTTCGGTCATAATTCAATAAAATTTTCATTTCCCCCCCACTATTAGAAACTAGGGTAGAATTTTGAGGAGGACCCTCAAAATTCCGAAGTGATTTCAGCCATTCGACGCAAGCAGCCATCGGAAGTAGTAGCTAGTAAACTGGGGCAGAATTTTGAGGAGGACCCTCAAAATTGCAGAGCGAGAGAAGTTGCAGTATCTTGGACCACGTCGCAGTCGTCAGTTCATCTAAAAGAAAACTATTCTTAATTATGTATTTATTGTCACCAAATCATGCATGTCTGTTACCAAAGTTGCTTTGTTTAGCAATGCTACCCCAATGATATGCCCAATATCATCGGAACGGAGTCGAGCAGGGCAAGCAGAGCCAGTGGGAATATGAACTAACCTCCCCTCTTTACAAAACTCACAATTTTTCTTTGAATGCAGGCACTTGAGTTGCAAAATCATCAAATATACTATACACTCACGAGACTCACATTGCTCAGGAATATAACTCTCAGAACCGTTGCACTTACTCATAGCTGCTATCCGCACGCAATGCTCCCAGCAGACACAGTACCCCAGCAGTTACAATGCCTCGATCTGCTATCAGCTAAGAAAATTCTATCATCATTTTGCCCTTTTTACTCCTTGCATAAGGCTACCTTTCTGCCTTCCGAGGTTAAGCTCTACCTCCATCTTCATTTCTCTGCATTGCATAAGGCTACCTTTCTGCCTTCCGAGGTTAAGCTCTACCTCCATCTGCATTTCTCTGCATTGCATAAGGCTACCTTTCTGCCTTCCGAGGTTAAGCTCTACCTCTATCTGCATTTCTCTACATTGCATAAGGCTACCTTTCTACCTTCCGAGACTAAGCATTGTCTCCATCTGCATTTCCTGCATTGCATAAGGCTACCTTTCTGCCTTCCTAGACTAAGCTCTATCTCCATCTGCATTCCTGCATTGCATAAGGCTACCTTTCTGCCTTCCGAGACTAAGCTCTATCTCCATCTGCATCTCTGCATTGCATAAGGCTACCTTTCTGCCTTCTGAGACTAAGCTCTGTCTCCATCTGCATCCCTGCATTGCATAAGGCTACCTTTCTGCCTTCCTAGGTTAAGCTCTACCTCCATCTGCATTTCTCTGCATTGCATGAGGCTACCTTTCTACCTTCCGAGACTAAGCTTTGTCTCCATCTACATTTCTCTGCATTGCATGAGGCTACCTTTCTGCCTTCCGAGACTAAGCTTTGTCTCCATCTACATTTCTCTACATTGCATAAGGCTACTGTTCTGCCTTCCGAGACTAAGCACTGTCTCCATCCTGCATTTTTCTGCATTGCATAAGGCTACTGTTCTGCCTTCCGAGACTAAGAACTGTCTCCATCCTGCATGGCTAAAATATTGCCACTTTATCCCTCTTGCATGGCTGAAATATTGCCACCTTTATTTATATCTTGCATCGGCTGAAATATCGCCACCTTCCGCATTTCATGGGCTGAAAGATCACCAAATCATCCAAAGGCGTCATTGTTCGGAGGCACCATTTGCATAGCCCGAGAACGCCATGCCATGGCCTGAGGACCCCATTTTATCTTTTGCATATCATTATTCAAAGGCATCATAGTTCAGAGGCATCATTCTCACAGCCCGAGAACATCATTTCATATTCTGCGAATCCTTTATCATATGCTTTATGGCCCAAGACGTCATAGTCCGAGGACGTCATCCTAACCGTCCGAAGACAGCATTCAAGGTCCAATACGAACTTGCATCACGTTTAATTTTATGCACAATATATGCTCATTTGTAGGTAAATCGGCTAGCAATGGCCGTCTCAGCAGGGGAAATCTCGTTCCAGTTCCCGCAGCTTATCAGACTCCGACCATCCTTCTCAACCCGAACATCGCGTCCGCTTTTCAAAATCTCCATCGGTATATTCTGCCAATGGATCCTGAACTACATATGGCCTGATTCCTGTAAGACCAGGGATATGTAGGCAGCTCAGGAACCAGAGCTCAGTCAAAATTCTTCAAGTCGTTTCATTCGGTCAAAATTGGCCATCATATCTTTACCCGACAACTCTTTCATCCTTCCCGGGTAAAGAGGGGCAGCTGTTGATACCCAATTTTTTCCCTATGTATTTTATATACAAAATACATTCAAAATAACATATATATGCATACATAAGCATACCCAAGTGGTTTAGTATTTTTTCAATCTTTTGAAGAGTTTTTAAATCAATTTACTATCCATTTTAGTAGTACAAAATCCATAATTATTCCCAAAATCATCAATTTTGGTAAATAATTTATTTTATTCCCATGTTTATACCAAAATATAGTTTAGATAATTTTTTTGTATTTTTACAAAATTATTTGATATTTAAAAGACTAAATTGCATATAATTGCAATTATAGCCTATTTTAAGATTAATAGCATTTCTATAATTGTAAAATTGGTTTCAATATTTTTAAATCAATATTTATGCATTATTAGTTAGGTCAGTACTTTTAATTTGTTTTTAAAGTCTTTTTCACTATTTTTATAAAATAAAAGAGGAAAATTGGCTATTTAATATTTTAATTACAACCTCATTTCCTTTCAATTTTAACCTCAATTTGACCCCAATTTCGCCCAAATTAAAACCAACCCAGTTTCAATTTGGATCCAACCCACGACCCAATAACAAATGACCCAACCCGTTCCCCACCTACCACTTAAATCTGGACCGTTGATCACTCAAGATCAACGGCCAAGACTCTCCCTTCCATAATTAAACCTAAACGACTACCCTAATGTCCCTCATTCTCACCTGACCCGCCGCCTTGAAACCCTTCGTCTCTCAAAACACTCTCAAGCTCTCTGAAACCCTAGTCAACTCCCACCTTATTCTCCATGTTTCCACCGGAATCCGTGGCTTCTCAAGCCAAGGATGGTTGGTACTCACCCCTCTCCACTATCAAACATGGTTGTTCGAAGCTTCGAGGCCTGACCTCGATGGTTCTCCTTCGGATCCTCTCAGATCTACAGTTCTATGGCTTCTCCGGCCATGCTCCGGCCTATTCAAGCACTAGAAACCTTTTCTAACTCAGCCGACTCCAGATCGGATTTTCTTCCAAGCATTTCTCATTTCTAGGGTTTCTTCGAAATCCTGAGCTATTCGAGGTTTTTCTCTGTTTGTTTTCTTAGATCTATGATATATTTGTGTTCTACGAGATGTTTAAAGTATTTTCCCCAATCTTTCTTTCAAAAATTGCTTCTCTTCGATTTATGGTTTCTGAAAGGTTTTCAAAACATCTTTTTGATTCTTCCTTTTCTTTTCTTTATGTGTGTTTGTCTATATTATGCTCGTGTGTTTTATTTTCTACCACGCATGTGTTGTTCTTCTGTTTTCTTTCTACTATACATGACTCTCCTGCACCTTTGTACTCTACTGTGCCTCTAGATTAGGCTCGCATGTTAATGTTTGTTATGTTTTCCTACATGTTCTTTGCTATACTTTCCAATATTCTTCTACTGTATGTATTTCTTGCTGAGTTCTTTAACTTTGTTTGTTTTACTAGGCTCTTGTTGGAGTTCTAAGGATGTCTCACTAGTATTTCGTAAGCTTATATCACCCTTTTTCTATTCTGAACTTGCTTAAGTTCCGACTTTTCTTGAACATGTTCTTTATGCTCCTCAAATCAACTTTTTACTTTGTTGCTTCAAACCTGCTATCATGTATGTTGGTTTCTCATGAGTCTCTGAAAGAGACCTCTGAGCCTGTTATCTATCTTCTCGTCTCTGCTTCTGATTAAAGTTGAAAACCCTAGGCTTTGGATTTTGGAAAGTTTTATTTTGGACTAGGGCTACTTTGGAACCCTGGACTCTCAGACTCATTCTGAGTCTATAAATTGAACTGAAACCTTTTTAACTCTGAACTCTTTCTATGATAGTCTTTTCTAATCAACATGGCAATTCCTTTTTTGCTTGATATTTGTGTGCTTTATATATGAGGAATTCTTCCTTTAAAAGAGGTTTTGCCAATTTGTGATTGATTCAGAATTCCTTTTAATAAGGTTCGATTGATTGTTACTGATTTTCTTTAATTAAACCTTTCATCACCTTTTTCTAGTTGGATTCATTCATACCAAAACTCAATTTCTTATTTTTACTGGCTGATGATTGATTACCTTTCCTTATTTGCACAAACCGTGTTTCTATCAAACTCTTTCCTTAAATAGCTTCTATGTATTTGCCCTTCTTGTACTACTTTGGAAAAGATTTTGATCAAATTCTTTCCTTATTTATTCTACCCGTTTGAAATCAGAATCCCTTAACTGAAGGGAGATTCTGTGTGATTGATTGCAAACTAATCCCTTACCTTTTCTTACTTATTTTCTGCACTATAAAAGGGGCACGACCCTTCTGCACTTAGACACCTTGAACCTTCAGTTCAACACTTAGAATTCAATACTTTACACATACACCTCTCAATTACAATACTCTTTCAATACTCTACTCTCTTCTAAGATCTTTTGTACTGTTTGCTTGCAATTTGGTTTGCAAGACTTCAGCTTTCATTTATTTGTTTCCCTAAAACTGGTATGTCTTAATTTTGATTTCAGCACCATCCCTATGTGTTTACTTTACAGTTGTTACACTCCTGTCTACTTTGCTGTTCATGTCCTGTACTGAATATGCTACTCTCTCTTTGCATCTACTGTACATGTTTGTTGTGAATTCCCCATATCCCTACTCCCTTCTATGTGTTTGAGTTAAGGTTCAGGCCTGGCAATATCCAAATTGCTGCTCATGTCTGGACCTAATCCTTAATGGATCCTAACTCCTAATAAATGTGGCTAACAGGCTAGTCAGGGGTGTGCTAGCACTCCTAATTGCTGGGCATGACTACCAGCCTGCCATGGCTCTCCCTGATTCTCCCTTTGTTCACTTACACTTACTCTTAGATTCTAAGTTTTGTCCCCCTCTTATGAGCCTTGATTTGGGACCTTGAGTTCCTTCTGAACTTGGATATCTGAGGGTTGGTATTTCCACACTGCACTATGCTCTTAATTCTACAATGTGTTTGGGATGTAAGCATTGCTCGGAGCCCTTTGAGACTTTTGGGAACTTGATATATCCCAAATAAGAGGAAGACTTTGGAAACCTGATCCTAGAAGTTGGTTCATCTCATATTGTTAGACCTTGAGTCTGAATTAGGCTCCTTGGTTGTAGCTTAATTTTTTATGTAATTTTACTTTTCTTAATTCATTCTGGTCTGTAATATGTTGTAATAACTTATGGGGTTCTAGTGAAAAGGGGAAGGTCCTTTATGTATGCAAAGGGTAGACAACATGCTCATAGGCATTACTATTCACAAGCTCTGCACTTACGCATGTCATGTAGAAATCCTGCCTATAAGTTTTCTGCACTCATTCATGTTATATAGAAATCCTGCCCATAAGTTTCTGCACTTCTTCATATCATATAGAAATCCTGTCTGTAGGTTTTTCTGCACCTCTGCATATATAGAGATCATGTCCATAGGTTTTCTGCACTTTCGCATATCATATAGAATCCTGCCTATAAGTTTCCGCACTTCTGCATATTGAAATCATGACTATAGGTCTTCGGTATTTCTGCATTTTACATCTATCATTAGGCAAACAGTTATAGGTTAAGTAATAATAAATTTCATTATAGATACCATGTCTATAGGACTCCTACACTTTTATAATTGTTTTAAAACCAACAACACCTATAAATCATGCCTATAGGAGTAACCAGTTGAATCTGATTCGTTTATTTCATCTACAAGTCTAAAATCAGTAGTAATGTCGTCTAACATCTGCAAAACTTATGTGTTTTCTACAATCAGTAAGCCTTCTTTAAAATCGGAGTAAGCATTGTTAGATACCATGCCTATAAGTTTCACCTAGGCAAGCCAGTAGATAATTGATTAACTGCATCAGTCTTTCATAAATTACAACCAGGGAAGGCTAATTCGGACTCCTCACCTGAGAAATATGTGATGAATCAGCCTATCCTATGCTTTAATTTGATTTCAGACCATAACCAGTACTTGTAAGTCGTGCTAGCCAATTTGTTTCTTTAAATGAGGAGGCCTGTTTGAGTCCTTTAACTGTTACATGTTCTCCCATACCTGCCTTATATGTTTTGATTTTCGCCCTAGAATTTTATCCTTTTAAAACTTTGAAAAGCCAAATCTCCCTCCCCTTTACGACTAGTAGTCCCAAATGCCTTCCTGATAGGATTGTGAATGGTAGATATGGATATGATGACCAGTGCGCTAATACGACGTGCAACCCCTCTTCTGAGGAGCGATTGCCGGGTATTGCATTGATGCGATCCATATTGTTTGTAAACCTAGGACCCCCTTTATTTTAACTTGTTTTATTGTCCGAACTATTTCTGCTTTCTTTATTCTCTCCATACTTTCAATTTGCTTGCAATAATATGTGAAAATCCCCTTCTATTTGAGGCTCTTAATTGCTTATTTGATTATGTGAAGTCACAATTGTAACATGGCCGGGAACAACACTAGTGGATCTTGAGGGGTGCCTAACACCTTCCCCTCGAGATAATTTCTAGACCTTACCCAAACTCTGGTTCATCAAACTCAAACCCTTCTTAGTGTCCTAATGGATTTAATCATTAGGTGGCGACTCTTCAAGTTCTAGAACCCAATTCCCAAAAGGGAACGAGTTGTCCTTCCAAATGTCACAAGCCCGATTTCGCGAGAAAAAAAGGGGCGGGACAAGTGTTTGGTCTAACTTTAGCTTGAGGGATTAGGAGTTGTGTCTTATTTGCTACATGCTAATTATGGAGTATGACGTATAGGCATGGTGGCGAGTATCTATACATTGGTGTCAAGCATGCCCGTGAGTCTTGTATTATAATTGTTATGACTTCGTTGTGGTTTATTGCGCTTCATATGTTATTATCACCATTGTTCCCTTGCCGGGATGTTTGTTTTGATAGTATTGTTCCCTTGCCGGGATGTTGTTGAAATATCATTGTTCCTTTGCCGGGAAGTTATTATATTGCTCTTGTTCCCTTGCCGGGATTCCCTGTGATTATTGTTGGCTTGTAATTGGGAGTGGGTGGTATGCCTACCACAAGATATGATGAAATGGGAGCGGGTGGTACGCCTACCACAAGATATGATGAAATGGAAGTGGTTGGTACGCCTACCACAAGATATAATGAAATGAGAGCGGGTGGTACGCCTGTCACAAGATATAATAAAATGGGAGTGGGTGGTACACCTACCACAAGATATGATGAAATGGGAGTGGGTGGTACGCCTACCACAAGATATGATGAAATGGGAGCGGGTGGTACTCCTACCACAAGATATAATGAAATGAGAGTGGGTGGTATGCCTACCACGAGATAAAATGAAATGGGAGCGGGTGGCACGCCTGCCACGAGATACATGAATCGGGATCGGGCTGCACGCCTGCAACAAGGCGTGAAAAGAAAATGAAATTTGCCTTCATTTTTCCTCATTCTTGTTAGTGGTTGATTTTGATTCCTTAATACTTCCCTTGATGTTCTGTTTTACCTGTTATTCCCCGAAGCATGTTTCCCCCTCCTATATTTATTTGTTTATTTATGTATTTCTTCTCCACCGTATATATATATATAGTTGCACAGGTTTATCTGGAGTCTGGTCCTAGCCTTGTTACTACCTCGCCGGGGTTAGGCCAGGCACTTACCAGCACATGGGGTCGGTTGTACTGATGCTACACTCTGCACTTATGTGCAGATACCGGAGTAACACTGGGTCAGCAGCAATAGCTTGAGAGCCAGCCTTCAGTCCATCGAGATCCCGAGGTAGTCCTGCAGGCGTTCGCAGGCCAGACGTCTCTTCTATCAGTTATTTTGTTCTGTTATCATTGTATCCGAGACAGACAATGTTCCTTCTTTCAAATGTTTGTATGTAGTAATCATAGATAGTTCGTGAAAGTTGTGACACCAATTATTAGGTAGAGGCATATGTTGATTTCTGAATTATTTTGGTTTATTTTGTTGAAGTCTTCCGCTTAATCTCATATTCCGCTATTATTTAAATGTTTGTCACCTGTTAAAGCAAGTTGTTAAAGGGATTAAAACAAAGAAGTCAAGAATTTTCTAAATTTCGCGGTTTGACTAGCTTCTATGAGTAGGCGCCATCACGACTCCCGTGGGTGGAAAATCCGGGTCGTGACATTTTTAGAGGTTGCCGAAGATTGCAAGGTAGCTGCATGGTGTCCGCAGCCATGCTATTCTCCTTCCTATCTTGTTCCTTTCTGCATTTTTGGACTTATGATATATTAGACAGTTGGATGTGTACTTAGAGGCTCTAGACTCGTGACACCAGATGTTTGGGCTGTGTTGTTTTATGTTTTATTGACCTTAGCACATTTTAGTTGTTTTAAACACTTATTGCGAAAATTTGGTATTTAAACCCGTGTTAGAAAATGGTTTATTAAAAAAAGGGTTATGATTGATGTTTGGGTTAGCTTGCCTGGTAATGTGATAAGCGCCATCACGACCGGGTATTTGGGGTCGTGACAAGTTGGTATCAGAGCCTAGATTACATAGGTCTCGCTAGTCATGAGCCAGTTTAGTAGAGTCTCACGGATCAGTACGGAGGCATCTGTACTTATCCTCTAGAGGCTATAAAACCTTTAGGTAAAACTTCATATTTTTGAAATTCTTGTCGTGCGAATCTGTTGATCCTAGTACTAAACTTCTGTTATCCCATTCTCTCACAGATGGTGAGGACACGTGCTACCGGGCAGGATGGACGACCACCAGTACCACCAGTTGGGGCCACTAGAGGCTGAGGACGCGGTCGAGGTCGTGGTAGGGGCAGAGGAGCTAGGTCAGCACCTGTAGATTCACCAGCTGCCCCAGTTCAAGATCAGGTCCCAGTTCTAGACGCTACAGCAACACCAACTCAGACACTAGCTGTGCCTATTGTGATTCCAAGACATCTGGAGGCTTTAGCTCAGATTCTATTAGTGTGTACCAGTTTGGCTCAGACGGTCTCAGTTACTACGACTGCAGCTACTTCTTAGGCCAGGGGAGGCACCCAGACTCTCGTTGCTCGTGCACCTGAGTAGGTTGTGCAGGGACTCCAAATACCGGGGGCACCTCCAGCCCAGCCGGTTGCACCAGCTCATGAGTATGTGGTACCAATTATGCCGGACAACGAGCAGCGTCGACTAGAGAGGTTTGGTAGACTTCAGCCTCCGATATTTAGCAGTGCAGAGGGCGTGGATGCCCAGGGTTTCTTGGATAAGTGCTAGAGGATGCTTCGTACAACAGGTATTCTAGAGACCAGTGGTGTAGCATTCACTACCTTTCAGTTTTCTAGGTTTGCCTTCACTTGGTGGGAGGCGTATGCCTGTTGGTGCAGTGCCCCTTACCTGGCAGCAGTTCTCTGTTCTCTTTCTGGAGAGGTATGTGCCACAGTCTCGCCGAGAGGAGCTGTGCAGGCAGTTCGAGGAGTTGTTTCAAGGAGAGATGACTGTGATGTGGTATGAGATGCGGTTCTCTAAGTTAGCTCGTCATGCGTTCTGGTTGGTTCCCATAGACCAAGAGAGGATCAGGATGTTTGTTGATGGCCCCACATATCAGCTTTGGATTCTCATGACTAGGGAGAGGGTGACAGGTGCTACTTTCGAGGAGGTTGGTGACATTGCCCGTGAGATTGAGTCGGTTCGTCGGTAAGAGTGAGAGGAGAGGGAGGCCAAGAGGCCTCGGGGATTTGGTAGCTTTAGTAGTGCTCCTTCGAGGGGTCAGTTTCAGTAGGGTAGAGGCCATCCATTCAGGCAGGCTCAGTCAGCTCACCCATGTTATCTTGGGGCATCATCGGGTCATGGTTCTCACAGTTCTCATCAGGGACACTCATCACTCAGTGCCCTTCCAGCCCAGAGTTCGTCTCGTGCTCCATCAGTTCAGGGTTCTTCCATGCCAGGTCCTTCTACTGGTCATTCTGTTGCCAAGGCTTCCCTTCAGTCCCCATCTCCAGCACCGAAGAGTTGTTATGAGTGTGGAGAATTTGGGCATATAAGGAGGTAATGTCCTCGTCTTCATGATCGTCCGTCTCAGCAGAAGGGTCAGCCATCGACTTCAACTCTAGTTACTTCACCACCTACCCAGCCAGCTAGGGGTGAAGGTCAGTCAGTTAGGGGTCGCCCTAGAGGGGGAGGTCGATCAGGTAGTGGTCAGGCTCATTTCTATGCCCTCCCAGGTAGTCCAGATGCTGCTGCTTCAGATGTCGTGATTTCAGGTATTTTTCTAGTGTGCCACAGAGATGCCTCTATATTATTTGATCATTGTTCTGCCTTTTCTTATGTGTCATCATACTTTTCCTGTTATTTGGATATGCCCTGTGAGTTTCTTGTTTCACCTGTTCATGTATCTACTATAGTGGGCGATACTGTTATTGTAGACTGTGTGTACCGGTCGTGTGTGGTGACTATTGGGGGTCTAGAGACCCAAGTGGATCTTTTATTATTGTGTATGGTGGATTTCGATGTCATTTTGGGCATGGATTGGCTATCTCCGTGTCGTGCTATTCTGGACTATCATGCCAAGACAGTCACATTGGCTATACCAGGTGTGACACAGATCAAGTGGCGAGGTTTGACTGACTATGTTCCTAGTAGAGTGATCTCATTCTTGAAGGCCCAACGTATGGTTGGGAAGGGATGTCTTTCGTATCTAGCCTTTGTGAGGGATGTCGGTGCAGAGACTCCTAGTATTGATTCTGTTCTAGTTGTGAGGGATTTTCCCGATGTGTTTCCTGCAGACCTGTCAGGCATGCCACCGGACAGGGATATTGATTTTGGTATTGACCTGGTGTCGGGCACTCAGCCCATTTTTATTCCGCCGTATCGTATGGCACCAGCGGAGTTGAAAGAGTTATAGGAGCAGCTTCAAGAACTCCTTGATAAGGGGTTCATTCGGTCGTGTGTGTCACCTTGGGGTGCGCCGGTTCTATTTGTGAAGAAGAAGGATGGCACTATGAGGATGTGCATCGATTATAGGCAATTGAACAAGGTAACAATTAAGAACAAGTATCCTTTGCCCCGCATTGATGATTTATTCGACCAGCTTCAGGGAGCGAGAGTGTTCTCCAAGATTGATCTCCATTCGAGTTATCACCAGTTGAAGATCAGGGACTCAGATATTCTTAAGACAGATTTTAGGACCAGTTATGGTCATTATGAGTTCTTGGTGATATCTTTTGGGTTGACCAATGCCCCAGCAACGTTCATGCATTTGATGAACAATGTGTTCCAGCCTTATCTCGACTCGTTTGTCATAGTCTTCATTGATGATATTCTGGTGTATTCGCGTATTTAGGAGGAGTACGCGGAGCATTTGAGAGTTGTGTTGCATAGATTGAGGGAGGAGAAGCTTTATGCAAAATCTCCAAGTGTGAGTTTTGGCTCAGTTCAGTGGCTTTCTTGGGACACATAGTGTCCAGCGCGGGTATTCAGGTTGATCCGAAGAAGATAGAGGCAGTTCAAAGTTGGCCCAAACCGTCCTCAGCCACAAAGATTCGCAGCTTTCTCGGTTTGGCGGGTTATTATCGCCGGTCTGTTCAGGGATTCTCTTCTATCGCATCGCCCTTGACCAAGTTGACTCAGAAGGGTGCTCCATTTGTGTGGTCGGATGAGTGTGAGGAGAGCTTTTAGAAGCTCAAGACCGCCTTGACCACAGCTCCAGTGTTAGTTTTGCTATTAGCTTCAGGTTCATATACCGTGTATTATGATACTTTATGAGTTGGTATTGGTTGTGTGTTGATGCAGGAGGGTAGAGTTATTGCTTATGCTTCTCGTCAGTTGAAGCCCCATGAGAAGAACTACCCCGTTCATGATTTGGAGTTGGCTGCCATAGTTCGCACGTTGAAGATTTAGAGGTATTACTTGTATGGTGTGTCTTGTGATGTGTTTACTGATCATCGTAGCTTCCAGCACTTGTTCAAGCAGAAGGATCTTAATTTGAAGCAACGGAGATGGCTGGAGTTGCTAAGGGATTATGATATTACTATTCTGTACCATCCGAGGAAGGCCAATGTGGTGGCCGATGCTTTGAGCCGAAAGGTGGTGAGTATGGGGAGTTTGACATATATTCCAGTTGGGGAGAGACTACTTGCAGTTGATGTTTAGGCCTTGGCCAATCGGTTCGTGAGGTTAGATGTTTTGGAGCCCAGTCAGGTACTAGCATGCGTGGTTTCTCAGTCTTCCTTATATGATCGCATCAGAGAGCGCCAGTATGATGATCCACATTTGCTTGTCCTTAAGGACATAGTTCAACATGATGATGCCAGAGATGTGACCATTGGTGATGATGGGGTGTTGAGAATGCAAGGCCAGATTTGTGTGCCCATTGTAGATGGGCTTCGGGAGTTGATTCGGGAGGAGGCCCATAGCTCGCAGTATTCCATCCATCTGGGTGCCACAAAGATGTATTAGGATTTGAGGCAGCATTATTGGTGGAGAAGAATGAAGAAAGACATTGTGGTATTTGTAGATCGGTGTCTCAATTGTCAGTAGGTGAAATATGAGCATTAGAGACCGGGTGGCATGCTTCAGCAAATGGATATCCTAGAGTGGAAGTGAGAGAGGATCACCATGGACTTTGTAGTTGGACTTTCATGGACTTTGAAGAAGTTCAATGCTATTTGGGTGATTGTGGATCGATTGACCAAGTCCACGCACTTCATTCCTATGTGTACTGCTTATTCTTCAGAGCGGTTGGCAGAGATTTATATCCGGGAGATTGTTTGTTTTCACGGTGTCCCAATTTCCATTATTTCAGATAGGGGCACTCAGTTTAATTCGCAGTTTTGGAGGTTTGTGCAGCGAGAGTTGGGTACTCAGGCTGAGTTGAGCATAACTTTTCACCCTCAGACGAACGGGCAGTCCAATTGCACTATTCAAATATTGGAGGACATGTTGCGTTCTTGTGTCATTGATTTCAGAGGGTCATTGGATAAGGTTCTACCGCTTGTAGAGTTTGCTTATAACAACAACTACCAGTCGAGTATTCAGATGGCTCCATATGAGGTTCTGTATGGGAGGCGATGTAGATATCTAGTTGGTTGGTTCGAGCTGGGTGAGGCTAGGCTATTGGAGACAGACTTGGTTCAGGATGCTTTAGAAAAGGTGAAGGTAATTCAGGAGAGACTTCGTACCGCACAGTCGTGGCAAAAGAGTTATGCTGACAGGAAGGTTCGGGATGTGTCCTACATGGTTAGGGAGAAGGTTCTGTTGAAGGTTTCACCCATGAAGGGTGTTATGAGATTTGGGAAGAAGGGTAAATTCAGTCCTCGATTCATTGGGCCTTTTGAGGTGCTTTAGAGGATTGGGGAGGTGGCTTATGAGCTTGCTTTGCCACCCAGCTTGTTGAGTGTGCATCCGGTATTTCATGTTTCTATGCTTCGGAAGTATATTGGGGATCCGTCTCATGTTCTGGATTTCAGCACGGTTCAGTTGGATGGTGATTTGACTTATGATGTGGAGCCAATAGCTATTTTGGGTCGTCAGGTTCGAAAGTTGAGGTCAAAGGATATAACTTCAGTGAAAGCGCAGTGGAGAGGTCGGCCCATGGAGGAGGCTACCTGGGAGACTGAGTGGGAGATACGGAGTAGATAGCCTCACATGTTTAAGGTTTAAGGTATGTTTCTTGACTCGTACGAGGACGAACGTGTATTTAAGTTGGGGAGGATGTGACGACCCGACCAGTCATCTCATGAGTTACCACTCCGTTTCCCCTATTTCCGCTTCTTATTGCTTTGTTTAATGGTTTTATATGTGATCGGTTGATTGGTTTGGGTTCAGAAAGGATTTGGTAAGGTTTGAGACACTTTGTCTCTTTTGAGGAAGCTTAAGTTGGAAACGTCATCAACCGGATGTTGACTTATGTGTTCGAGGGCTCGAATGTCAGTTCCGATGGTTCGGATAGCTTCGGGAGGTGATTTGGGACTTAGGATGATGATCGGAATGAGTTATAGAGGTCCGGAGTAGGTTTAGGCTTGAATTGGCGAAATTAGATTTTTGACGATTTCCGGTTGATAGGTGAGTTTTGATATGGTGCTTGGAATGGAATTCTAAGAGTTGCAGTAGTTCCGTTTGGTCATTTGGGATGTGTGTGCAAAATTTCAGGTCATTCGGACGTGGTTTGGTTGGTTTTTTTATCAAAAGCGTAATTTAGAAGATTTTGGAAACATAGGCTTGAATCCGATGTGTTTTGGTTGAATCGGTGTTGTTTGAGTTGTTTGGAAGATTGGTATAAGTTTGAATAAGGTTTTGAGATATGTTGGTGCTTTTGGTTGAGGTCCCGGGGGCCTCGGGGTGATTTCGGATGATTGACGGGGAGTTGGAGATTTTGTTGAAGCTACAAATTTTTCTGCTTCTGGTATTTCCGCACCTGCGGATTGGGGACCGCAGGTGCGATCTCGCATGTGCGAGAAGGGAGCCGCAGAAGTGGAATGAAGCTAGGGAGGCAGGAAACCGCAGAAGCGGTTAGTGACCGCACCTGCGAAGGCGCATGTGGGGCTGATGCATCGCAGATGCGGATCGGGACAGAGTTAGTGAAAACTGCAGAAGCGGTTCTTTGGCCGTAAATGTGGTACCGTAGAAGCGTGTATACGGCCGCAGATGCGAAAATGCCTGGGCCAGAAGGTATAAATTGTTCCTTCTCGATTTTTGAGCTATTTCACCATTTCTAAGTCAGCTTTGGAGCTTTTTGGACGATTTTAAAGAGGGATTTCAAGGGAACTTCATTGAGGTAAGGATTTTAGACCTAAAACTCGTTCCTATGGTATTATTTCACGGATTAAAGCTATAATTAATGGATTTTAAGGGTTAAAATTAGGGAAAACTAGGGCTTGGTATTGTAGACCTAGACTTGAGAATTTGAGGGACCTATTGTGGTCGGATTTTGGTACTTTTGATACATATGAACTCATGGGGAGATAAGAAATCTATTGATGTGAATTTTATCGAATTCTGAGATGTGGGCCCGAGGGTCGGGTTTTGGTAAATTCGGGATTTGTGTCGTATATTAATTATTTTTGCTTGGGCTTCGTTCCTTTATCATATTTTGACGTCGTGATTCTGATTTTTGATAGATTCGACGCGAGTGGAGGCCGATTCGAGGGGCAAAGGTGTTGCAGAGTAGTATTTTCACCGATTTGAGTTAAGTAACCATTGTAAATCTGGAACTGAGGGTACAAACCCCGGTATTTGACTTGTTTTGATAAATGCGGTGACACACATGCTAGGTGACGAGCGTGTGGGCGTGCACCGATAGGGATTTGTGACTTGGTACATCCCGTAGCGACTATTAAGCCGCATATTTGATTTGGAACCTTATGCTATTTCATATTTTAGTTATTTATATTATATTATGGGTTGTATGCCATGTTTGGAACCTTGTGCCAACCTGTTGAGACCCATAGGGGCATTTTTACTATTTTTCCTCACTCTACTTGTTGAAAGCATATCATCAGTCATGTTTTACCTGTTTATTGTTTAAAACTGGTTTTATCACTTTACTTTTAAATGTGAGGACTGTTTGGATTGAGTTCCCTAATTTCTACTGTTGTGCCCGAGAGGCTGTGAGGTTAATGATTGAGAGAGGTTGAGAACCTAATGGTGAGGATATTTATATATGTATGAATTATGGATCGGGCTGCATGCCGCATCGATATATATATATATTGGATCGGGCTGCGTGCCACAACGATATGACGCTTGGGCTGTAGGAGTGCCTTCGGAGTCTGTACACCCCCAGTGAGCGTAGTCGACTATAGACTATGGATCGGGCTGCACGCCGCAGCGGTTACTATGATTATTATTATTATTATGAGTTACTAATGAGCCTGAGTGCTGAGAGTGAGTACTGAGTGACGAGAGTTGACTCACGAATGACTGAGAGGCTGCCCGAGATGCCATATTCAGAGTGATACCTTGCCCGAGGGGCCCAGTCATGATATTTTTACTGACTTCACTCTTCTTTTAAAATAAGACTCTGTTGAAAAATTTCTAAGTATATGATTTCAAGTATTTAAACTGAAACTGAAGATTTTATGACAAAACTGGTTCTAAACTATGGAGTTTGATCTGTTATACTGTTGTTTATTCCTTTATATGATATTAACTTCTCGTCACTGCTTTCAGACCTTATTTACTTTAGTTACTTACTGAGTTGGCATACTCACGTTACTCCCTGCACCTTGTGTGCAGATCCAGGTACCCGAGTGGCGGAGTGAGAGTCCTCAGCATTTTCAGAGGTTGCCGGAGATTGCAAGGTAGTTGCATGGGGTCCGCAGCCCTACTATTCTCCTTCCTATCTTGTTCCTTTCCGCATTTTTAGGCTTATGATGTATTAGACAGTTGGCTATGTATTTAGAGGCTCTAGACTCGTGACACCAGATGTTTGGGCTGTGTTGTTTTATGTTTTATTGGCTTCAGCACATTTTAGTTGTTTTAAACACTTATTATGAAAATTTGGTATTTAAACCCGTGTTAGAAAATGGTTTATTAAAAGAAAAAGGGTTATGATCGATATTTGGGTTGGCTTGCCTAGTAATGTGATAGATGTCATCACGATCGAGTATTTGGGGTCGTGACAGATTATATGTTTATAAACATATAATATGCTCATTACATGTTTATTGTGTGTAAGAATGAATTTGGATGGACGTTGGCAATAAGTGGATGATTTGATGCAAAAGCAGTAGAGATGCAATACTTGGGAGCGTGCCACAATTAGTGCATTTCATGAAGGTAGGTGCGAAATAGCATAGGAGATGAACAAAAAATAGCCAAGTATGGAGGTTGGCACTGGACATGGCATGTGAAAGAACAAAGAAGAAGAAAAAATAGCTGGGAGAGTGCTAGAAGTCGCGCGCTGCACCAACTCTAGCACGCGACTCAGCGTGTCCTTTTCGAATTAGGAGAGATCACAGACGCCCCTCATCAACCCTAATGGATACAAATACATCATAAAATGTACTTTTGAATCAAGAGACACTACTTTAGGGTTAGACAATACCCAAGGAGGCAAGAATACGCTAGGAGCAAGGAGGAAGATTCAACCACGAGTTTTTCCTTTCTTCTTCCTATTTTTATTGTTAGTTATGAATTTGAGTATTGTGTTTTGACATACTTTTATGAATAGCTAATTTATTATCTAGAGTTTTGATGGAACCTCTTGGAGGATGAATTTTTGTTATATTTTAATATAATTTGACCTTTGGATTTATCTACTTGTTCAACTATGTGCTTATTTCCGTTGATTGAATGACCATCGATTGACTGTATCTATTTATTATGTGTTTCTTGAGAAAGGATACATATTTATGTGGTTGTTGAATAACGTCACTCCTATGGCATATGAGAGATCAATGAGGCGGGTTTAAAAGCGGGGTTAGAGATAATGATGCTTTGACGTGATCATAGTGAGCGGTGAAAAAGTTCGAGCTAGCGTAATTTGAGAGAATATGACTAGTACATTATTGTAGTTGCTCAAGAGAGAATTACGATAAGTCGAGTGCTCATGATTAGTAGAGAATACATTGACAAAATTGTTGGAGATTTAGCGAGAAAGATTTCGACAATTGGGAAAACCATAACTCTAGACCTCCTTAATTTAGTCTCCAACCCTTTATATCTTTAGTTGTTAACTTACTATTTTAATTTGTTAGTTAATTAGTTCGATATAAGAATATTAATATTTATAACTTAGAAATTGTCCGAGCTTGCCTTATTGGTGATATTGAACAGTTATAGCAAAACCTTAGTTCTCAGTGGGATTTCACTCCGGACTCTTAGACCGGATTATATTTGCAGCGACCGCTTATCATTTTTAGGACTAGAGTTGGGCATGATTAAATTTTGGCGCTGTTGCCAGGAAATTAACTATGTAGTTGTGGCTGTAAATATCGCTTAGTGTCAAGTCTGACCTTTTTATTTTTGATTTAAGAAACATGAAAACTTGGAATTATAGGAGTTTAGGTGTTGGTAATTCTTCTTTTGATCCTTATTTATATCGTGAAGGAAACCACTCGTTGCAGAATTATCAAAATATTCTGGAGAGTGAGTTATGTGCACCAACTCAATCTTATGTGTGGAATGTATGTGATATGTGTGGTGGTCAAAATGGTCACTTTCATGGTTGCACTTATATTTCTTATCCTCCCCCACCCGTTATTATAAAGGTTCTACTTTTACTTGTGAAGTTAATAGGAACAAAGAACCTGGGGATGCTGACCTAAAGGAGATTAAGAATATGCTAAGGTGCCTTGTGGAATAAAATAATGACACACAATTATGGATTCAAAGGCATGAGGAAACTATTCACAACTTGAAGGCTCGAGTAAGTCAAATAGTAGAAGCTTTGAATGTTCTAACAAGTCAATATGCTGGATAGTAGCTGAAAGCAATATAAATTAGAGTCAGCAGTTGACACTCTGACGGAGGAGGTTAGAGTAGAATACCAACAACCTAGCCAACTAGAATTTGAGGATGCCGATATTGAAGAAGTGATACCAGAGTCAGCCAAGTACAGTGAGAATACAAATTTTGTTGATTCAAGTGTCATTAGTGTTGAGGATGTTGAAAGTCTTGAAGTTTATATATTTCAGCACATTGGTCATCACTCTAAGAATTTTTTCACATTGTGTTTGGATGATAATATGAAAATAGACTTATCCGAGCCAATTGAGGAATCAAGGAATGAGGAACAAGGTCCCTATACTCTGAAATTTTTCGTTCCAGAAACACATCTCATGTCAAGGCCAAGAAGTGCAGAATACTACAGTATTTCCTTGGGCCAGTTAGATTTGTTCCACCATCCCTGGAGCATAACCGAAAACTTGAAGCCAAATTAGGGGTTCAATTCATAAGCTCGAGGTGGAGACAAAAAGTGATGCACATCGTGCCGCGACATTAAATCAGGTACTTGTTGGGGGGGGGGGAATCCATCTTTATTGCTTTCTTTTATTTGTAGTTTTTTTAATTTAATTTTGTATTGTATCATTTTGGTAGTGTCGTTTAATATTTTCTAGGAGCACATGAAGCAAAGCCATTGGAAGGAAGCAAAATCAAGCGAGATGGTTAGAACAAAGTGTGGGGTGCCCGTACAAAGAACCAAGTTTGGTAGAAGTCCGAGTATCCCATGAGTTGTTAATGCTTCGGCCTTTGGCCTACCAGAGAGTTTCTTCTACCCTCTTGTATCATACCCGTCCCTTAGCCTACATTACAATCTCTAAAGTCCTACTTGATCCTAGATTTTACAAACTTAAATTAGTTGAGTCCTACACTACGGACAAGCCTATGGTACGAACTTGGGTGACATATGAGTTTCTCTGCGAGAGTGAGAGAATTCTTTCAATATGTGAGTCCTTAAATTATACTAGAATTCATATGTGAGTACGGACTGATTAATCTCTTTGCTTTGTTGATGAGGGCACATGTTTTACGACGGATTGGTAAAGAACTCATATCTTTAGTTGGCACAAGAAGTGAGTCATATAGAGGAATGTAGTGGAGTCAATTTTTGAGGCTAGGATGTTAGAGGAGTCACATAAATATTTTAATTTGTCTTGCCATTGGTCTAATCATACTATATTGTAATCATGAACAATTTTAGGCGAAGTTAGTTTACTAAAATACCCTTTAAAAGCTGAATGACCAAATTACCCTCTAACTAATATTAAAATTACCTCCCATTAAATGATATTTTGTACATTAATTGATGTCTCTTTATGTGATTTATTCCAGCTAATTACAACTTAATTATTCACAAAAGAATATTAATAATAGCTGCCCTTTACATTATTTGAGTCTATGTTTAGTTCTTTGGTATAAAGTATCAACTTTAAAACTATGGGGGTCAAAGTATATTTTGTGGTCATTCTTTTAACTGGGGCAATCACATCATCTCTCCACCCAAAATTAAAAGGTGAGTTGTTGAAACTATACTTATTCATCTAGGGCCTAGGTCACAGCAAGGCCACCGAAGAGGTGATCTAAATTGTACAATTGTGTTCATATCACGCTCAACATCGATATGTAGATTTGAAATACTCTCATAAATATGAGTATAGAAGCCATTTTGGCCTTATTGAAATTGGGTTTTAATTCTCATATACATCAAACAACTGAAGGGTTGCGGTATTGCCGTTGATACTATTCTTCGCTGCAAAAAAGGCGGCCTATCTTGTGGCAAAGACGTTTATACAGCCATTCCCATTACCAAGTATTCAATATTTTTCCATTCTATATTTTCGCTTATTTATTAATATATATTAGATGGTTTAATAGTCTCATGTTTAAAAGATATTTTATAATTTTTAATCCTTGATTTATTTAGTAGTTAGTACTGAAATGGGTCTATCATTATGGAGTTTCATAAATGCACAATGAATTTAGCTATTTAATTTGGATCTTATGGCTAGAGAACGTGTGATAACTGTTATGTAATTTAATTTAGATCATGGCTAGAGAACATGTGATAGCTGTTACCTGATTTAATTGCTAATTAATTATTTTATCTGTTGCAGAATATCATTAGACTACTGAGGAGCTTATATAAATGGAATCTAAACCAGTAATATGCATAACCATCACCATGAGCACAAATAATAGAGGAAAGTTGCAGTTTCAGTTGGTAAATTTTTCTTCCTTTTGTTACTTCATATGAGTATTCTTGATCTCGATTCTTGAAGTTGAATACTCTGTTTTATGCTTATTCTTATAAATCTACACTCTCCAATGTTTAGCAAGATCTTTTATAAATTTCATAAGTTTTTATTTTAGTTTACATCTAAAGCTCTCTTTAGAAAGATGTTATGTGCATAATAACTACTGTTGAACAAAGTTCCTGTTTAATAACCATGTTTAGTACTTGTGTGTTGAAGATGTGCTGTGTTTTTCTTGTATGATCTACAACAAGGTATTATTTAATAATTCTGTAGATGCCATACTTTAACCATATTTTGCATAAGAATTTATTTTTTTAGTTCGTTTTTGTTGGAGAAAGAGTATTACTTTATTCAGTTGTTTTGACTATGTGAGACCTGTAGTTACTGCATGATATTTGCTATTAAAAAGTTTGCTTCTATTTTTACTAATTTGTATCACGCTTCTAAATCATTTAATGTTGATTCTGCATAAAAGATATACCACATAATTAACAGATTCAAACAATATCAAATAGGACTCTTCTTCATTTTTAACTTATACTTTTAATTTTTGAAATTTTCTGTTGCTTGTAACGATGCAACTCTAATATGATTTGCACTAACTATACTACTTGCAGATTTCCCCGTCCCTTTTTACAGGATACCTGTATTACTGCATCACCGAATTGGTAAAAATTTTACACTTTTGTAATTACTATTTCTTTTTAGATTGTTAAGATAGTGGTACATATTGCCAGCTGAAGTTGCTCATTATTGCACTCAAACATTAACAATTAATAGTATTTTGTTACCATTTTAAATTGAAGAAATTAGATACGAATAAATTATTTTTACTTTACAACTATATATAGTATTTGCACCTACTTCCTAGCAACTACAGCGTAATCACAATGGCAAGCAAAGAAGAACTAGAAAACCAATGCGTGCCTATTAGCAAGTTGCAAAAGTTTGCAACAGAATGGGTGATTAAAGTTATCCTAATTCGAAGAGGCTTAATAAAGGAGTACAAAAATTCAAATGGTGAGGGTGTTCGCTGGCTGCTAATATTCGTTGATGAAGAGGTAACATTAATTTAATCTGGTATTATATTCATTGGTTGCCACATTAACTCCACTGGTGACTATTGCTTTTCTGTCTTGACAAAGGGAACACAAATACAAACTACTCTTCAACAAAGATGTTGAGTCGTGGAAGAATTTTTTTGATCAAAGTGAAAGCCATTACATTATAGATGGAAAGATAAGCGGGGCAAAACCTAACTTCTTATTTGTGCGCAAGGAACTTGAAGTAGCCTTTAACAACAACACAAAGGTGTAACGATTCGGCCGGTCGTTTCATGAGTTACCGTTCCATTTTTCCTATTTCTGCTTCTTAATGTCTTGTTCAGCTGTATTATGTGATATCGGGTTGGTTGGTTCGGGTTCGGAGAGGTTTTGGAAAGGAATGAGACACTGAGTCTCTTTTGAGTAAGCTTAGGTTGGAAAAGCCAACCGGATGTTGACTTATGGGAAAAGGGCTCCGATGTGAATTCTAATGGTTCAGATATCTTCGGGAGGTGATTTGGGACTTAGGACCGTGATCGGAATGGGTTTTGGAGGTCCGGAGTAGATTTAGGCTCGAATTGACGAAATTAGAATTTTGGCGTTTTCCGGTTGATAGGGGAGATTTTGATATAGGGTTCGGAATGGAATTTCGGAAGTTAGAGTAAGTCCGTCATGTCATTTGTGACGTGTTTGCAAAATTTCATATTATTCGGACAAGGTTTGATAGACTTTTTGATCGAAAGCGGAATTTGAAAGTTTTGGAATTTCTTACGCTTGAATCCGATGATGATTTGGTATTTTGAGTGTTCCAAAGATTGGAACAAGTTTGAATGATGTTATGGGATATGTTGGCATGTTCTGTTGAGGTCCCGAGGGCCTTAGGAGAGTTTCTGGTGGTTAAACGGATCAAATCCTTATTTGGAAAGTTGCAGATTTTCTGCTGCTTCTGTTGCAGATTTTTGATATTCGCGTTCGCGAGAGGGATCTCGCTTTCGTGAAGGGATGAGTAGTGAGGCTGGAAATTTGGCCTTCTCGTTCGCGATGTTGGCCCCGCGTTCACGAAGGGTAAGGTTTTGTGTGCATCGCGAATGCGATGAGGTTCCCGCGTTCGTGTAGAGTAAATGGGAGCAGCTGGGGTCCTGGTCATTGTGCTTCGCGTTCGTGATAGTCTGAGAAGCTGAATCTTCGCATTCACGTTTAGGACGTCGCGTTCGTGAAGAAGGAATAAGTGGTCAACGGATTTTTGTGCTTCGCGAACACGAGGCTTTGACCGCGTTCGCGAAGAAGAAAAGGGTCACTTTGGGCAGAATGTTTAAATAGCCATTGTTCGCGATTTTGGAGCTTTTTGAGAAGAATTGAAGAGGGAATCAAAGGGAAACACATGGAGGTAAGATATAAGGTTAATACTCAATGTTATTGTGATTTTTACCTAATTAAACATGAAATTTGTGGTATCTAAAGCCTAAAATTTCGGGAGTTAGGGCTTGAAATTAGAGACTTTGATTTGAGGGTTTGAGGGGTCGTTTGTGGTCAGATTTTGATGTTCTTGGTATGTATGGACTCGTGAGAGGATAAAGATTCTATTTATGTGACTTTTATCGAACTTCGAGATGTGGGCCCGGGGGTCGGGTTGGACCAATTTCGGAATTTTTGATATAATTTGATTATTTTCGCATGGGCTTCGTTCCCTTAGCATATATTAACGTTATGATTCTAATTTTAGATAGATTCGATTCGAGTTGAGGCCAAGTCGAGAGGCAATGGTGTCGCGGAGTAGTATTTCATCCGATTTGAGGTAAGTAACCATTGTAAATCTGGACCTGAGGGTATGAAACCCCAATATTTCGTATAGTTTTGATAAATGAGGTGACGCACATGCTAGGTGACGAGCGTGTGGGCGTGCACCGGTAGGGATTTGTGACTTGGTCCGTCCCGTAGCGACTATTAAGCCGCGTATTTGATTTGAAATCTCATGATATCCCGTATTTTAGAGATTGATACTATATTTTGGGTTGTACGCCATATTTGGGGCCTTGTGCCGACCTGTTTAGACCCTTGGGGGTATTTTTACTACTTTCCTCACTCTATTTGGTTTGAAAGCATATCCCCAGTCATGTTTTACCTGTTTATTGTTTAACTCCGATTTCATCACTCTACTTAAAATATGAAAAACTGTTTGGGCTGAGTTCCCTGATTTTTACTGATATGCCCGAGTGATTGTGAGGTTAATGACTGAGAGAGGTTGAGGACCTCATAATATATATATATATATATATATATATATATAATGGATCGGGTTGCACGCCGCAGCGGTACTTATATGGATCGGGCTGCACACCACAGCGATATATATATATATATATATATATATATATATATTGGATCGGGATGCGCACCGCAGTGATATGATGCTTGGGCAGTAGGAGATCCTTCGGAGTCTGTACACCCCCAGTGAGCGTAGTCGACTATAAACTATGGATTGGGCTGCACGCCGCAACGGTTATTATTATTATTATTATTATTATTATTATTATTATTATGAGATATTATTGAGCCGGAGGGCTGAGTGTGAGTACTGTTGACGAGAGTTGAGTCATGAGTAACTGAGAAGCTTGCCCGAGAGGCTATACTTATGAGTGATACCTTGCTCGAGGGGCCCATTTATGACATTTTTCTACTTTCACTCTTCTTTTTAGATTGAGCATCTGTTGAAAAATGTTTCTTAAATGATTTCAAAATGTTCTAATTGAAACTGAAGTTTTAGGAGATAACTGACCATGGCACTGCTGGTTTTGACTTGATATTTCTGTTGAGAACTCTTATATGGTTTTAAATTGCTCGTCACTACACTGAGACCTTATTTACTTTAGTTAATTACTGAGTTGGCGTACTCACGTTATTCCTTGCACCTTGTGTGCAGATCCAGGTGCCCGAGCATCAAAGTGAGAGCTTCCAGCAATCTTAGAGCTTTACTGGAAATCGCAAGGTAGCTGCACGGCGTTCGCAACCCTGCCGTCCTCCCTCCTATTTTAGTATTTTGTTATTTCGAACTTATTTTGTTATTTCTTGGTTGTATTTAGAGGCTCTAACTAGTGACACTGGATTGTTGGGTTGTGTTGGTATATTTTGTATTGATTTTCGCATATTTTTGTTGATTTATATATTTCATATGAGAACTTGAGACTTAATCGGTTTTAGAGAAATGATTTTATAAAAAGAATTCACTGTGGCTAAATGTTGGGTTTGCTAGCCTAGTACTATGGTAGGCGCCATCACGACTGGGGTATTTGGGGTTGTGACTGTTGATACCCAATTTCCCCCCTATATATTTTTCAATATGCAAAATACCTTCAAAATAGCATATGTATGCATATCTAAGTATGTCCAAGTGTTTTATTATTTCTCCTTAGTTTTTTAAAGGTTTTAAATCAATTTATTTCTCGATCTTTATCCATAAAAATTCAATAATTATTTCCAAAATTATCATTTTTGGATTCACTTATTGAACTTTTATATTTATGCTAAAATATAGCTAAGGGAATTTTTGCATATTTGTTTCAAATTTATTTAGTATTTTTAAGGCTAAATTGCATAATTGCAATATTAGCCTCTTTTATGAATTAATTGCGTTTATATTTATGAAAATTATGTCCAGTATTTTTAAATTGATAATTATATGTCATAATTTATTTTAGTACTTTTAATTTATTTCCATAAATTAATTTACTATTTTTTAAAAGTTTAACAAGGGCAAAAATGGCTATTCAAATGATAGCCCAATTTCATTTCAATTATAGCCTAATTTGGCCCCAATCTGAACCCAATTCTTTCGGCCTAATTCCCACTCAAACCCGACCCCCTAAACTAATTTACACGACCCAACCCGAATCCCCACCTAACCCCTTTATCCCAGCCGTTGATCATTTAGATCAACGACCACCAGTTTCCCTTTCCTTTTTTAACTCCAAACAACCCCTTACCCTACTTCATTATTCACCTACTGTCGCCTTTGAATCCCTCTTCTCTATTAACTCTCTCTAAAACTCTTACGAACCCTAGCCGCCGCCATCAAACTACACCCTAATCCACCTTAAACCTTGCCAAATTCATGGCCTCCCATGGCGATTGGAGACGTGTAGTGGCCTTCTATGGCTCCTGGGTGTTTGTTCCCGTGGTTTCATGGCCAGAACTTGAGGGAATCTTGTCCAGACCTTGTTCGATTTTAGTTTGTGGCTTTTCTCCGGTCATCCTTGACCTTTCTCCGGCCAGCCATGATCGTTCGAGTCAGATCCTTGACTCTCCTTGGTAGATCGGTAACTTTCAGGGCCTTTCTCACCTTTTCTATGTTTTTTGAAACCCTAATCTTTAAGATCTTTCAACTTTCTCTCAAATCTGCTTTATATCTGTACTTACTATGACTTTCTTAAGTGTTTCTCGAAGGTTCTTTAACTTTGCTCTCAAAAGGACTCTTCATTTTTCGATTAGGGTTTTCCTTTAAGTTATTTCAAAAATCCCTTCTCTGATTTTAACGTGTTTGTGATTTTGCTATGTTTTGCTCATGTTGTTCTTCTATCTGAGTTAGCATATTGAAAACCCTAATTTCTTTTGGGTCTCATTCGAGTTCTGAAGCTGTTTGTTAGATTAGTACTTGTTTGTGTAAGTTCTTGTTTGACTTATTTTTTTATCATCTTTTAAACTCAATTATTGTTGAAAACCATAAGTCTTCTTAGTCTGAAACTGTTTGTTTGAGCATGCACTTAATTCGATTTAAGTTCTTTGTTTGTGACTCCCTCTTCTTTATGTGACTTATCTGATTCCGAGTTTTACTATTTTTTAAACTCGACTTGAAACCCTAACTTTTCAAAAGGTTTCCTCACCTGTTACTGTGAGACCTTTACTTGTTTGACTCTCTTATTCACTTTGGCTATATGTGTGAGCCCTGACTATCTAGTGAACCTTACGCTTATTTTTGCTACTATTGCATGTTTCTTCTTTTGCCAATAGGATTGGCCTCGTATGTCTGATGTCTCTGTTCACTCTCTTTATATACTGAAATACAGAAGCATGTTTCTTCCTTGATTGATCTTGATCTTGTGACTGATTTCAAAGCTTTTCTTTTATGAACACTAATTTCACTCGCCTGTTTAAAATTGATTGAATATTTTCCCTTTACTGTAATATTTACCTTGCTGAATCCTTTCCAAAAATAAGCATGATTTCATACTCAGATTTGATTGTTCACTGCATGCTTTTACTACCCCTTTTATGGCAATAATGAATCTACTCCCAAACTGATTTCTTTCCTTATTTGAACATGTTACTACCCGTTAAATAGTGATTCCTTAATTAAAGGGAATCACTTGTATAATTGATTCTGATTGTTGATTGTTTCCATATTTGTATTAAAAGTTTTCTTATTACCTTACTTTTCACTCGTTTTCAGAAGCTATAAATACCCTGCATCCTTTTTCTTTCAAAAAAGACGAACCATCTGAGTTCAGAACACACACTTCACTCAAAACTCTCTCTATTTTCTCTGTTACTACTTGGCTTACTGCTTGATCTAGCCGGCTGAAAACCAAGGCTAGGCTGTGAAAATTTGCTTACTTTTCCTTTCTGCATTTGCTTCTTACTGGTATGTCGTAATTAATCTTCGAGCATCAAAAACAACATGTTTCTTTAGCTGTTTCCTTCACTCTTGCCTGTTTCTACTTATACTTATGCAATCAGGTTTCATTACTAAGCATGCTGTAATCTGCTCCCTCCCCTTCTAAATTAATGTGTTCCCTTATGTATGTACTTTCTCAGTAACTTGATTATGTGATTTACTGACTTATGAATCCCAAACCCCATATCCTCTTATGTGTTTGTATTCCCTGGCTGGCTTATGGGCATGCGAACATCATCTATTGCTGTGCATGTCTAAACCTGACTCCTCCTAGGGTCATATGCTCCATGCAATGTATTCCCAAACCCCTGACCCCTTTGTGCAACTATTGATTCTATTTTACTACTACTGTTTTCAAATCGCTCTTACCCCTTACTATTCTCAACCCACTTTTAAATAAATCTCTGTTTCTGCACTTCCACTATACTCTTAGAACATAGGTTCTGCCCCTCTTGTGTGAGCCTTGCCTTGATACCCATGAGCTCTCTCTGAACTTGGACACATAAGGGCTGGCCCTTCCACACTGCACTCATCTCTATTTGGTTATGCAAACGTGGGTGTAAGCATTGCTTGGGGTCCCTTGAGACCCTTAGGGAACTTTGACACACCCAGGTCTGAGAAAGGTTTTTGAAACAAGTAATGCTTGAGGTGGTTTATTCCATAACTCAGAGAGGAAGTCAAGAATCAGGCTTTCTTTGGTTGTAACTTCTTCTTTTACACTTTTCTGATGTAATTCATTATTTGGTCTGTAATAATTTGTAATAAACATCGGGGTTGGCTAGTGAAAAGGGGATGGGTAATTATGCATGTTTAGCTATTAGAAGGGTAGAAAACATGCCTATAAGACCTGCTTTAAGTTCTGCATGTTTAACTCTGCATTTAGATAACATGCCTATAGGACTTGTTTTAAGTTCTGCATGTCGTTATTACCACACTTAGACACCATGTTTTAGGATCTAAACGGCTATAATCAGACATCATATCCATAAGGTTGAAACAAGTATTTTTCATAGAAATCATGCCTATAGGAATTTCAAGTAATTCCTGCCTGTTTCATTTCACGTTCAACTAGATATCATGTCTATATGAATTAAAAATTAGCAATAATAGATATCATGCCTATAGGATCTGAAACCGGTCTAGTTTAAAATCAGCTTAACTCGTACTATTCTGAACTAGTTTTAAATAACCTACACTCCTTTTATTAATACGATTTAGAAAGAATGCCTATAGGATCTCAAATCGCTAGTTTTAAACTGTCACTGTTTTGCTACACTCCTAATCAGTAATAATAATCAATGTTTATAGGATCTCACCAATCACACTTAGGTAAGCCTTAGATGACAACAAGAAAAAAATTGAACCCACCTTTGTTAATTAGTAACTGCTACAACCAGCAGGCACGCCTAATTTGGACTTCTTATCTGAGTTATGTAATAAACTGGTCTGCCTCAACAATTAAAACTCCCCTTTCCTTAGTACTTTAAATTCAGACCCTGATTGTGTTTAAGTCATGTTATTTATGTGCTTTGCTTGAGGAGGTATACATGAGCCTCTTAGTTGTTTACATGTTTCCCTTAATGTGCAGTCCGATGTGTTTTTGTATGTCGCCTTAGCTTTTTCACCTTTTGAAACCTAAAAGTTAGCCTAATATCCCTCCCCTTTAGGAATAGTAGTCCTAAGTTCCTCCGGGACTGATAGGAATGGGACGGGTAATAGCATGCAATAGTGGTCGAGACCAATCCGTGCTTTAATACCTTAACGGGGCGTGAAGGGTAGATATGAATATGATGGCCGGTGCGCTAATACCAAATGTATCCCCTCTTTTGAGGAGTGTCATACCGGGTATCGCATTGATGTGATCCATATTATAAATAAACCTAGGACCCCTTTCCCTTTCATTTGCAACTTCTTTTCAAAATTCATCTTTTAATAATTGTTCTTTCAAACTCTTATTTGTTTAAACGGAAATCCCCTACTATTTGAGCCTATACTCATTTATTTGCTAAATTGCACAAATTCACAAAAAACTATCTGGCCGGGAACCACACTAGTGGATCCTGAGGGGTGCCTAACACCTCCCCTTATGATAATTTCAAGCCCTTACCCTATCTCTGGTTATCAAACAAACTTAGAAGCGAGCCTTATGGGTGTCCTAATGCACCTTAAATCATTAGGTGGCGACTCTTCAAAATGCAAAACCCAGTTCCCAAAAGGAATGAGTTGTCCTATACCAAAATATCATAAACCCGATTTTCCGATGCAAAGAGGGAAAAAGGGGGCGCGACAATGTGGAGACTCTGCTGGGGATACATAGGCTTTTACCACTTCATATTGTTCTTGTGAATTTGTACCCTCCCTTATGTGCAATTACTTGTTTAATTCCTTTAAGTATTTAATTTCTTTTCAAAAAGCAAAACTGACTTATCTTCTTCGTTTCTTTCCTTTATTACTGCTTTAAATTATGAAACTGCTGTATTTTTTCCTTTCTTAACGTGTAAATACGTGCCAATATGCTTTTAATTATTGCATAATCATGCTCAACATCATACTCCAATCATGCGAAACAAATACCATAGCAACACTTATAATGAGTGGTTGCGCTCTTCCTAGATTATTACCCCCTAAATTCAGAAAGGCATATTTGCGGTAAAACCAGTCGATCGGCGGTGCAGTCGACGGTTCCGTGCCTTCCCCCTTGAGTTGTCTGCTCAAGGGTACCAGTCTAAAACCCCATAGAAACCTTACTCTGTTCAAATTATGCATGCATCATGGTCAAACCTAGCTGGGTCAGTTATGTTGTCCACATAATGATCCTTTAAGATAGCCTTGTCCAAAGTCCATTGGGTTTCCCTAAACCCAAATAGACATCGTCACGTTCTGTGCACTTATTTGGAGAACTAAATGCTTCATGCTAATTGTTAGTATTAAATAGTCGAGTCTGGTGGGGGTAAGGGCCTAGCCCTTTTGTTTTACAGAAAATGAGGCACGAGGTCCCCAGTTTCGGTATGATTAGCACGCCCCCACTCTTGCTAGACTGGTGGAGGAGTCTTCCATCAAATGACCAAATCAATGAGTGGAAAGAGAGGGCCGCCAAAG
Source organism: Nicotiana sylvestris (assembly GCF_000393655.2). Classification (NCBI taxonomy): domain Eukaryota; kingdom Viridiplantae; phylum Streptophyta; class Magnoliopsida; order Solanales; family Solanaceae; genus Nicotiana; species Nicotiana sylvestris. The sequence continues at coordinate 110,833,564 of NC_091062.1, forward strand.
CTAGCGAAAAGTTGGAATATCTGGAATACAGTCTGCTAGAATTGGAAGGAAAAATGAGGAAGAGAGTCACTGACTTCCAGAACACTTGGGGAAACAAAGGACAACACATGGAAAAGGCATTTTTACTGTGAACCTACGCGAACTAGAGGATTTGATCAACGAGAGCATTCAACCCGAGGAAGGTCCTTTTGGGACAAAATAGATAGGAATTTAGTTTCTCGCTTTATGAATGTAATAAGGCCAATGGCCATTAGTGACCTTTATTTTGTTGCTTAATTAGTGTCGTTTTGGGATTCGTCTATTTTTATCAATAAAATGAGGCATTTAGCATTCTAAGTTCTCCAAGTCTATTTGTCGCTAGGCCTACCTCGGGCACAAAGAGGTCCCCAAATTAGGACACGATTTACATTCCCGCACTATGTGTTTAAATATTGCAATACTTCCTATAATCCTCACTTACTTGATTACCTTTTGTTTTTATTATTCCCCTCCCCAAAGGTTAGTTCGTGCATCTCTAGCAGCATCATCCTATTCCACGAGATCCAGGGGCCCTCCACCCACTCCTTCTCTTAGTCTTGTCAAAAATAAGAACAAAGGCAAAATGGAAGATTTGAACAACGTCAGAAAGGAGAATTCAACTGAACGGGTAGAGGCCGCCAATGGCCATGTTACTCAGGTTCCTAAGGAGAATGTATCCCTACTTGAACAAAAGTTGTTGAAATTCCAAGAAGAGCTCGATCAGGTTCGGAATTTGGCAAGCCTATCATTTTCCCTCAGCCCCTAGATATCACCTTTCCCAATACTCAAAACCCACACCACCTCAAAACATCCCGAAGCAACAGAATCATCCCGCTCCTTACACTATTCCACCAAAATATACCCCAAATAACACTCTGCTACTCATCCCAGAACTCCAATACTCCACAAAAGACCACTTTCACACCCACCATAACACCCCCATCTACGTGGAGATCGTGCCACACTCCATCCAACTTATCTCAAGCACACCCAAGTCTGATGATAAAGATTTGCTCATCAGGAACCTGGCAGAGGAACTTAAGAAATTGACTAGCCGGATTCAAGGCGTTGAAGGAAGCAAGGGAATTGAGGGGCTGAACTATGAAGATCTTTGCATACAGCCCGATGTCGAACTGCCCGAGGGATACAAACCTCAAAAGTTCGAAATGTTTAACGGTACAGGTGATCCAAGGGTCCATTTGAGGACATATTGTGACAAGCTGGTTGGAGTAGGGAAAGACGAGAGAATCCGCATGAAGCTGTTCATGAGAAGTTTGAAAGGAGATGCGTTGTCTTGGTACATCAGCCAAGATCCAAAGAAGTGGTCAAGATGGGTAGGCATGGCGTCCGAATTTATGGACAGGTTCAGGTTTAACACAGAGAATACGCCGGATGTGTTCTATATTCAGAATATAAAGAAAAAGCCTACAGAAATATTTCGCGAGTATGCTACTCGCTGGAGGCCCGAAGCTGCTAAGGTCAGGCCTGCCCTAGAGGAGGACCAGATGAACAAATTCTTTGTCCGGGCCCAAGACCCGCAATACTATGAATGACTAATGATGATTGAAAGCCATAAACTTTCCGACATTATCAAACTGGGTGAAAGAATTGAAGAAGGTATCAAAAGCGGTATGGTTACAAACTTCGAGGCCTTGCAAGCTACAAACAAGGCTTTATAGTCCGGTGGTGTGTCCAAAAAAGGGATGTAGGAGCCGTGATGGTTGCACAAAGGACCAAATCTCCTATCGAATATCAAACTTACCCAACACCTCCACTCACATATCAGCCTACTCCGAACTACCAAGAACTCTCACCCTCCTATCAAGCTCCACCACCCACTTATCAATCACCTCCACCTCCCACATATCAGCCTACTTCGCCCAGATATTCCCAACACGCTCATGTCTACCAAACCTACTCAACCATCCCACTATCAATCACCTCCTACGCGGCAAAACTTCCCTAGACCTCGACCAACCTTTGATCGCAGACATCCAAAACAATATACAGCCATTGCTGAACCTATTGACCAGTTGTATGAGAGGCTTAAAGCTACTGGTTATGTCACCCCATCCCTGCTGCACTCTTCTCAGTGGGTTAACCCAAACAAATCCTGTGCATACCACTCCGACACAAAAGGGCACACCATCGATGAATTCCATTCTTTGACAGAAAAGGTCCAGACTTTAATTGATATTCTAAGATACTCCCGTATCTGCATCATGTACAGGAATTGAGGAAACGGTTCACGAAAACTGAGTTCCAACATGTTCCCGGAATCCAGAATGAGTTCGCTGATGTATTGGCTACCCTGTCATCTATGATACAACATCCAGACAAAAATTTCATTGATCCCATTCTAGTAAAGATCCATGATCAGCCAACTTACTGTGCCCATATTGAAGAAGAAGCAGACGAAAGGCCTTGGTTTCATGATATCAAGGAATATTTGGCAAAAGGAGAGTACTCAGAACTTGCAAATCCTACTCAGAAACACACACTTCGGAGGTTGTCCAACAATTTCTTTCTCAGCGGAGGAATCCTGTATAGGAGGACTCCCGATTTGGGACTGTTAAGGTGTGTCGACTCAAAGGAAGCATCCAAGCTACTAGAGGAAATTCATGCTGGGACCTGCGGCCCACATATGAACGGTTTTGTCTTAGCAAAGAAGATACTCCGAGCTGGTTACTTTTGGATGACTATAGAAACAGACTGCATCCAGTATGTCCAAAAATGCCACCGCTGTCAAATACATGCAGACATGATAAAAGTGCCTCCAAATGAGCTTAATACAACAAGCTGACCTTGGCCGTTCGCTGCTTGGGGAATTGATGTCATTGGACCAATCGAGCCTGCCGCTTCCAACGGGCACAGGTTTATCCTAGTAGAAATCGATTATTTCACCAAATGGGTCGAAGCGACATCTTACAGAGTAGTGACTAAGAATGTTGTGGCGGACTTTGTCCGCGACCGCATTATTTGTCGATTTGGGATTCCAGAGTCGATCATTACTGATAACGGCTCCAACCTCAACAGTAACTTGATGAAAGCTATGTGTGAAACCTTCAAGGTCAAACACAAGAATTCCACAGCCTATAGGCCGCAAATGAATGGAGCTGTAGAGGCCGCCAACAAGAATATCAAGAAGATATTGAGGAAAATGATAGAGAGGCATAAATAGTGGCACGAGAAGTTATCATTTGCTTTATTGAGATATCGCACCATAGTCCGCACATCAACCGGGGCAACCCCCTATATGCTGGTTTATGGTATAGAGGCAGTCATTTCGGCCGAGGTAGAAATTCCTTCCCTAAGGATCATACAAGAAGCTGAGCTCGACAATGCAAAATGGGTGAAAAGTCGTTATGAGCAACTAGCCCTTATCGACGGAAAGAGAATGAATGCAGTTTGCCATGGTCAACTCTATCAAAACAGAATGTCCAGAGCCTTCAATAAAAGAGTCAAGCTGAGACAGTTCACACCGAGGCAGGTGGTGTTAAAGAAAATTTTTCTGCATCAAGATGAAGCAAAAGGGACATTCTCTCCTAACTGGCAGGGTCCATACATGGTTCACCGAGTTCTGGCAGGAGGAGCCCTCATACTTGCAGAAATGGACGGAGAAGTCTGGCCAAAACCAATCAATTCAGATGCAGTCAAGCGCTACTATGTGTAATCTTTATGCTTCCCTTATATGATGTAATTTGAACTACGCTTGACCTGATTCCCGTTTAAGAGGGGATGCGTAGGCAACCCTATGGGTTCGGTCACAATTCAATAAAAATTTCATTCCCCCCCCTCAACGCAATTGGAAATTGGGGTAGAATTTTGAGGAGGACCCTCAAAATTCCGAAGTAATTTCAGTCGATCGTCGCAAGCAACAGTCAGAAGCATCAACCCATTAAACTAGGGCAGAATTTTGAGGGGGACCCTCAAAATTCCATAGCAAGAGAAGTTGCAATGTCCCGAACCACATCACAGTCGTCGGTTCATCTAAAAATTATTGTTATGTCATATTTTTACAAAATCATGCATATTACTGAATTGCTTTGTTTAGCAACTCTACCCCAATGATACATACAGTATCACCAGATCAGAGCCGAGCAGGTCAAGCAAAGCCAGCGGGGATACGAACTAACCTCCCATTTACAAAACTCACGATTTTCTTTGGATGTAGGTACTTGGATTGTGAAATCATCAAACATACTATACACCCGTGGGACAAACATTATTCAGGAATACAACTCTCGGAGCCGTTACCACTTACCAACATTTGCTATCCGCACACACCAGTAATATTTCGTGTGTCACAATGTCCCCGGCAATCACAATGCCGCAATCTACTATCAGCTAAGAAAGCTCTACTACTATCTGCCATTTTATTTATTGTATAAGGCTACCATTCTTCCTTCTGAGACTAAACGCTGTCTCCATCTACATTTTTGCATTGCATAAGGCTAAAATTCTGCCTTTCGAGACTAAACGCTGTCTGCATTTGCATTTTTTGCATTACATAAGGCTACCATTCTTCCTTCCGAGGTTAAGCTCTACCTCCATCTGCATTTGTATTGCATAAGGCTAAACACTGCCTTTATCATTGCATAAGTCTAAACACTGCCTCACTGCATCTGCATGGGCTAAAGATCGCCTCATACTGCATCCGCATGGCTAAAAGATCGCCACATACTACATGTCACGGCTGAAAGATCGCCCCATACTGTATCTGCCTGGATGAAAGATTGCCTCATACTGCATCTCACGGCTGCAAGATTGCCTTATACTGCATCTGCATGGGCTGAAAGATCCCCTCATACTGCATCCGCATGGCTGAAAGATCGCCACATACTACATCTCACAGCTGAAAGATCACCCCATACTGCATCTGCCTGGCTGAAAGATCGTCTCATACTGCATCTCATGGGCTGAAAGATCGCAGCATACTGCATCTCATGGGCTGAAAGATCGCCAAATTATCCAAAGGCGTCATCGTTCGGAGGCACCATCTTCATAGTTCGAGAACACCATGTCATGACCTGAGGATCCTTTTTAATCTTTTGCATATCATTATTCAAAGGCACCATGGTTCGGAGGCACCATCCTCATAGCCCGAGAGCATCATTTCATGGCCTGCGAATCCTTTATCATACGCTTCATGGCCCAGGACGTCATGGTCTAAGGACGTCATCCTAACCCCCCGAAGACACCATTCATGGTCTGACTAGAATTTGCATCATGTACAGATTATGCGCAGTATATGCTTGTATTGTTTCTAATTGCAGGTACATAGGTGAGCAATAGCCATCCCGGCAGGAGAAAGCCCACTCCAGTTCCCGCAGCCATATCAAGCCTTAACCATTCTCACAAGTCGCTCACTCGCCCCGTCCTGGATATTGCGTCCGTTCTTGGAAAGTCTCCATCGGCATACTCCGCCGACGGATCCTGAACTACATATGTCCTGATTCCTGTAAAACCAGGGATATGTAAGCAGCTCAAAAGCCAGGGCGCATCCTAACTTCTTTGAACCATTTTGTTCGGTCAAAATTGGCTATCATATCTTTACCCGACAACTTTTTCCTTCTTCCCTGGTAAAGAGGGGCAACTGTTGATACCCAATTTTTCCCTATATGTTTTTGAATATGCAAAATAACTTAAAAAATCATATGTATGCATATCTAAGTATGTCCAAGTGTTTCATTATTTCTCCTTAATTTTTTAAAGGCTTTAAATCAGTTATTTCTCCATCTTTATCCATAAAAAACCAATAATTATTTCCAAAATTATAATTTTTTGAATCACCTGTTGGACTTTTATATTTATGCTAAAATATAGCTAAGGGAATTTTTGCATATATTTTACAAATTTATTTAGTATTTTTTAAAGCTAAATTGCATAATTGCAATATTAGCCTCTTTTAGGATTAAATTGTGTTTATATTCATGAATTTAAGTCCAATATTTTTAAATTGATAATTATATGTCATAATTAATTTTAGTACTTTTAATTTATTTTCATAAATTAATTTACTATTTTTTATAATTTTAAAAGGGGAAAATGGCTATTCAAATGATAGCCCAATTTCATTTCAATTATAGCCTAATTTGGCCCCAATCTGAACCTAATTCTTTTGGCCGAATTCCAACTCAAACCTGACCCCCTAACTCAATTTACATGACCCAACCCGGATTCCCACCCAACCCCTATAATCCCAGCCGTTGATCATTTAGATCAACGGTCACCAGCTTCCCTTTCCTTTTTTAACTCCAAACGACCCCTTACCCTACTTCATTATTCACCTACCGCCGCCTCTGAATACCTCTTCTCTCTCAAATCTCTCTGAAACTCTTACGAACCCTAGCTGCCGCCATCAAACTACACCCTAATCCACCCTAAACCTTGCTTAATCCATGGCCTCTCATGGCCATTGGAGACGTGTAGTGGCCTTCTATGGCTCCTGGGTGTTTGTTCCCGTGGTTTCATGGCCAGGCCTTGAGGGAATCTGGTCCAGTCCTTGTTCGATTTCAGTTCGTGGTTTTTCTCCGGTCTTCCTTGACCGTTTGTCTGGACAGCCATGGCCGTTCGAGTCAGATCCTTGACTCTCCTGGTGGGACCGGTAACTTTCATGGCCTTTCTCACCTTTTTTTGGATTTTTCAAAACCCTAATCTTTAAGATCTTTCAACTTTCTCTCAGATCCTTCTTTTGATCTGTACTTACTATGACTTAAGTGTTTCTCGAAGGTTCTTTAACTTTGCTCTCAAAACGACTCTTCATTTTTCGATTAGGGTTTTCCTTTAAGTTATTTCAAAAATCCCTTCTCTAATTTTAACATGTTTGTGATTTTGATATGTTTTGCTCATGTTGTTCTTCTATCTGAGTTAGCATGTTGAAAACACTAATTTTTTTTGGGTCTCATTCGAGTTCTGAAGCTGTTTGTTAGATGAGTACTTGTTTGGGTAAGTTATTGTTTGACCTATTTGTTTATCATCTTTTAAACTCGATTATTGTTGAAAACCCTAAGTCTTCTTGGTCTGAAACTGTTTGTTTGAGCATGCACTTGATTCGATTAAAGTTCTTTGTTTCTGACTCCCTCTTCTTTATGTGACTTATCTGATTTCGAGTTTTACTATTTTTTAAACTCGACTTGAAACCCTAACTTTTCAAAAGGTTTCCTCACCTGTTACTATGAGACCTTTACTTGTTTGACTCACTTCTTCACTTTGTCTATATGTGTGAGCCCTGACTATCTACGGAACCTTACGCTTATTTCTGCTACCATTGTATGTTGCTTCTTTTGCCAATGGGCTTGGCCTCGCATGTCTGATGTCTCTGTTCACTCTGTTTATATACTGAAGTGCAGAAGCATATTTCTTCCTTGATTGATCTTGATCTTGTGACTGATTTCAAAGCTTTTCTTTTATGAACCCTAATTTCACTCGCCTGTTTAAAATTGATTGATTCTTTTCCCTTTACTGTAATATTTACCTTGCTGAATCCTTTCCAAAAATAAGCATATTTTTGTACTCAGACTTGATTGTTCACTACATGCTTTTACTACCCTTTTTATGGTAGTAATCAATCTACTCCCAAACTGATTTCTTTCCATATTTGAACCGGTTACTACCCGTTAAAAAGTGATTCCTTAATTAAAGGGAATCACTTGTATAATTGATTCTGACTGTTGATTGTTTTCATATTTGTATTAAAACTTTACTTATTACCTTACTTTTCACTCGTTTTCAGAAGCTATAAATAACCTGCATCCCTTTTCTTTCAAAAAAGATGAACCATATGAGTTTAGAACACACACTTCACTCAAAACTCTCTCTTTTCTCTGTTACTACTTGTGCTTACTGCTTGGTGTAGCTGGCTGAAAGCCAAAGCTAGGCTGTGGAGATTTGCTTACTTTTCCGTTCTGCATTTGCTTCTTACTGGTATGTCCTAATTAATCTTCAAGCATCAAAAACAACATGTTTCTTTAGCTGTTTCCTTCACTCTTGCCTGTTTCTATTTATACTTATGCAATCAAGTTTCATTACTAAGCATGCTGTAATCTGCTCCCTCCACTTCTAAATTAATGTGTTCCTTTATGTATGTAATTTGTCAGTCACTTGATTATGTGATTTACTGACTTATGAATCCCAAACTCCATATCCCCTTATGTGTTTGTATTCCCTGGCTGGTTTATGGGCATGTCAACATCATCTATTGTTGTGCATGTCTAAACCTGACTCCTCCTAAGGTCATATGCTCCAAGAAATGTATTCCCAAACCCCTAACCCCTTTGTGCAACTGTTGATTTTGCTATACTACTACTATTTTCAAATCACTCTTACCCCTTACTATTCTCAACCTAGTTTTAACTAAATCTCTGTTTTTGCACTTCCACTATACTCTTAGAACTTAGGTTCTGCCCCTCTTGTGTGAGCCTTACCTTGGGACCCTTGAGCTCCCTTTGAACTTGGACACATTAGGGCTGGCCCTTCCACACTATACTCATCTCTATCTGTTTATGCAACTTGGGTGTAAGCTCTGCCCGGGGTCCCTTGAGACCCTTAGGGAACTTTGACACACAGAGGTCTGAGAAAGGTTTTGAAACAAGTGGTGCTTGAGGTGGTTTATTCCATAACTTAGAGAGGAAGTCAAGAATCAGTGTTCCTCTGGTTGAAACTTCTTCTTTTACACTTTTCTGATATAATTCATTATTTGGTCTATAATAATTTGTAACAAACATCGGGGTTGGCTAGTGAAAAGGGGATGGGTAATTATACATGTTTAACTATTAGAAGGGTAGAAAACATGCCTATAAGACCTGTTTTAGATTCTGCATGTTTAACTATGCAATTAGATAACATGCCTATAGGACTTATTTTAAGTTCTGCATGTCTTATTACCACACTTAGACACCATGTTTTAGGATCTAAATAGCTATAATCAGACATCATGTCCTTAAGGTTAAAATCAGTATTTTTCATAGAAATCAGGCCTATAGGATTTCAAGTAATTCCCGCCTGTTTCATTTCACGTTCAACTAGATATCATGTCTATAAGAATTAGAAATTAGCAATAATAGATATCATGCCTATAGGATCTGAAACCAGTCTTGTTTAAAATCAGTTTAACTCGTACTATTCTGAACTAGATTTAAACAACCTACTCTCCTTTTATTAATACGGTTTAGAAAGCATGCCTATAGGATCTCAGATCGCTCGTTTTAAACTGTCACTGTTTTGCTACACTCCTAATCAGTAATAGGCATCAATGTTTATAGGATCTCACCAAACACACTTTGGTAAGTTTAGGTGACAACAAGAAAAAAATTGAACCCGCCTTTGTTAATTAGTAACTACTACAACCAGCTGGCAGGCCTGATTCAGACTTCTTATCTAAGTTATGTAATAAACTGGTCTGCCTCAACAATTAAAACTCCCATTTCCTTAGTACTTTAAATTCAGACCCTGATTGTGTTTAACTCATGCTATTTATGTGCTTTGCTTGAGGAGGTATACATGAGCCTCTTAGTTGTTTACATGTTTCCCCTATTGTGCAGTCCTATGTGTTTTTGTATGTTGTCTTAGCTTTTTCACCTTTTGAAATCTAAATTCAGCCTAATATCCCCCCCTTTAGGAATAGTAATCCTAAGTTCCTCCGAGACTGATAGGAATGGAACAGGTAATAGCATGCAATAGTGGTCGAGACCAATCCGCGCTATAATACCTTAACGGGGTGGGAAGGGTAGATATGGATATGATGACCGGTGCGCTAATACCACGTGTATCCCCTCTTCTGAGGAGTGTCATACCGGGTATCGCATTGATGTGATCCATATTATAAATAAACCCAGGACCCCTTTCCTTTTCATTTGCAACTTCTTTTCAAAATTTGTCTTTTAATAATTGTTCTTTCAAAATTTTATGTGTTTAAACTGAAATCTCCTACTATTTGAGCCTATACTCGTCTATTTGCTAAATTACACAAATTCACAAAAAACTGTCTTGCCGGGAACCACTCTAGTGGATCCTGAGGGGTGCCTAACACCTTCCCCTTAGGATAATTTTAAGCCCTTACCCTATCTCTGGTTATCAAACAAACTGAGAAGCGAACCTTATGTGTGTCCTAATTCACCTTAAATCATTAGGTGGTGACTCTTCAAAATGCAAAACCCAATTCCCAAAAGGAATGAGTTGTCCTATACCAAAATGTCATAAGCCCAATTTTCCGATGCAAAGAGGGATAAAGGGGGCGTGATAGCGACAAGTTGGTATTAGATCCTAGGTTACATAGGTCTCGCGAGTCATGAGCCAGTTAGTAGAGTCTCACGGATTGATACAGAAACGTCTGTATTTATCCTTGGGAGGCTGCTGAACCTTTAAAAAAAACTTCACATTCTTGAAATTCCTGTCATGCGATCTGTTGGTTCTAGTACTAAACTTATGTTATTCTATTCTCTCACAAATGGTGAGGACACGTGCTACCGGTCAGGACGGACGACCACTAGTACCACTCGTTGGGGCCACTAGAGGCCGAGGACACGGTCGAGGTCGTGGTAGGGGCAGAGGTATAGCCCGCACAGCAGCTAAGGCAGCACCAGCAGATCCATTAGCCGCCCCAATTCAGGATCAGGTCCCAGTTGTGGATGCTCTAGCAGCATCAGCTCAGGCACTGACTGTGCCTATTGTGATTCCAGGCCTTCAGGAGGCCCTAGCTCAGATTCTATCAGTGTGCACTGGCTTGGCTCAGGTGATTTCAGTTACTACGGCCACAACTACTTCTCAGGCTGGGAAAGGTACTCAGACTCCCATTGCTTGCACACCTGAGCAGGTTATGCAGGGATTTCAGACACCGGGGCACCTTCATCCCAGTCGGTTGCACTAGCTCAGGAGTATGTGGTACCAGTTATGCCTGACGACGAGCAGCGTTGATTGGAGAGGTTTGGTAGACTTCAACCTCTGACTTTCAGTGGTACAGAGGGCGAGGATGCCCAGGGTTTCTAGGACAAGTGTTAGAGGATTCTTCGTACAACGGGTATTCTGGAAACCAGTGGTGTAGCATTTACTACTTTTCAGTTTTCTAGAGCTAACTTTACCTGGTAGGAGGCTTATGAGAGGCGTAGGCCTGTTGATGTAGTGCCCCTTACCTGGTAGCAATTCTCCGTTCTCCTTTTGGAGAAGTATGTGCCACAGTCTCATAGAGAGGAGCTGCGCAGGCAATTCGAGCAGTTGCATTAAGGAGATATGACCGTGATGCAGTATGAGATGAGGTTCTCGAAGTTAGCTTGTCATGCTGTTTGGTTGGTTCCTACGGATAGAGAGAGGATCAAGAGGTTCGTGGATGGCGTCATATATCAGCTTCGGATTCTCATGACCAGGGAGAGGGTGTCAGGTGCTACTTTTTAGGAGGTTGTTGACATTGCTCGCGAGGTTGAGTTAGTTTGTCGCCAGGAGTGAGATGAGAGGGAGGCCAAGAGGCCTCGGGGATTTGGTAGTTTTGGTGGTGCTCCTTCGAGGGGTTAGTTTCTGTACGACAGAGGTCGTCCATTCAGACATGCTCCGTCAGCTCGTCCAGTTCATCATGGGGCATCATCGGGTCATGGTTATCACAACTCACATTAGGGATATTCATCACTCAGTGCTGTACCAGCCCAGAGTTCATCTCGTGCTCCATCGATTTAGGGTTCTTCCATGCCAGGTCCTTCTACTGGTCATTCTGGTGCCAGAGGTTCTATATACGGTGAATCCAGGGGCCCAATTTCCCTGTCATTAGGTCGTCTTGCGGTCATGGTCCTCGAGCCTCGAAACCAATGTCGAGACCCACCCTCGGGGGTCGTCATGTACCGACCCCGGAGGGCATTACGTACTAACAGCTATAGTATGCGAGAGGGGAATTCCCAAGGCACACGACTAAACTTGACAAAGCTGACCTATCCGGGGCTTGTCCCAAGGTGTCACGTCCAGCTGTCCCTTCTCCATGCCTTTATAGTTAATGCATTTTGTACTATAACGGGATTCCCTTCCTATATAATGGGGATCCCTATCACTTTGTAACTCTCAGTTGTTGTTGCTCCAATTACTCTACACAAGATCAATAATAACTCCTCTCTCTCTCTCTCTTTTCTCTCTAACTTACTCGCTCAAGGCTACTCTTTCCATTTATTGCTTTCATACTTGTTCTTCATTTATTGCTTGATATGGTCCATAAAGAGCCTTCTTTAATTATATCTTAACTATTATCCCCTTCCCGATTACACCCGATAGCTCGAGCTCAAGCCGGGTATCGACCTCGAGGCCTTTCATCGATCAGTCCGAAGCCCGGGTAGCAAGCCCCTCGGTTTGATTACTGCCCCGTTTTAACTTGTATTTCATCATTAAACTTCATACGCCTAGCATCAACTGCCCTAACAACAAGCATAAAAATAGATCACATATTTTTAGAGTCTCATTTACAAATTTAATTGTTATTACCATTTTCCCGGTAAATAGTTTGGCGCCCACTGTGAGGCTAAAAATAATAGTGATTCTTTTCTTGAAGGTTTCATTACACAAATGCAAGTTATCTTTCATGCTTTTTCTTGAACAAGATCTTCGATTTCAGGACAGAGCGCCTAGCTTGGTGAGCAAAATGGGGAACCAAAACCTTGAAAACAACAGAGAGAAGGACACGACTGCTCCAGATGTTGGTACACCACAAAACTCAATCCGAGCGAAAGGGAAGGTTCTCCGACATGACATCCACATGATTATTGGGGGAACCGACGTTCCCCAAGGACCCATGTTCAAACGAACGAGAACGTCCACTATGGAAGAAGGACCGACCCGAAACCACGTGCACGAAGACACCCTCATATTCAGCGAGGAGGGCCTCGAGGCCATGATAGAACAACACAATGACGCGCTGGTGATCTCGTTTCTATTAAACAAAACTAGGATAAAGCGCGTGCTCGTGGATCCAGGCAACTCGGCCAACATAATTAGATCAGAGGTAGTAGAACAGCTGGGGTTGCTCAATCAAGTCGTTCCCATCCCTCGAATCCTCCACGTCTTCAATATGATCGACAAAGTAATGAAAGGAGAGATCACCCTCCCGATCGACACGTCCGACATGGTTCAGAACATCGAGTTCCAGGTCATCAACGGTGACATGAGGTACAACGCATTACTCGACAGGACTTGGATACACAGCATGAGGGTAGTACCCTCAACCTTTTATAAGGTGATAAGGTTTCCCATGAGGGATGACATCACAACCATACATGGAGAACATATATCACAGCCATACATGGAGAACAGCGGGCAGCGAAAGAAATATTCGCGGTCCACTATGAGGCGCCAATCCCCACGTGCCCGATCTCGGACGAGGATAGAAACATACAAGCACCCGAGGACGACGAGAAAGATTTCTTCGGCCCTCAAACCTTCGTTGCCACCGAAGAATCGGATGAGACCAAATCGACAGTCGAAGAGTTAGAGTAGACCATTTTAATGGAGCACCTCCCGGATCGTAAGGTATACTTGGGAATGTGGCTGACCCCCGAACTCAGGACATGGTTTATTCAATTTCTTAGTAACCATATCAGCTATTTCGCTTGGTCCCACCTAGATATGATAGGAATCCCGCCGGAAATAACCTCCCATAGGCTGAGCGTTGATCCCAAATTTAAACCCATAAAGTAGAAGAGAAGACTACAATCTGAGATAAAACATTCCTTCATCAAAGAAGAGGTAGCGAAACTTCTTAAAATTGGGTCCATTAGAGAGGTAAAGTACCCCGAATGGCTGGCTAACATTGTAGTAGTGCCCAAAAAGGGGAACAAGCTAAGAATGTGCATAGATTATAAAGACTTGAATAAGGCATGCCCCAAAGATTCCTTCCATTGCCTAATGTTGATCGCCTGATCGATGCTACGGCCGGCCACGAGACCCTCACTTTTCTTTATGCCTACTCGGGGTATAATCAAATCCAGATGAACCCCGAGGACAGGGAAAAAACCTCATTCATCACAAAGTATGGTACATATTGCTATAACGTAATGCTCTTCAGGCTAAAAATGTAGGGGCAACGTACCAGCGCCTATTTAATAATATGTGCGAGCATCAAGTAGGTAAATCAATGGAGGTATATATTTATGATATGCTAGTCAAGTACCTGCGCACAGAGGACCATTTGACCAAATTGCAGGAAACTTTCAACATCCTCGAAAGCTATAACATGAAGCTCAATCCTGAGAAGTGTGCCTTCAGAGTGGGTTCGGGCAAATTACTAGGCAACCCATCTTTGCTGCACGCGCCCAAGGAGGATGAAACGCTATACCTGTACCTAGTCATGTCTGAAATAGCGATAAGCGGTGTACTAGTTTGAGAGGAGCAAGGTATATAATTTCCTGTTTATTACGTAATCCGAACCTTGGGGGACGCCGAAACCCGGTATCCCCATCTAGAAAAATTGGCTCTCGCACTAATAAGCGCCTCGTGTAAGCTGAAGCCATATTTTCAGTGTCACCGTATCTATGTTCTATCAACTTACCCCATCCGGAGCATACAACATAAGCCCAAGTTATCGGGTCGATTGGCTAAATGGGCCATTGAATAGGGAGGGTATGATATCGAGTATCAACCTCGAACGGTCATCAAGTCCCAAATCTTGGCAGACTTCATGGCTGATTTCTTGCCATCCCTCATACCCGAGGTAGAGAAGGAAATTTTATTGAAATCAGGCAAGACCTCCGGGGTATGGACCCTATTCACAGACGGAGCCACAAACATAAGAAGATCCGGGCTCGGTATAGTCCTAAAGCCACCCGTTGGCGGCGTAATCAAACAATTCATAAAAACTGCAAAATTGACTAACAATGAAGCCGAGTACGAGGCTATGATTATAGGTTTAGAATTGGCCAAAAGTTCGGGGGCCGAGGTTGTCGAGGCTAAATGTGATTCGCTCCTCATAGTGAGCCAAGTGAACGGGAGCTACGAAGCACGAGAGGACAAGATGTAGAGGTACTTGGACAAAATCCAAGTCGCATTACGTCACTTCAAAGAATGGAACTTAGTCCATGTACCCCAAGAGCAGAATAGCGAGGCCGATGCCCTCGCGAATCTGGGATCTTCTACTAAAGAAGAAGACCTACTCCCTGGAGCTATTGTCCAATTGTTTAAATCAGTGGTCGAGGAAGGTCATGCGAAGATTAACTCCATCAGTCTGACATGGGATTGGAGAAATAAATATATTGTTTATCTAAAAGATAGGAAGCTGCCCGCAGATCCAAAAGAATCGAGGGCCCTACGAACCAAAGCAGCCCGGGTCTCGCTCAACAAAAATGGGACTCTGTACAGGAAAACATTCGATAGCCCCCTGGCGATATGCTTGGGACCAGGCGACACAGATTATGTACTCCAAGAGATCCATGAGGTCACCCGCGGAAATCATTCCGGGGCCGAATCCTTGGTCTGAAAGGTGATCAGAGTGGGCTACTATTGGGACAGCATGGAAAAAAATGCCAGAGAATTTGTCCAGAAATGCGACAAGTGCCAGAGGCTCTCTCCTATGATCCACCAACCCGGCGAGCAACTACATTCCATTTTATCACCATGGCCATTCATGAAATGTGGAATGGATATCATCGACCCTTTGCCAATGACAACCGGTAAGGCTAGATTCATTCTATTTTTGACTGATTACTTTTCAAAATAGGTGGAAGAACAGGCCTTCGAGAAAATAAGAGAGAAGGAATCCATCAATTTTATATGGGATCACATCATATGCCGGTTCGAAATCCCATCCGAAATAACATGGAATAACGGGAGGCAATTCATCGGGAGCAAGGAAACATAGTTCCTTGAACATAACAAAATCAAGAGAATCCTTTCAACGCCTTACCATCCATGTGCAAACGGCCAGGCCGAATCCACGAATAAAACCATCATTCAGAACATAAAAAAGAAACTGGAGAGCGCCAAGGGAAAATGGAGAGAAATGCTGCCCGAGGTGCTATGTGCATATCGAACAACTTCAAAATCAAGCACCGGGGAAACACCCTTCTCTCTAGTGTACAGCGCCGAGGCATTGATAACGGTGGAAGTCGGGAAACCGAGCACCAGATTCCAGCACACTAATGAGGGCTCGAACCATGAGGCCATGACAATGGCCCTCGAGCTACTCAATGAAAGGCGGGAAGCCTCGCTGATTCGGATGGCTGCCCAGAAGCAGAAAATCGAAAGATACTATAACAGAAGAACAAATCTCCGATATTTTGGGATCAGGGACTTAGTCCTAAGGAAGGTTACTCTCAACACCTGAAACCCTAATGAAGGTAAGCTAGGTCAGAATTAGGAAGGACCGTACCGTGTTCTTGGGATAGTTGGCAAGGGACCCTATAAGCTTGGTACCATGGAAGGAGAACAACTTCCGAGCAACTGGAATGTATCGATGCTTAAGCGGTATTACTGCTAGGGCACCCGATCGGAAAATCCCGCAATGATCCTCGAGCAAAAGTTGCGCTCTTTTCCTTTGATCGAGTTTTTATCCCGAAATGGGTTTTTGCAGGCAAGGTTTTTAACGAGGCAACATCCACGCACCATCCAAGAAGGACTCAACAAACTAACAGGGTTTTCTTCGCAATCAACCCTGTACCGGGAAACGACAAACGAGGTTCTAATAGGAAATGATGTACCGGGCCAAACGGCCGAATGAACCGCGTCTGCACAAGCCGAGCTTACGGCAACGACACAACATGTATTTACGCCAAGCAATCAAAGAATATCTTTCCTCAAAAGCATCTTGTACCCCAAAAGAAAATTCGGCATGCTCGCGGCAAGGATCCCTCAATCGAGTACGTCCCAAAATACTCAGAGACTTAGCATAAAAAATTGGCACCCACATGACCTCAGGATCGGAACTCCATGTTCATAAAGCCCCAACAAGGCAATTTCGAGCTCACAAGTAACGGCCCTCGAGCCTAAGCAAACTCGATAACTCAGAGACTGTCGTCAATCACCATTCACTGAAAAACTTGAGGCCGTAAGACCCTAAGCGGTCAAACTCGGTATATCCAGATCTATTTTACACAATAACAAAAAACTGTAAGACCATAAAAGGCATGAAAAAACTATAAGACCTCAACAGGCATGAAAAAACTGTAAGACCTCAATAGGCATGAATGTTTTGTAAGACCTTACTACATGCATAAAACTCAATCCCAAAGTTTAGGCTATGTGTCGTATTTGTAGGACTCCCGAAAGGGCATACCCTCAATGTAGACACCTAAACTATCACACTCGGGATCCAAAAACGGCTCCGGCCAAACACATATGACTATAGTCAAAATGACTGCATTAACCAAATTAACGCGACTCGAGGACACCCGACCGTCGCTAACAAAATCATAGGCCATTACTTTGAATCTACTTCGAAAAGAATTGGTTAAAGGAGGCTACCCTCGACAGGAAATCGAGCTTCGACCATGTCGGCTCCAAATCGCAAAGGCTTCGAGCTACTCAGCCTACGAGATAAACCTTTCGAGGTGCTCGAAAATCGCTGCTAAAGACTTGAAACCGAGGTTCTTCCTGAACCGGCGAAGGGTCAGGCAAAAACATTTCAAAAAGTCCTTAACGAGAAGAACACAAATATGCCTAAGGGCAAAAGCATAAGAGCCATTGTCGCCAGCCAAACGAACCTTAGGGCCACACACTAAACAGTCGCAACGACCAAAAATGTAAGAACCACCGGCGCCAACATAAAAATCTGAAAGCTTGAGGGTCAATGTGAGCTCGAGTCGTAACCTGATTTGGAGACCGGATCCAAAATAGTTAACTATACATGCCTAAGGGCAAGAGCGTAAGAGCTATCGTTTCCAGCTTCATGAGCCTCAGGGCCACATACATTAAAGGTTGCTTCGACCCAAGGCATAAGAGCCATTATCGTCAGCCCATGCAAATATAAAGCTTGAGGGTCGATTGAGCTCGAGTCGAAACCTGACTCGAAGACTGAACCCAAAATAGCTGAGCAAAAGTATAAGAGCTCTGACGGTAGTTTACATTAAAGGTCGCATAGACCAGGCGCATGAAAGCCCCCGAGCTTGCCTAACGAGCCACAGGGCCATATCGCAGGTCTAAGGTTTCTTGACAATTCTTGCTGAATTCCGGGCAAAGAGGGGAATAGAGGAAATAGATCCACATGATTTAGTTTATACATATGCCAGTGCGAAAATACTATATATAAACAGGAAGATCAACAGAAAAATCGACAAGAAAATCAAAAAAGATCCTAATCTATTGCCAAACCAGCATCCTCAATGGCTCCCCAAGGGTTGCACCCAGGCAATTATGAGTCCCCTGATGGCCCCTTCTCAACGACATCTTCTCTCCCCGGGGATTCACCCCCATTTTTAGCACCACCCGAGCTGCCTTCCGACACTCCCCCAATGGTCTACTTTCAGGAAACTGGCCAGGAACGATCCGCAGCTCGAGGTAAAGTCGGGCTAGCCCCCTCAAATGCCTTCTCAACACGAGAATCTGTGACAACAGCTCCCCCGTATGAGTATACAAGTGCCTCGGCCTTGGCTTTGATCCGAAACAATGTAGCCACCAGTTCGGAATGGAGACCTTTATACATGTCACTATCCTCCTTCGCATCTTGGAGCTGTCGCTCGATCAAGGTTACCTTCCCCTGGAGGTTGTCCCTCTCGATAGCTATTTCATTTGCATACCGACTAAGCTCGGAAATTTCAGCATCTTTGGCCCAAAGCTCCCCTCTCAGCATGGCGTTCTCTTTCTCAAACTACACAAATTAGGTACGAGAAGTTAAAAGCGGTGGAATCTCACAAAGGGATCGAATAATAATAAAAACGGGGGATGAGTAACCTGCTCAGTAAGATAGGCTTTCTCGCGCTCGTGGTGGCTTTCCTCTTCCTGATATTGGGTGAAAGCCTGGTTATAAAGCACTTTAGCCTGAAGCCACGTAAAAAGACAAGTTAGAAAAACGAAGACCGGAAAAGCCCAGAGCGGCGGACAAGGTTAGCAAAAATTACCCGCTCACAAAGTCTTCCCATCTTGCCGAAAATGAATGAAATATCAACCTCGGGACCTCCTTTGAGAATGGTCAGCAACCTCTCGGGTGCATCTCTGCATTTAACTAGTGCTCCTGCTTCAGAAGGCTCTTCACGCGGGACGTCTTGCACTTCGTGATACGGTAGGATCTCTCCATGAGGAGAATCAAAAACAACCAAAGGGTTAATAGGATCAGCCAAATTCTTCGTCCCTTGTTCACCCTAGACCCCAGATCCATGCCCCTCCAAACTGCCCACCAAGGGCGTCCCAGCTCAGGAAGAATTCCGGCCACCTGCCAACTCAGGGGTAGTGCTTGATACTCCATCCATTGCCTCACCACCACAAATCTTTGCCACAACAACATCAGATTCCGGTCTGGGAGCATCCATCCCCACGGCCTGAGGGTCGGCTAAGTCTATACGCTTTTCGGGAGCTATTAAGAACCTGCCTTCTCCCTCACCTTTAGCTCAAGGGTTTCCAGTCGTCTCAGAGGTCATAATTGCTGGGTCAACCTTAGAATCTTCCGCCTTAATCCTCTTGAGCTCCAAAGGCCCAACCAGCAGACTCCCCTGCCTTTTCTTCTTCTCACCAAACACTAGGGCGTCCCCTCCAACGGGCGGTGCCTCCTTCGTCAAAGGGATTTCCCCTAGACCTATATAAATTCAGAGGTTAAATGCAAAGGATAAAGAATGCTACTAACAGTGATCTACGTCAAAGTATGCAGATGCAACAACTCAGGGCTCACCATGGTCTTTGGCTTCCCACCGAGCTCGGAATAAATCTTGCCACACTCGTTCGGTATATGGGCAAATCGAGTATATATGGCCAACCCAACCCTGGAGATCCGTCACTGCACTAGGGTAGATTTCTACATCTTAAAAGGCAAGAAAAGAAAAGAAGAGTTAGATGCTTGAAGAAATATCTCCAAAAAGAAGCAAAGACAACACGTTTACTTACGCCCATCGCTTCACTTCTCGGGGAAGGACATCTTTTCCACTGGAATCAGGTCAGACGTCCTCACTCGGATAAATCAGATTACCCATCCCTCGTTCCTAAGCTCCTCGGTGCAGGCAAAAAGGGATCTCGGGGCTCGGAAGCGAAGCTTGATTAAGCCCCCATGGAGAAGATGGGGACTATACATCTAGATCATATGGTTGAGGGTGCAGCGCATCTCCTCTATCATGTTCAAGTAATGCCTGATCATATAAACCATGCGCAAGAACAAAGGATGAATTTGGCCCAGAGTCACTTGATAACTCTAGCAGAAGTCAAGAATCACGGGGTCGATCGGGGACGAGGATGGCCCCACCGGCCCCAAGGTAAATGGGTAGGTGTAAATACTCAGAAAGCCGGCCTTATGAACCGTAATATCTTCCTTAGGAGAAGGAATCTCCACAAGCACGGTATCCTCCCAGCGACAGTCATCCCTCACTCTCCCGATGTCCGTTATCGAGCTGATATACCGAGTTACAGGCTCGCGACGCCCTGACTTCGAGGAAGGTCGCTCGACCTTGAAATTAGAGGTCATTGCAAAGGATCCTGGGACGCATTCATCAGCACAAGGAGGGGTATCCACTTCGTCTTGAGAGAAAAGCGAAGAGGATGAACCCGCGACCTTTTGGGAAGCAGAAGTGAAATTTTTGCCATCCTTAGGAGATTCTGAAGGAAGAAAAAGAGTTACGTTCCTGAAAGAGAACAAGAATGAAGGAAGAACAAACTTTATTAGGGGGTTTTTGGCACAAAATGGGGTATATAAAGAAAGAGGGAAGTATTTATAAAAGCACCGTGTGCACATTGAAGGAAGCCAAAATGCAGCCAACCACCGCAGTCAATGCGGAAACCTGCAGAAACATCGTGTGTATTGCATCTTTGCACATTGTAGTTGTCACTGATTGCAAGAACATCGAAGGAAGTAGAAGTTCAGGATCATTTATTATCGTTTCTTACTGCTTTCACTCTAAGAAATACGGAGACTATCTGTATACGATAAATCCGGGGGCCCGATTTCCCCATCATTCGCGATCATGCTCCTCGAGGCTCGAAATCAAGGTCGAGACCCACCCTTGGGGGTCATCATGTACCGGCCCTAGAGGGAATTACGTACTAACAACTATAGTATGCAAGAGAGGAATTCTTAAGGCACACGGCTAAACCTGACAAAGCTGACCTATTCTGGGCCTGTCCTAAGGTGTCACGTCCAGCCGTCCCGTATCCATGCCTTTACAATTAATGCATTTTGTACTATAATAGGATTCCCTTCCTATATAAGGGGGATCCCCATCACTTTGTAACTCTCGGTTGCTGCTGCTCCAACTACTCTACACAAGATCAATAATAACTCTCTCTATCTCTCTTTTCTCTCTAACTTACTCACTCGAGGCTACTCTTTCCATTTATTGCTTTCATACTTGTTCTTCATTTATTGCTTGATATTGGCCATATAGAGCCTTCTTTAATTATATCTTAATTGTTATCCCCTTCCCGGTTACCTCCGATAGCTCAAGCTCGAGTCGGGTATCGACCTCGAGGCCTTTCATCGATCAGTCCGAAGCCCGGGTAGCAAGCCCCTCGATTTGATTACTGCCCCAATTAAACTTGTATTTCGTCATTAAACTTCATACGCCTAGCATCAACTGCCCTAAAAACTAGCATAAAAATAGATCATATATTTTTAGAGTCCCATTTACAAATTTAATTGTTATTACCATTTTCACGGTAAATAGGTTCCCTTTAGTCCCCTTTACCGCACTAGGGAGTTTTTACGAGTGTGGAGAGTTTGAGCATATGATGAGGCAGTGTCCTCGTCTTCTTGAGGTTCTAGCTCAGCAGAGGGGTCAACCCTCGACTTCATCCCCAGTTACTTCACCACCCGTTCAGGCAGCCAGGGGTGGAGGTCAGTCAGCTAGGGGTCACCTAGAGGGGGAGGTCAATCAGGTGGTGGTCAAGCCCATTTATATGCACTTCCAGCTAGACCCGATGCTATTACTTCATATGCTATGATTACATATATTGTCTCAGTCTGTTACAGAGATGCATCTATGTTGTTTGATCCCAATTCGACTTTTTCATATGTGTCATCGTATTTTGCTTGTTAATTAGATACGACCCATGATTTTCTTATTTCATCTGCTTGTGTATCTACTCCAGTGGGCGATACTATAGTTGTGGACCGTGTATACCGATCGTGTGTGGTGACTATTAGGGGTCTGGAGACCCGAGTAAACCTATTGTTGCTTTGTATGGTGAACTTTGATGTGATATTGGGCATGGATTGGCTATCTTTGTGTCATGCTATATTAGACTGTCATGCTTAGACAGTAACGTTGGCTATGCCGGGTGTGCCACGAATTGAGTGGTGAGGTTCAACTGATTTTGTCCCCAGTAGGGTGATTTCGTTCTTGAAGGACCATCGGATGGTTGGGAAAGATTGTCTTTCATACTTAGCCTTTGTGAGGGATGTCAGTGCAGAGACACCTAGTGTTGATTCTGTTCCTATTGTGAGGGACTTTCCCGATGTTTTTCCTGCAGACCTACCGGGCATGCTATCAGATAGGGATATTGACTTCGATATTGATTTGGTGCCGGGCACTCAGCCCATTTCCATTCCACCGTATAGTATGGCATCGACAGAGTTGAAAGAATTAAAGGAGCATCTTCAGGAACACCTTGATAAGGGGTTTATTCGGCTTAGTGTGTCGTCATGGAGTGAGCCTATTCTATTTGTGAAGAAGAAGGATGGCACGATAAGGATGTACATTGATTAGAAGAAGTTGAACAAAGTTACAATCAAGAACAAGTATCCTTTGCCTCGTATTGATGATTTATTTGACCAGCTTCAGGAAGCGAGAGTGTTCTCCAAGATTGATCTCCTTTCAGGGTATCACCAGTTGAATATTAGGGACTCGGATATTCTTAAGACAGCTTTTAGGACCGAATATGGTCACTATGATTTCCTTGTGATGTCTTTTGGGCTGACCAATACCCCAACAACGTTCACGAATTTGATGAACAACGTGTTTCGGCCCTATCTCGACTCGTTCGTGATTGTTTTTATTGATGATATTCTGGTGTACTCACTTAGTCAGGAGGAGCACGCGGAGAATTTGAGAGTTGTGTTGCAGATATTGAAGGAGGAGAATCTTTATGCAAAGTTCTCCAAATGTGAGTTTTGGCTCAGTTCAGTGGCTTTCTGGGGCACGTGGTGTCCAACAAGGGTATTCAAGTTGATCTGAAGAAGATAGAGGCGTTTTAGAGTTGGCCCAGACCGTCCTCAGCCATAGAGATTCGCAGCTTTCTTGGATTGGCCGGTTATTACCGTTGGTTCATTCAGGAATTTTCATCCATAGCATCACCCTTGACCAAATTGACTCAAAAGGGTGCTCAATTTAGGTTGTCGAATAAGTATGAGGAGAGCTTTTAGAAGCTCAAGACTACCTTGACCACAACTCTAGTGTTTGTTTTGGCATCAGCTTCAAGTTCATATACAGTGTATTGTGATGCTCTGAGAGTTGGTATTGGGTATGTGTTGATGCAGGAGGGTATAGTTATTGCTTATGCTTCTCGTCAGTTGAAGCCCTATGAGAAGAACTACCTTGTTCATGATATAGAGTTGGCTGCCATTGTTCACGCATTGAAAATTTGGAGGCATTATTTGTATGGTGTATCTTGTGAGGTGTTTACTGATCATCGTAGCCTCCGACACTTGTTCAAGTAGAAGGATCTCAATTTGAGGCAGCGGAGATGGTTGGAGCTACTAAAGGACTATGATATTACTATTTTGTACCATCCAAAAAGGCCAATGTGGTGGCCGATGCCTTAAGTAGGAATGCGGTGAGTATGGGGAGTTTGGGGTATATTCCTATTGGGGACAGACCTCATGCAGTTTATGTTCAGGCCTTGGCCAATCGGTTCGTGAGATTGGATATTTTGGAGCCCAGTCGGGTATTGGCTTGCATGGTTTCTCGATCTTCCTTATTTGATCGCATCAGAGAGCGTCTGTATGATGATCCTCATTTGCTTGTCCTTAAGGATAGAGTTCAGCATGACGATGCCAGAGATGTGACTATTGGTGATGATGGGGTGTTGAGGATGTAGGGCCGGATTTGTGTGCCCAATGTGGATGGGCTTCAGAAGTTGATTCTAGAGGAGGCCCAAAGCTCGCGGTATTCCATTCATCTGGGTGTTGCGAAGATGTATCAGGATCTGAGACCGCATTATTGGTGGAGAAGGATGAAGAAGGATATTGTGGGATTTGTAGCTCGGTGTCTCAATTGTTAGTAGGTGAAATATGAGAATCAGAGACCGGGTGGCATGCTTCAGCAGATGGATATTCCAGAGTGGAAGTGGGAGCGGATCACCATGGACTTTGTAGTTAGGCTCCCAAGGACTTTGAAGAAGTTCGATGATATTTGGGTGATTGTGGATTGGCTGACCAAGTCCGCGCACTTCATTCCTGTTGTACTACCTATTCTTTAGAGTGGTTGGCAGAGATCTACATCTAAGAGATTGTTCATTTTCATGGTGTCCCGGTTTCCATTATTTTAGATAGAGGTACTCAGTTTACTTCGCAGTTTTGGAGAGCCGTGCAGAGAGAGTTGGGTACTTAGGTTGATTTGAGCACAGCTTTTTACCATCAGACGGATGGGAAGTCCGAGTGCACTATTCAGATATTGGAGCACATGTTACACGCTTGTGTCATTGACTTTGGAGGGTCATGGGATCAATTTCTACCACTCGCGGAGTTTGCTTACAATAACAGTTATCAGTCAAGTATTCAGATGGCTCCATATGAGGCTTTATATAGGAGGCAGTGTAGATCCCCAGTTGGTTAGTTTGAGCCCGGCGAGGCTAGACTTTTGGGTACAGACTTAGTGCAGGATGCTTTAGACAAGGTGAAGGTGATTCAGGAGAGGCTTCGTACAGTGCAGTCGAGACAAAAGAGTTATGCTGACAGGAAGGTTCATGATGTGTCTTATATGGTTGGGGAGAAGGTTCTACTGAAGGTTTCACCCATAAAGGGTGTTATGAGATTTGGGAAGAAGGGTAAATTGAGTCCTCGATTTATTGGGCTTTTTGAGGTGCTTCGGAGGATTGGGGAGGTGGCTTATGAGCTTGTCGTGCCACCCAGTTTTTTGAATGTGCATCCAGTATTTCATGTCTCTATGCTCCGAAAGTATATTGGCGATCCGTCTCATGTTTTGGATTTCAGCATGGTTAAGTTATATGATTATTTGACTTATCATATGGAGCTAGTAGCCATTTTGCAGCGTCAGGTTCGAAAGTTGAGGTCAAATGATATAGCTTCAGTGAACGTGTAGTGGAGAGGTCGGCCCATGGAGGAGGCTACATGGGAGATCGAGCGGGAGATAGCGGAGAAGATATCCTCACCTATTTGAGGCATCAGGTATGTTTCTTGATTCGTTCGTGGACGAACGTTTGTTTAAGAGGATGTAACGACTCAGCCGGTCGTTTCATGAGTTACCGCTCCATTTTCCCCATTTTTGCTTCTTATTGTCTTGTTCAGCTGTATTATGTGATATCAGGTTGGTTGGTTCGGGTTCGGAGAGGTTTTGGAAAGGAATGAGACACTTAGTCTCTTTTGAGTAAGCTTAGGTTGGAAAAGTCAACCAGATGTTGACTTATCGAAAAAAGGCTTGGATTTGAATTCCGATGGTTCAGATAGTTTCAGAAGGTGATTTGGGACTTAGGAGCATGATCAGAATGGGTTTTGGAGGTCTGAAGTAGATTTAGCTTGAATTGGAGAAATTGGAATTTTGGCATTTTTCGGTTGATAGGGGATATTTTGATATAGGGATCGGAATGGAACTCCAGAAGTTGGAGTAGGTCCGTCGTGTCATTTTTGATGTGTGTGCAAAATTTTAGGTCATTCGGACGAGGTTTGATAAACTTTTTGATCGAAAGAGGAATTTGGAATTTTTGGAATTTCTTAGGCTTGAATCCGATGATAATTTGGTATTTTGATGTTGTTTTGAGTGTTTCGAAGATTGGAACAAGTTTGAATGATTTTATAGGATATGTTGGCATGTTCGGTTGAGGTCCCGAGGGCCTCCGGTGAGTTTCGAGGAGTTAAACGGATCAAATCCTTGTTTTGAAAGTTGCGGAGTTTCTGTTGCTTTTGTTACAGACTTTTGGCCTTCACGTTCATGAGAGGGATCTTGCGTTCGCGAAGGGATGACTAGTGAGGCTAGAAATTTGGCCTTCGCATTCGCGATGTTGGTCCCGTGTTCGCGAAGGGTGAGGTTCTGTGTGCATCGCGTATGCGATGAGGTTCTCGCGTTCGCGTAGAGTAAATGGGAGCAGCTGGGGTCCTGGTCATTGTGGTTCGCGTTCGCGCTGGGTGTGTCGCATTCGCAAAGAAGGAATAAGTGGTCAACGGATTTTTGTGCTTCGCGAACGGGAGGTGTTGACCATGTTAGTGAAGAAGAAAAGGGTCACCTGGGCAGAATGTTTAAATACCCATTGTTCGCGATTTTGGGTCTAACTCCCACCATTTTTGAGCAATTTTGGAGCTTTTTGAGAAGAATTGAAGAGGAAATCAAAGGGAAACACTTGGCAGTAAGATTTATGGACTTAATACTTGATCCTATTGTGATTTCTACCAAATTAAACATGAAATTTGTGGAATCTAAAGCCTAAAATTAGGAGAGTTAGGGCTTGAAATTGGAGACTTTGATTTGAGGGTTTGAAGGGTCGTTTGTGGTCAGATTTTGATGTTCTTGGTATGTATGGACTCGTGGGAGGATAAGGATTCTATTGATGTGACTTTTATCGAATTTCAAAATGTGGGCCCAGGGGTCGGGTTGGACCAATTTCGGGATTTTTTATATAATTTCATTGTTTTCGCATGGGCTTCGTTCCCTTAGCATATATTGACGTTATGATTCTGATTTTGGATAGATTCGACATGAGTTGAGGCCGAGTCGAGAGGCAAGGGCATCGCGGAGTAGTATTTCATCCGGTTCGAGGTAAGTAACCATTCTAATTCTGGACCTGAGGGTATTAAACCCTAGTATTTCGTATTGTTTTTGTAAATTAGGTGACGCACATGCTAGGTGACGAGTGTGTGGGTGTGCACCGGTAGGGATTTGTGACTTAGTCCGTTCCGTAGCGACTATTAAGCCGCGTATTTGATTTGAAATCTCATGATATCCCGTATTTTAGAGATTGATACTATATTTTGCATTGCACGCCATGTTTGGGGGCCTTGTGCCGACATGTTCAGACCCTTAGGGGTATTTTTACTACTTTCCTCACTCTATTTATTTTGAAAGCACATCCTCAGTCATGTTTTACCTGTTTATTGTTTAAGTCCGATTTCATCACTATACTTCTTAAAATATGAAAAACTGCTTGGGCTAAGTTCCTTGATTTTCACTGATATGCCCGAGTGGCTATGAGGTTAATGACTGAGAGAGGTTGAGGACCTAATGGTGAGGATTATATATATATATATATATATATATATATATATATTATGAATTGGGCTGCACGCTGCAGCGATATAAATATTGGATGGGGCTGTGCGCCGCAACGATATGACGCTTGGGTTGCAGGAGCCCCTCTGGAGTCTGTACAGCCCTATGAGTGTACTCGACTATAAACTATGGATCGGGTTGCACGCCGCAACGGTTATTATGATAATTTTTATTATGAGATATTATTCAGCCGGAGTGCTAAGTGTGAGTACTATTGACGAGAGCTGAGTCACGAGTGACTGAGAGGCTTGCCCGGGAGGCTATACTTATGAGTGATACCTTGCTCGAGGGGCTCGTTTATGATATTTTGCTGCTTTCACTCTTCTTTTTACACTGAGCCACTGTTGAAAAATGTTGAATAAATGATTTCAAAGTGTTTTATTTGAAACTGAAGTTTTACGAGATAACTGACCATGGCACTTCTGGTTTTGACTTGATATTTCTGTTGAAAACTCTTATATGGTTTTAAATTGCTCGTCACGGCACTCAGAACTTATTTACTTTAGTTACTTACTGAGTTGGCATACTCACGTTACTCCCTACACCTTGTGTGCAGATCCAGGTGCCCGAGCATCAGAGTGAGAGCTTCCAGCACTCTTAGAGCTTTACCGGAGATCGCAAGGTAGCTGCACGGCGTTCACAGTCCTGCCTTCCTCCCTCCTATTTTAGTATTTTGTTGTTTCGGACTTATTTTTTAGTATTCAAATAGTGTGTTGGTTGTATTTAGAGGCTCATGACTAGTGACACCGGATTGTTGGGCTGTGTTGGTATGTTTTGTATTGATTTCTGCATATTTCCGTTGATTTATATATTTTATATGAGAACTTGAGAATTAATTGGTTTTAGAGAAATGATTTTGATAAAAAGAATTCACTGTGGTTAAATGTTGGGTTGGCTGGCCTAGTACTGTGATAGGCGCCATCACGACCGGGGTATTTGGGGTCGTGACAAAAGGCCGTAAAATGCAACACTGAATTTATGTCTCAACTGTTCTCGAATGGTTTTTTTTCTTTTGAACAGGCAGAAAGCTTCCCAGATGAGACTTTCTTCTATAAATATGTAGATATATTTATTTACTATTGCCACCTATAATTATTAATTATCTTATATTTCATATTTCTTTAGATGTGGTTTGCATCATAATAAAAGTTAAAGTACTAACTGGAGAAGGGCGAAGCATAAGGCGAGAAGTAATTGTCACGAACGAAAGGTAAGTTATATATTACTTTGTAGTTTTGCATTAAATATTCTTTCTTCTCCTACCAACAAGGCAATCAAATCTGCAGAGTTTTCCCAATTTTTGGCTCCTTGAACTACCTTTTCAACACTGGAAATATGCTTCAGGAGATAATACTCTAAACTAGGAACTTGTCTTTCATGTTTCCTTTTTCGACCAATTGCCACATGTGATGACCCAAAGGGTCATCTTATATTTTAGAATCCAAATCCGAGTTCCGAGGCCTTGAAAACCTTATTTTCTTTCTCCTAGATTTGTGCATGCAGTCCGAGCGCGTTCCCGGAAAGCGTTTATGTGAAATTTAAGAAAAATATTGAATTTAGCCATTAAAATTGATTAAAGTTGACTTCGGTCAACATTTTTGGTAAACGGACCTGGACCCATGATTTGACGGTCCAGTAGAGTCCTTAGTAAAATATGGAACTTAGTCATATACCCGGAATCGAATTCCGAGGTCCCTAGTGCGAGAAAAGAATTTTTAAAGAAAATTATTTGCTAGAAAATATAAAGACTTTTGGAAATGAAATGGTGTGTGATCTTGATGGTATCGGGCCCGTATTTTGGTTCCGCATCCCGGTACAAGTTTAATATAATATTTAAGTCGTATCTGTGAAATTTGGTTTGAATCGGAGTTGAATTGATATAAATAGGACCCTTGGTTGAGAAAATAGACATTTTGAACTATCTTATGAATTCCATGAGTTTTGGTGGTAAAGTCGTTGTTTAAGATGTTATTTTGGCGATTTGCTTGCACGAGAAAGTCCGTATGATATTTTTAGACTCGTGTGCATGTTTGGTTTGGAGCCCCGAGGGCTCGTGTGAGTTTTGGATAGGCCACATAATGTTTTGGGACTTAGAGAAAATTGGTTGTTGCATCTGGTATTGTTGCAGGCTTTGATCTCGCAATTGCGAGGTCAGGCTTCGCAATTGCGATCCTAACAGGCTTGGCAATTACGAGGGCTATATCACAATTGCGAAGAAGACCATGCCTGCCTTGTTCGCATTTGCGAACCTCCCTTCGCAATTGCGAAGTCAATAGAGAGGGGCCTGTTATCGCAGTTGTGACAAAATGCTCGCAATTGCGAGAGGAGCAGACATGCAGCAGGTTCGCAATTGCGACATCTCCACCTGATAAAAACATCTTTTGGACGAGATTTTCACTTCATTCTTCAAAATTTTGAACCCTAAACATCTCTAGGCAATTTTCCAGAGACCTAAACTTCTCCAAATTATAGGTAAGTGATTTCTAACTCATCTTTTTACATGATTTCATTTCAAAATCTAGGATTTTTCATGGAAAATTGAGTGTTCTTGGGTAGAATTTAGGAATTTCGAATTTGGGAGATTTGGACCTCAATTTGGGGTCGGATTTCAAAACCATTTGCATATTTGAGTTCGTGGGTGAATGGGTAATCGAGTTTTGGTTCGAACTTTGAGTTTTGACTAAGCAGGCCCGGGGTCGGTTTTTGACTATTTACGGAAAACATTGGGAAATCTATATTCAAGCATTAGAATTTTTTTATTTAGCATTTATTGATGTTATTAAGCAAATTATGACTAGATACAAGCGGATTGGAAGTGGAACCGAGATATAAAGCGGTAATTGAGGCTTGATTTTGTCCGAAGAATCAAGGTAAGTGTTTGGTCTAACCTTAGCTTGAGGAATAGGTGTTGTGGTCTTATTTTCTATGTGTTAGTATTGAGTACGGCGTATAGGTGTGGTGACGAGTATCTATACGTTGGTGTCGAGCATGCAAGTGAGTCTTATACTGCGACTGTGGTGACTCTTATTATGTACTGTTCATGCTTAAATTGATGATTATCCATGTTGAACAAGACTTATGATATTTTCTTAGTAATTGACCATTGTTGAGTATTGACTCAAGTTGAGACTTATTTCGTAGAGTTAACTGTTGAAATGAGATTGGTTATAGTTGATTCCCTTGCCGGGATGTTATTGTTTCTATTGTTGATTCCCTTGCCGGGATATATTGTCCTACTGTTTGGGTGAGGATGAGTGTAAAGCACGAAGGGTGATGTCGTGCATGATATTTTGAGTGAGTATTAATTCACGAAGGGTGATGCCGTGACAATATTGTGAGTGTTAATGCACGCAAGGTGATGTCGTGCCGATATTGTGAGAGTTATTGCACGAATGGTGATGTCGTGCCATTATTATGTGAGTTAATGCACGAAGGGTGATGTCGTGCCATGATTATGACAGTTAATGCATGAACGATGATGCCATGCCATTTCTGTTGCTTCTTATGGTGAGGACGAGAGTAAAAGCACGAAGAGTGATGTTGTGCACGTGTTACTGTTTCATTATTCGTGTCGATACAAATATGGTGTTCATTATGCTTCTCTAATGAATTACTGTTAGAATTTGATATTCCCCGTAGCACGTTCCCCTTCCCATCTTTATCTATTATTTTCTGTTGTTATTGTTCTGTTCGTATATGATTTAACTGCACAGGTTTATATGATTGTCGTGTCTTAGCCTCGTTACTACTTCGCTAAGGATAGGCTGGACACTTACTATCACGACCCAGATTTCCCTTCATCGGGAGTCATGATGGCGCCTACTCGTGAAAGCTAGGCAAACCAATCATTAAGATTCTACACATTAACAATCAACCCAAACCATTATAAACAGTATAGCTAAACAAATGAAAAGTGCGGAAGACTTAAAATAAATCCAAATACTTCAATACACGTCTATCCACGAATCTGATGACACAATTTCACGAACGTCTAAGATTTTACTACAAACACAAGTCTGAAAGAAAAATACAACTATTCTCGGAATGGAAAGAGACAGTAGAAAGCTAAAACAGGAAAGGGGAACTATAGGCTCTACGGACGCCAGCAGATCTACCTTGGTCTCCCTGACTGAAGGCAGCTACCTCAGCTACTCACCGGGTCCAATACCAAAATATGCACAAAAGAGTGCAGAGCGTAGCATCAGTACAACCGACCCCATGTACTGGTAAGTGTCGAGCCTAACCTCGGTGAAGTAGTGACGGGGCTAGGACACGACAACCACATAAACATGTGCAGTTAAATCATATACAAATAGAATCACAATAACATGAATCAACAGAATAAGATGGCAAGGGGACATGCTGCGGGGAATATCAGATTCTAACAATAAACCAATAAAGAAGCATCAATAAAGAAGCATAGTGAACATCATATCTATATCAACAAGAATAATGAAATGGTAACACGTGCGCGGCATCACCCTTAGTGCTTTTACTCTCGTTCTCACCATATGAAACCACAGAAATGGGACGGCATCACCCTTCGTGCATTACCTCACATAATCATGGCACGATATTACCCTTCATGCATTATTCCTCATAATATTGGCACAACATCACCCTTCATGCATTAACTCTCAAATCATGGCACGTCATCATCCTTCGTGCAATAACACTCATATTATCGGCACGGCATCACCTTTCGTGCATTAACTCTCAAATCATGGTACGACATCATCCTTCGTGCAATAACACTCATATTATCAGCACGGCGTCACCCTTCGTGCATTACACTCACTCACCATATCATGCACGACATCACTCTTCATGCTTTACACTCTTCCTCGCCCAAACAATGGAAACAATATGTCCCGGCAAGGGATTCAACAATATCAACAATAACATCCTGGAAAGGGATTCAACAATAACCTCCCGGCAAGGGATTCAACTATAACCAATCTCGTTTTCAACAATTTCTTTACATAATGAAACTCAACTTGAGACAATACTCAACAATAGTCAATTACCAAGAAACTTTCATAAGCTCTATTCAACATTTATAATCATCAATTTGAGCATGATCGATACATAATAGAGTCACAACAATCATGATATAAGACTCACGGGCATGCTTGACACAAACATATAGATACTCGTCACCACACCTATACGTCGTACTCGATACTAACACGTAGCAAATAAGACCACAACTCCTATTCCTACAAGCTAAGGTTAGGCCAAACACTTACCTCGAATCCACGGACAAGATTAAGCCTCAACTACCGCTTTACTTCTCGGTTCCACTTCCAATTTGCTTGTATCTAGTCACAATTTACTTAATAACATTAATAAATGCTAAATACACCAATTCTAATGCATGGAAATAGATTTTCCATTGTTTTCTTGAAAAAGTCAAATATTGACCCTGGGCCCGCTTGGTCAAAACCCGAAGTTCGAACCAAAACTCGATCACCAATTCACTCACGAACTCAAATATGTTAGCTTTGAAATCGGACCTCAAATTGAGTTCCAAATCCCCAAAATTTGAAAATCCCAACTTCTACCCAAAAAGTCCCAATTTCCCATGAAAAACCTTAGATTTTGAAGTGAAATCATGTAAAAAGCTGTAATAGATTGAAGAAAATAAGTTATAAATCATTTACCTATGATTTGGGGTAGAACTCTCTTCAAGAAAATTGCCTATGGGAGTTTAGGGTTTGAAAAGTTGTAAAAATGAAGAGGAATCCCGTCAAAATCCCAATTAGCAGGTCGGGGATGTCGCAATTGCAATGGAGCTTCGCAATTGTGAAGCTCGCAAATGTAAAACAGGCTTCACATTTGCGAACCTGTTGCGTTGTCTGCTCCCCTCGCAATTGCGAACAATTAGTCGCAATTGCAATACTGGCCTTCCCTGATGACTTCGCATTTGCGAAGGAGGGGATCGCCTTCCCTGATGACTTCTCGGCTAGGGACCTCGGAATTCGATTCTGGGCATATGCTCGTGTCTCATATTTTACTACGGACCCTAGAGGACCATCAAATCATGGGTCCGGGTCCGTTTACCAAGAATGTTAACCAAAGTCAACTTTAATAAATATTATAGGCCAAAATCACATAAAAGCTTTCTGGAAACGCGCTTGGTCTGCACACGCAAATCAAGGTGGGACAAAAAGAAGTTTTCAAGGCCTCGAAACACAGTCTTGACTCCTAAAATAAGAGATGACCATTAGGGTCATCATATTCTCCACCTCTAAAACAACCGTTCGTCCTTGAACAGACATAGAAAAGTACCTGAGTTGGTGAAAAGATGATGATAACGGCTCCGCATATCAGACTTGGACTCCCAGGTCGCTGCCTCAGCAGGCTGACCTCTCCACTACACACGAACTGAAGGGAAATTCTTCGATCTCAATGGACAAACCTGCCGATCTAGAATAGCTACCGGCTCCTCCTCATAGGTCAAGTCCTTGTCCAACTGGATAGTGATGAAGTCTAACATGTGGGATGGATCGCCGTGATACTTTAGAAGCATGGACACATGAAATACTGGGTGCACAGCTGATAAACTCGATGGCAACACAAGTATGTAAGCCACTTCTCCCACTCAATCAAGAATCTCAAAAGGACCGATGAATCTAGGGCTTAGCTTGCCCTTCTTCCCAAATCTCATCACGCCCTTCGTGGGAGATACCCGAAGAAATACTTACTCTCCGACCATGAATGCCACATCGCGAACCATATGGTCGGCATAACTATTTTGCCTGGACTGAGCTGTATGAAGCCTGTCATGAATGATCTTAACCTTATCCAAGGAATCATGGACTAAATCTGTACCCAACAACCGAGCCTCTCCAGGCTCAAACCATCCAACCGACTACCGACACCGCCTACCATATAATACCTCATAGGGAGCCATCTGGATGCTCGACTAGTAACTGTTGTTGTAGGCAAACTCTGCTAATGGAAAAAACTGATCCCAAGAACCTCCAAAGTCAATAACACACGGTCGAAGCATATCCTCCAAAATCTGAATAGTACGCTCGGATTGCTCGTCCGTTTGAGGATGAAATGCTGTGCTCAACTCGTCCCAAGTACCCAAATCACGCTGAACTGCCCTCCAAAATTGCGAGGTAAAATGCGTACCTTGGTAAGAAATAATAGACACGGGCATACCATGAAGATGAACTATCTCACAAATATAAATCTCTGACAACCGCCCAAAAGAATAGGAAACTGCCATCGGAATAAAATGCGCTGACTTAGTCAGCCTATATACAATAACCCACACTGCGTTGAACTTCCTCTGAGTTTATGGGAGTCCAACAACGAAGTCCATAGTGATACGCTCCCACTTCCACTCAGGAATCTCAATCTTCTGGAACAAACCACTAGGTCTCTAATGCTCGTACTTTACCTGCTGACAATTCAAACACCGAGCTACATACACAATAATATCCTTCTTCATTCTCCTCCACCAATAATGCTGCCGAAAGTCCTAATACATCTTAGCGACGCCTGGATGAATGGAATGTCGGGAACTATGGGCCTTCTCTAGAATCAACTCACGAAGTCCATCCACATTAGGCACACAAATACGACCCTACATCCTCAAAACATCATCATATCCAACTGTAACCTACTTGGCACCCCTGTGCCGCACCGTGTCCCTAAGGACAAGCAAATAAGGATCATTATACTGTTGATCTCGGGTACGCTCAAATAATGAAGAACGAGCGACTGTGCAAGCTAGCATACGACTGGGCTTAGAAACATCCAACCTCATGAACTGATTGGCCAAAGCCTGAACATCCAAAGCAAGCAGTCTCTCACCGACCGGAATATACACAAGACTGCCCATACTGGATGACTTCCTACTCAAAGCATCGTCCACTACATTGGCCTTTCCCGGATGATACAAGATTGTGATATCATAGTCTTTCAATAGCTCCAACCACCTCCTCTGTCTCAAATTTAGCTCCTTCTACTTGAACAAGTATGGCAAACTCTTGTGATCCGTGAACACCTCACACGACACGCCATATAAATAATGCCTCCAAATCTTCAGTGCGTGAACAATGGCTGCTAGCTCCAAATCATGAACTGGATAATTCTTCTCATGGATCTTCAACTATCGTAAAGCATATGCAACAACCTTGTCATTCTGCATCAACACCGCACCAAGTCCAATACGAGATGCATCGCAATACACTGTATATGGCCCTGAACCTGTAGGCAATATCAACACCGACGTCGTAGTCAAAACTATCTTGAGCTTTTGAAAGCTCGCCTCACACTCGTCTGACTACCTGAACTGGGCACCCTTCTGGGTCAACATGGTCATCGGGGCTGCAATAGATGAAAACCCCTCCACAAACCGACGGTAATAGCCCGCCAAACCCAAGAAACTCTGGATATCTTTAGCTAACGCGGGTCTAGGCCTGTCTTTGACTGCTTTGATCTTCTTAAGATCCACCTGAATACCTTTTGCTGATACAACAGACCTAAGAATGCAATTGAACTCAACCAAAACTTAGATTTCAAAAACTTAGCATATAATTGACTGTCCCTCAGAGTCTGGAGAACGACTCAAAGATGTTGCTCATGTTCTTCCCGGCTGTGGGAATAGATTAAAATATCATCAATGAAGACAATCACGAAGGAATCCAAATAAGGCTTGAACACTTGGTTCACCAAATCCATGAAAGCTGCTAGGGCATTTGTCAACCTGAATGACATCACTAAGAACTCATAATGCCCGTACCAAGTGTGGAAAGCTGTATTAGGGACATCAGATGCCCTAATCCTCAACTGATGGTAGCCAGATCTCAAATCAATCATCGAAAACACTTTGGCACCTTGAAGCTGATCAAACAAATCATCAATCCTCGGTAATGGATACTTATTCTAGATTGTGACCTTGTTCAACTATCGATAGTCTATGCACATCCTCATCGATCCATCCTTCTTCTTAACAAACAACACCGGCGCAACCCAAGGCGAGACACTTGGTCTAATAAAGCCTTTATCGAGCAAATATTACAACTGATCTTTGAATTCTTTCAACTTTGGCGGGGCCATACGATATGGCAGGATAGAAATGGACTGAGTGCCCAGAGCCAAATCAATGCAAAAGTCAATATCCCTGTCGCATGGCATCCCCGATAGGTCTGAAGGAAATACCTCTGGAAACTCACGAACAATGGGCATAGAATCCATAGAAGGAACTTCAGCACTAGAATCACGAACGTACGCCAAATAGGCCAAACATCCCTTATGAACCATATGCCGAACCTTAATATATGAGATAACCCTGATGGTAGAATGACCAGGAGTCCCTCTCCACTCCAACCAAGGCAACCCCGACAATTCTAGAGTCACGGTCTTGGTGTGACAATCCAATATAGCATAATAAGGGGATAACTAGTCCATCCAAAAAATGACATCGATGTTTACCATGTAGAAAAGTAGGAGATCTACACGGGTCTCAAGACTCCTAATAATAACCACACACGAGCAATAGACTCGATCTACAATAATAGAATCACCCACCGGTATAGACACATATACTGGTGCACTCAAAGAATTACGAGGCACAACTAGATAAAGGGTAAAATAAGATGACACATAGAAATATGTCAACCCCAGATCAAATAGAACTGAAGCATCTCTATTGCAAACTGAAATCGTACCTGTGATAACTACATCAGAGGCCTCAGCCTCAGGTCTGGCTGGAATAGCATAGCATCTGGGCTGGGCCCCATAACTCTGAACTACATCCCGAGGACGGCCTTCTACTGGCTGGCCTCCACCTCTAGCTGCCTGACCTCCACCTCTAACAGCCTGACCTCCACCTCTAACACCTCGACCTCCACCTCTAGTTGGCTGAGCGGGCGGTGGAATACTTGGTGCCTAAACCATGGCACGGGAATCCTGATGTTGAGAGCTGCTCGATGCTTGAGGGAAAAATTTAGCAATATGCCTCGTACCACCAAAAGTATAACAAGCCCTCGGCTATTAGGATTGCTGACCCTAACAGCTTGAGTGGCCACCCTGAAAACTCTGGAGTGGAGGCGCACTGATAGGAGATGGTGATGCACTGTAAGGTAGCTGATCTGAATACTGCATATGAGAACCATGACCACCTGGAGAACCATGAGAAGCCTGAAGTGTTTAATGAAATGACCTGGGAGAATGGACCCTACCAAAATAATCCCTACCTCTAGATGAGGCACCAGTGAACATGCTATAATGACGAGGCCTCTTGTCAGACCCCTGACCACTCCCCTGCAATAGAACCATCTCAACTCTTCTGGCCACATTGGCCTCATCCTGAAAAGAAATCTTGCTCCCTATCTCCTTAGTCATCTGCAATCGAATCGGTTGAGTGAGTCCCTCAATGAACCTCCTCACCCTCTCTCTCTCTCTCTATGGGAAGTATAATAAGAGCATGACGGGCCAAGGCAATGAACATGTCTCGTACTAAGTGACGGTCATAGAACCCTACTAGAGATGCTCAAACTACCTCCAATAGCTCTCCTTTTGAGTGATAGGTAGAAACATCTCCAGAAATAGCTGAGAGAACTGATCCCAAGTCAAAGCCGGTGACCCAGATGATCTATCCAAACAATAATCCCTCCACTAAGTCTCTGCAGAACCTGACAGATGGAAAGCAGCAAAGTCGACCCCATTGGTCTCCACTATCCCCATGTTCCGTAGAACCTCATGATAGTTGTCCAAATAGTCCTGGGGATCCTCTGAAGATGTAACCACTATAAGTAGTAGTGAAGAGCTTGGTGAACCTGTCCAAACTCCACAAAGCATAAGCAGACATAGTTGCTCCATCACCGGTTTGAGCTACATCACCCGACTGAACTACTCTAACTGGCTGAGCTACTGGACTCTGAAACTGAGGAGCCATCTGCTCTGGAGTGCGAGTAGCGGGAGTATGTGCTCCTCCGCCAGCTTGAGAGACGGCTGGTGCTACAAGAAGTAAGCCTGCCTGGGCGACACTCTCTATAAGGCCCACTAGACGGACCAGAGCATCGTGGAGTACCGGGGTGACGATGAACCCCTCTGGGACCTGAGCTGGCCCTACTGGAACGGTCTGGGCTGGAGCCTCCTCTTCAAACTCTACCCGAGGCTCCGCCACTGGTGCTGCTGCTTCGGGCTGAGCCCTGCCCCTACCTCAGCCTTTAGCACGGCCTCGTCCTCTACCCCACGTAGGAGCTGTCACTAGGGGCTCAGGCTGCTGATCGGCAGATTAAGCGGTACGTGTTCTCACCATCTACCAAAGAATAGAGGGAAGTTCAATTAGCATTGAAAAGTCAAATCGCATAATAGAGAAGAATAAATGTGAAGTTATTCCTAAACTCTGTAGCCTCTGGGGATAAGCACAGACGTCTCCGTACCGATCCCTCAGATTCTACCTAGCTTGTTCATGAATTGTGAGACCTAAGCAACTTAGAGCTGTGATACCAACTTGTCACGACCCAGATTTCCCACCCTCAGGAGTTGTGATGGCGCCTACTCGTGAAATCTAGGCAAGCCAACTATTAAGGTTCTACACATTAACAATCAACCCAAACCATTATTAATAGTAATTATAGCTAAATAAATGAAAAGTGTGGAAGAGTTATAATAAATCCAAATACTTCAATACACATCTACCCAAGAATTTGGTGTCACAATTTCACGAACGTCTAAGATTTTACTACAAACACAAGTCTAAGAAAAATACAACTATTCTCGGAAATGAAAGAGACAACAGAAAGCTAAAACAGGAAAGGGCGACTATAGGCTCTGCGGACGCCAGCAGATCTACCTTGGTCTCCCTAGACTGAAGGCAGCTACCTCAGCTACTCACCGGGTCCAGTACCGAAATCTGCACAAAAGAGTGCAGAGTGTAGCATCAGTACAATCGACCCCATGTACTGTTAAGTGTCGAGCCTAACCTCGGAGAAGTAGTGACGAGGCTAGGATACGACAACCACATAAACTTGTGCAGTTAAATCATATACAAATAAAATTATAATAACCGGAATCAACAGAATAAGATGAGAATGGGACATGCTGCGGGGAATATCAGATTCTAACAATAAAACAATAAAGAAGCATCAATAAAGAAGCATAATGAATATCATATCTATATCAACAAGAATAATGAAACGGTAACACATGCACAACATCACCGTTCATGCTTTTACTCTCGTTCTCACCATATGAAATCACAGAAACGGCACGGCATCACCCTTCGTGCATTACCTCACATAATTATGACACGACATCACCCTTCGTGCATTATACCTCACAATATCGGCATGACATCATGCTTCGTGCATTAACTCTCAAATCATGGCACGACATCATCCTTCATGCAATAACACTCATATTATTTGCAAGGCATCACACTTCGTGCATTAACTCTCAAATCAAGGCACAACATCATCCTTCATGTAGTAACACTCATATTATTGGCACGGCATCACCCTTCATGCATTATACTCACTCACCATATCATGCACGACATCACCCTTCGTTCTTTTCACTCTTCCTCACCCAAACAATGGAAACAATATGTCCCGGCAAAGGAATCAACAATATCAACAATAACATCCGGGAAAGGGATTTAACAATATCAATTATAACATCCCGCCAAGGGATTCAGCTAAAACCAATCTCGTTTTCAACAATTTCTTTACATAATGAAACTCAACTTGAGACAATAATCAACAATAGTCAATTACCAAGAAATTTTCAGAAGCTCTATTCAACATTTATAATCATCAATTTGAGCATGATCGATACATAATATAGTCACAACAATCATGATATAAGACTCACGGGCATGCTTGACACAAACGTATAGATACTCGTCACCACACCGATACGTCGTACTCGATACTAACACATAGCAAATAAGACCACAACTCCTATTCCTACAAGCTAAGGTTAGGCCAAACACTTACCTCGAATCCACAGACAAGATTAAGCCTCAACTACCGCTTTACCTCTCAGTTCCACTTCCAATTTGCTTTTATCTAGTCACAATTTACTTAATAATATTAATAAATGCTAAATAAACCAATTCTAATGCATGATAATAGATTTCCCATTGTTTTCCTGAAAAAGTCAAAAATTGACGACGGGCCCGCTTGGTCAAAACCTGAAGTTCGAACCAAAACCTGATCACTCATTCACTAACGAACTCAAATATGTAATTAGTTTTGCAATCTGACCTCAAATTGAGGTCCAAATCCCCAAAATTTGAAAATCCTAACTTCTACCCAAAAATCCACAAATTCCCATAAAAACCCTAGATTTTGAAGTGAAATCATGTAAAAAGTTGTTATGGATTGAAAAAAATATGTTAGAAATCGTTTACCTATGATTTGGGGAAGAACTCTCTTCAAGAAATTGCTTATGTGAGTTTAGGATTTGAAAAGTTGTAAAATAAAGAGGAATCCCGTAAAAATCCCACTTAACGGGTCGCAGATGTCGCCATTGCGATAGGAGCTTCACAATTGCGAAGCTCATAAATCCTAACATGCTTCACTTGCAGTTGAGAAAAATTAGTCGCAATTGCGATACTGGCCCTCCCAATTGACTTTGCATTTGCGAAGGATGGGATCGCAAATGCGATCAAGGCAGGCCTGGGTTTTCTTCGCAAATGCGATCAAATCCTCGCAATTGCCAAGCCTGTTGGGCTCGCAATTGCGAAGCCTGACCTTGCAATTGCGAGATCAGAGCTTGCAACATCACTGAACCTGCAACAACTATTTTTCTAAGTCCAAATTCACTTAGTGGCCTATCCAAAACTCACCCGAGCCCTCGGGGCTCCAAACCAAACATGCACACAAGTCTAAAAATATCATATGGATTTGCTCGTGCAATCAAATCATCAAAATAACATCAACAACTACGAATTCAACCTCAAATTCATGAAATTTCTTAAGAACATTGAAATTTCCATTTTCTCAACTAAAGGTCCGATTTATACCAATTCAACTCTGATTCTTATTAAATTTCACGGATTCAACTTAATTATTATTATAAACTTGTACCGGGCTTCAAAACCAAGATACGGGCCCGATACCATCAAGAACACACATCATTTCACTTCTAAAAGCCTTTACATTTTTCAACAAACAATATTCTTTAAAAATTGTTTTCTCGGGCTATGGACCTCAGAATTCGATTTCGGGCATACGCTCGAGTGCCATATTTTACAATGGACCCTACGGGACAGTAAAATCACGGGTCCGAGTCCGTTTACCAATAATATTGACCAAAGTCAATCTTAATAAATATTAAAGGCCAAAATCAATCTTTCTCTTAAATTTCACATAAAAGCTCTTCGGAAACGCGCTCGAACTGCACACGCAAATCAAGGTGGGACAAAAAGAGGTTTTCAAGGCCTCGTGTCGTGCCCCCTTTTTCCCTCCGCGGAGAGAAGTACGGGTTTCGGCATTCATGGGGGTAATAACTCATTTTCTTTTGGGATTTGGGTATTTTGAAGAGTCGACACCTAACGGATTATGGTGCATTAGGGCACCTAGAGCAATTAACTCTTAGACTAGTTTGCATTACCAGAGATTTAGGGTAAGGGCTCAAAATAACCTTGAGAGGAAGGTATTAGGCACCCCTCGCGGTCCACAATGGTGGGTCCCGGACGAACTTATACTTATATGAATTAGTCCTTTTGACAAATAATAATTTTAACACATACTTGCAAATAAAGGCATTGTATGACTCAAGTAACAAAAAGGAAAAGACTTGAACAAATTGCACATATATAGATAAAAGTAAAGTTTAAACATCGGAAATTGGGAAAGAAGGGTCCTAGGTTGGTTAGCCTATAGGATCACCCCACACAATGCCCGATAATCACTCCTCAATGAGGGGCTACACGTGACATTAGCGCGTAGTCATTATATCCTTACTACCCAATTCCCTCCCTTGGTCATAGCCTAAAGCGTTCTAGCAACCTTGGAAGATATCCTATGCGTGCACTACCCGTCCCTTCCTCGTGGCCCTGCAGGTATTTAGGACCTCTAATTTTTGGTAGATCTAGACCATCCTAAAGTTTTAAATGATAAAAGTCTAGGTGTCAATCAAAAACAATTAGGACTGCATGATAAAAGTCTAGGCTCACATTTTACCTCCACAATCATAACAAACAAGTGCATGTCTCAAACAATAGTTTCAAGTATTTAAGAGAAACCCCTAAAACATGATATCTAAGTGGGCAGAAAGTATATAGCATTGAATTAGGATTGAAGTGTCAAAGACCTACTGATTTTAGACCTATGAATGTGAGCAGTTTTAAAGCGCATTTTTATAGTCACAGAGTTTTAATCACCCTACAGGCTTGCCTAGGCGTAATAGTGATGTCCTATGAGTATGATATCTATACTGATTAGGAATGCAGTAAAACAGTGAACAGTTTTTTAAACGGATAACTTGAGATCCTATAAACATGCTTTCTAGTGATATTAATAGAGGCAGCGTTTGAAAACATATTAAAGAAATAGATAGATTAATTAATTAAGTTGATTCAACATATATAAACACGAATTTGAACTGATTTATTTAACTGAACTGTTTTAAGTCCTATAGACATGATCTCTAGTTAAACAAGGTAAAAAACGAACAACGTTTATTTAACCAAAGTGAAACCCTCTATAGGCATGGTATCTATGAGCTGATTTTAACCCTATAGGCATTATCCCTATTATTAAAGCTATTTTTAGGTCCTATATGCATGGTATCTAATTATTAAAAGCTTATTTTAACCTATAGGCATGATATCTATTATTAAAGTCATTTAGATCCTATAGACATGATATCTAATTACGTGGAAGTAAAGAAAACATAACAAACACATTTGAATCAATACGACCTTATAGGCATGGTATCTACCAAATTTACCCAACATATATATATAAACCTACCTTTTTTCACTAATAACCCCAATGTCTGTTTAGAAAAAAATTATTGCAGACCAATGAATTAAATAAAAATACATAAATAACCAGGAGTTAATCTATAGGGAGCCTGTGGTAGGACCAAATGACTTCCAAGCCTCCAATAGCCTCAAATGCCCAAAGTTCCATAGCCAATTTCATGTCTAGGTGTGTCAAAGTTCCTTAAGGACCTCAAGGATCCTGAGCAGTGCTCACACCTAGACCTTTTCTCAAACAATAACTGATTTAGATGCAGTGTGGAAAGGTCAGCTCTGACATGCCAGAGTTCAAAGAAATCTCAAGGATCTCAAGGCAGTACACATAT
Organism: Nicotiana sylvestris; assembly: GCF_000393655.2. NCBI lineage: Eukaryota > Viridiplantae > Streptophyta > Magnoliopsida > Solanales > Solanaceae > Nicotiana > Nicotiana sylvestris. The sequence continues at coordinate 110,877,393 of NC_091062.1, forward strand.
CAGAGGGGCAAAACCTAGTATTCTAAGAGTGAAGTGAGAGCGCTTGATATAGTTTTGAAAAGGTTTTGAAGATAGTACAGAGATGACTTTAAAAGTAAAAAAGGTTTTTCTGAAATATGAAATAGTTTGGTGGTAAAAGATAGTTATAGAAGAGTACCAAAACAGCAGACAATCAAGTGGTCATAAAAAGGACATCCATATTCAGAAAACAGATATCACATGGTAATAAAGGGATTGGGGAACATAAGAGTCACATTGGGGTACATGGATAGGGTATATAGGAAACATATAGTCAACCAGACTGCATAAACACTTAGGATCGTAGGGACTTTAGCAGGCAAGTCATGGACAGTAAGTAGTTAAGACATAGATCATAGTTGACATGTCTTGAACAGGATTAAATATACAGTTTAGACATGCTAGGTAAAGAAGTAAGCAGGAAAGAGTGCAGAGTATAAAGCATACATTGAATAAGACAGAGTTTTAGACATGCTAGGCAAAGAAATAAGCATGAAAGAGTGCATAATATAAAGCATACATTGAACAGGACAGAGTTTAGACATGCTGAGCAAAGAAGTAAGCAGGAATACAAGTCGAATTCATAACTGATGAACTAGTGCAGGAATGAAACATATAGGGTTTGGATTTCAAAGCTTAACTAGAGACATACCAGTTGATGAAAAGGGTGCATAATACAAAACAGATGAAGTTCCAATATCTAGCCTAGGCTTTCAGCCGGCTAGATCAGTGAGTAGCACAAGTAGCAGAAAAGAAAGAGAACTTTAGAGTGTAAGTGTGCTTTTTGTGAACTAGTGTTCTGTTTTTTTGAAGCGAGAATAGGAGAGAGCTTATATAGCAGTTTGAGGGTAGAGTTAATAAGGTAAAAGAATCAGAAATCAGCAATTAAGGGCAAATCAGAATTCAATCGTATAATGAGTTCAGAATAGACTCCTTTAATTAGGGGCAATTAGCCAAACAGTAACAACAGGGGTTTAATTAAGGCAAAAAATACCAAACCATACCAAATAAAGAATCAGTAAGAATCCCAAAGTTATACGGGCAATCAATTAAGGCAGAGACGACCAATTAAGGTTATAAACAAGGAAACAAATAAAGTCTATGTATACCAATCTTTAACGGAGTAATCAATCACTCAGAATTTTAAAGTAATTGATTTCTAGAAAGAATATATATAAATTCCCATAAATAGAAAAATAAACTAAGCAAATTTCACAGAAACATAGAACTTAGTCGAAAAATTAGGTTAGGACCCTAATAGGGCCCAGTAAGAGGGAAAATCACGAAAGAGTCAGCAGATTTAGCAGATAAGGTAAGAAATGAATAGTCAAGATGAACACAAACATATAGAATCAGTGAAAAGTTGAATTAAGAATCTCAGTAGAGGCATATTAGGACAAGAAAACCACGATAAATCACAAGAACCAAGGCAAGAACGCAATCAGTACACCAGTACTCATAAACCAAAGAATGTCAAAAATTAGGGTTTTTAGTATAAACGAGTTAAAGTTGTCACGAACTTACGGAATCAGTCAAAACACATAAGAAGCAGAAGATCAAACACTCAAAAAATTAAGAAATGTTTTGAAAAAGAAATCTCAGAAACCCTAATTTAGAGAAAGATGAAGAATCGCTCAAAAATCAAATGATTTTTGTAAACAATCATAAGATCATTATAAAACTCAGATTAAACAAGTCTAAATCATCTCAGATCTATACAGATCTAAGAGGTTCAGAAAAAGAAATTAGGGTTTCGAAGAGAACGATACAGAGATGAAAAAACATGCTTAGAATCCCATAGATCATAGTCGATATAGGACGATCTTACTCGGAACCACACTGGAACAGCCTGAAACAAGCGAGAAAGGGACCATAGATGCAAGCCAACTGACAGTGGTCCCTTGAGGATCCTGGGGATGGTAATACCAAAGTGATAGAGGCTACTAGAGGCCTGGGGTGGTGGGAAACCACCGCAGATAGCCATAGATGAGTGACAGTGAGGTTCGATTAGGGTTAGGTTTGAGAATGTTCGAGAGAAGAGAGGAGTTTCAAGGTGGCGAATGGTGTAGAATGAAAGGGTTTTTTGGGGGGGGAGGGGGTCGTTTGGTTTATTTTAGGTAAGGGTGTTTGTGGCCGTTGATCTCTATGATCAACGGCTGAGATTGAAGGGGTTTTGGGGCCGGATCGGGTAGTAGGGTTTGGGCTAGGTAATTTGAATTAAAAATTGGGCTGGTTATTGGGTCGAGATAGGGCTAAAAATTGAAATAAAATAGGCCAGATTTTAAATAGCCACTTTAATAGCTACATAATTTGTAAAAATAGTAAATAAGTTCCAAAAAATAATTTCGTGTACTAAAATAATTTAAAATAGTTATTTAATATTTTAAAAATATCAAACATCCTGTTATGCATCAATAATGTAATTATACATTAATAAATGCTATTATTGCAAAGATGTGCAATTTAGCCTAAAAATGTAAATGCAATTATAAAAAATTCCCTGAAAAATATTTAAACAATTATGATGGCATAAATAATGAAATTAAATTACCAAATCTTCACAAAAGTAATTTGAAGGATAATTATTGGATATTTTATAAATAAAAGTGAAGAAATAAATCGATTTAGAGCTTTTAAAAATTATAGAAAAATTATAAAAATGCTTATTGATCATAGCGGACTCAACCTAAGGAAGAGTGGGTGCTAATACTTTTACCCAATAGCGGTATCGGGGTCAATTTTTCACAGGGAGCTTCAATTTGGAGTTGAGTGTTTGTATGGTCTAGGACTATGTTTTAGCTCCTAATTGATCTTCTAACATTTTTGGTATTCTTTTGATTATCAACTACAATATAGCAACTACAAATTTAAAGCTAAGTTAGGCTAAGATATTGATTCTAAGTTGTATGCAATATAGAGAAAGGCACTAGGGTCGTGGCATGCATCTAGGTGGTCAACTAACGGGTAGAGATTCCTAATGCAAGAATGATGAATATGGGACTTATGCTATAACCGTTGCACTTTTGCACTCACTCTCACACCTCTCGGTAGAGAGAGTGATTTTGCCCAATTGACTCTCTCGAGACCAATTGGGTAGGCCAATTTGCCCAAGCAACTTATGGTTCAAGTTGGGTAATTACTCTCTCGAGGTTTAACCCGTTAATTGGGACTACCATTCTCATGGGTCCATCCCAATTCCTTGTTGGAATTAATCTTGGGGTCATAGACTCTCTTTCTCAAGAAGAGTCAAGACTCACTAAGCTAGACTTAGTGTTTGCAACCACCAAATCTTAATGAAAACATAAGATTAATCCAAATAACAAATACCCAACATCATTCATGCACTAAACAATCACACCCATTAATTACCCACACTAGGGTTGAGCCACAACCCTAGCTAATGGGTTTAGCTAGCCATAATAGAAACAGAAATTGAAGAAATAGTAGATGAAATTGACATAATAATTAACTACAATGTTAATCTACTCAAATCCACGTTAATACTAGAAGAAATTGCCCAAAATGGACTAAAACTATGAAGTCTCGAGTTCAGCTGCTATCTGATAAAAAACCAAAACTGAAAAAAACTGATCCTAAAAAGTAAAATGTTCTATTTATACTACACAGGAAAAACACGACAAAAATACCCCTGAGGGTCTGGCGCGGACCGCGCACAAATGACGCACGACCGCGTAGGGTTTTGGGTCTTCATATCTTGCTTCTGGCACTGGGGACGTGGACCGCACAAATGTGACGCGCGGCCGCGTGAACTTCATCCACGCGGACCGCACTGATTAGGTGTGCGGCCGCGTGGGCTTTTGCCTTGAATGATTGGGTCTCTGACACTCTTAGGCCCGGACCGCGTAAAAAGGGGCGCGGACCGCGCATCTTGACTTAAAAATGGCATGGCCTCTGAACTTTCCTGCGCGGCCGCATGGAAAAACAGTGCGGACCGCGCAGGTTGACCTTGAAAATGCCCAGCCTCTGAACTCTCCTGTGCGGCCGCGTGACAAAACAGTGCAGACCGCACAAGTCATTTTGTTCCCCCTTTCAGTTGTCTTTTGACACTTGGCAGATTTCACTCCTTTTTGAGCCGATCTTTGGTATTTGTCATCTTGTCGTTCAAACCTGCAATCAAGCGCAACTTGTAAGCATTTTGGGACAAATTTATAGCAGTTAATGCACAAAGCTTAGGTAAGAATGGGTATAAAACATGTAAAAATCACAGTTATCACTTATGCATGCTTATAACTGCATATATGCTATTTTGAAAGTATATATATGTGTTAAAAATATATGAAGAAAAATTGTGTATCAACAGCTACCCCTCTTTACTCGGGAAGGATGAAAGAGTTTTCTGGTAAAGAAATGCTGGCTAATTTTGACCGAACGGGATGTTTTGAAAGACAGAGGCTGGACTCTAGTCTTTGAGCTGCCAAAATATCCATAGTTTTACAGGAATCAGGCCATGTGTAGTTCTGGATTCATTGGCAGAATATACCGATGAAGTCATCGCTAGAACGGACACGAGATGCAAGAGCGGTTATAGTAAGAGGTTAAGTTTGAGATAGTTTGAAAGAACTGGAGCGAGGTCGCTTTTGCTAGGATAGCGGTTGCTTGTTGTTCACCTGCAGATGAAAAGATGCTACAGACATGAATTTGCGCAAAAATTTAGACATGATGTAGATTCTCTTTGGACCATGAAGGTTGTCTTTCGATGGTTAAAGATGGCGTCCTTGGACCATGATGTCCTGGGCCATGAATATTTTAGCGAGGGATTCGCAGGCCATGAAATATTGTTCTCAGACCATGCAGATGGTGCTTCCGAACCATGACACCTTGGAATAATAATATGCAAATTCGAGGGATCCTCAGGCCATGGCATGGTGTCTTCCGACTATGAGGATGATGCCTTTTAGACTATGACACCTTTAGATAGATTGGCGATATTTCATCCCATGAGTTGCAATAATATGATGTTAACAAGATAGGGCTTAGTCTTTGTAAAATGGAGGGCGGAGCTTAGCCCGATTAAAAAGCAAATAGATAGTGCTAGAAATAGAGCAATATTTGTGCAAAGAGGGACAATGCTTAGTTCCATGCAAATGCGGAGGTAGGGATTAGCCTCATGAAAGAATGGAAGCAAGGATTAGCCTCATGCAAATAGGGAGGCAGGGATTAGCCTCAAGCAGATATGAAGGCAGGGATTAGCCTCATGCAGATGTGGAGGCAATGATTAGCCTCATGCAGATATGGAGGCAAGGATTAGCCTCATGCAAGTATGGAGGCAAGGATTAGCCTCATGCAAATAGGGAGGCAGGGATTAGCCTCATGTAGGTATGGAGGCAAGGATTAGCCTCGTGCAAATATGGAGGCAGGGATTAGCCTCATGCAGATATGGAGGCAGGGATTAGCCTCATTCAGATGTGGAGGCAAGGATCAGCCTCATGCAGATATGGAGGCAAGGATTAGCCTTATGCATATATGGAGGCAAGGATTAACCTCATACAAGTATGGAGGCAAGGATTAGCCTCGTGTAAGTGTGGAGGAAAGGATTAGCCTCATGCAATTATGGAGGCAGGGATTAATCTCATGCAGGTATGGAGGCAGGGATAAGCCTCATGCAAATATGGAGGCAAGGATTAGACTCATGCAATTATGGAGGCAAGGATTAGCCTTATACAAGAATAGAGGCAAGGATTAGCCTCATGCAGGTATGGAGGCAGGGATTAGCCTCGTGCAAATATGGAAGCAGGGATTAGACTCATGTAGATATGGAGGCAAGAATTAGCCTCATGCAGATGTGGAGGCAAGGATTAGCCTCATGCAGATGTGGAGGCAAGGATTAGCCTTATGCAGATTTGGAGGCAAGGATTAGCCTAATGCAAGTATGGAGGCAGGGATTAGCCTCATGCAATTAGGGAGGCAGGGATTAGCCTCATGCAAGTATGGAGGCAGGGATTAGCCTCATGCAAGTATGGAGGCAGGGATTAGCCTCATGAAAATAGGGAGGCAAGGATTAGCCTCATGCAAATGGGGGGGCAGGGATTAGCCTCATGTAGATATGGAGGCAAGGATTAGCCTCATTTAAATATGGAGGCAGGGTTTAGCCTCATGCAAATATGGAGACAAGGATTAGCCTCATGCAGATGTGGAGGCAAGGATTAGCCTCATGAAGATATGGAGGCAAGGATTAGCCTCATGCAGATGTGGAGGCAAGGATTAGCCTCATGCAGATTTGGAGGCAAGGATTAGCCTAATGCAAGTATGGAGGCAGGGATTAGCCTCATGCAATTAGGGAGGCAGGGATTAGCCTCATGCAATTAGGGAGGCAGGGATTAGCCTCATGCAAGTATGGAGGCAGGGATTAGCCTCATGCAAGTATGGAGGCAAGGATTAGCCTCATGAAAATAGGGAGGCAACGATTAGCCTCATGCAAATGGGGGGCAGGGATTAGCCTCATGTAGATATGGAGGCAAGGATTAGCCTCATTTAAATATGGAGGCAGGGATTAGCCTCATGCAAATATGGAGACAAGGATTAGCCTCATGCAGATGTGGAGGCAAGGATTAGCCTCATGTAGATATGGAGGCAAGGATTAGCCTCATGAAGATGTGAAGGCAAGGATTAGCCTCATGCAGATGTGGAGGCAAGGATTAGCCTCATGCAGATTTGGAGGCAAGGATTAGCCTAATGCAAGTATGGAGGCAGGGATTAGCCTCATGCAATTAGGGAGGCAGGGATTAGCCTCATACAAGTATGGAGGCAGGGATTAGCCTCATGCAAGTATGGAGGCAGGGATTAGCCTCATGCAAATGGGGGGGCAGGGATTAGCCTCATGTAGATATGGAGGCAAGGATTAGCCTCATTTAAATATGGAGGCAGGGTTTAGCCTCATGCAAATATGGAGACAAGGATTAGCCTCATGCAGATGTGGAGGCAAGGATTAGCCTCATGAAGATGTGGAGGCAAGGATTAGCCTCATGAAGATATGGAGGCAAGGATTAGCCTCATGCAAGTACGGAGACAAGGATTAGCCTCATGCAAATAGGGAGGCAGGGATTAGCCTCATGTAGGTATGGAGGCAGGGATTAGCCTCACACAGGTATGGAGGCAGGGATTAGCATCATGCAGGTATGGAGGCAGGGATTAGCCTCATGCAGGTATGGAGGTAGAGATTAGCCTCATGCAAATAGGGAGGCAGGGTTTAGCCTCATGCAGGTATGGAGGAAGGGATTAGTCTCATGCAAATATGCGGGACAAGGCTTAGTCCTATGCAAAGAGCGAGAGTAATATATTTCTTAGCTGGAGATGTGTTCGGTGTCTGATGTCCAGATTGATAGTGAATTTGCTTTGTGTATACATATTTGCGAATGTTATCGCTACGTCAAATGTGCCTGCGTTCAAAGAAAAATTATAAGTTTTGTGAGGGGGAGGTTGGTTCGTGCTTTTGTCCGCTAGCCTTGCTTTGCTCCGTTCTGGAGGCCTTTTCGAGTTTCCATGGGTAACACCTGACTGTTATGGAAATAAAGTTATTTTTGACAAAAATAGAGTTATTTTAGAAACATGTTGAAGTATCAAGTGATTTTTTTAGATGAACTAGTGACTATAACACATTTCAAAGACATTGCCCTTTCAAAATTCTACCCCAATTTGGTAGATGTTCATTTGACGATTTGCGGGTAATAGGCCTTGCTGAACCTTCTTCGGAATTTTGAGAATCCTTCTCAAAATTTTGCCCCGGTTTATTAACCAATTTCTGACTGTCTGACATATACTGGCGTTGGCTGGACTTGCTTCGGAATTTTGAGGGTCTGCCCCAGTTTCTGATCTTGGGGGAAAATGGAAATTTTATTATGATATGACCGAACCTATAAGGTTGCCTACGTATCCCCTCTTAAACGGGAATCAGGTCAAGCGTAGTTCAACTACATCAGATGAGGAAATGTAAATAATCTAAGCATAGTATCTCTTGACTGCTTCTGAATTGATTGGTTTTTGCCGGATTTCTCCATCCATCTCTACAAGTATGAGTGATCCTCTTGTCAGTACCCCGTGAACTATATACGAACCTTGCTAGTTGGGAGAGAATTTTCCTTTGGCTTTATCTTGATGTGGGAAGATCTTCTTCACCGCCAGCTGCCCTGGTGCAAAATGCCTTGGTTTGACCCTTTTGTTGAAAGCTCTGGATATTCTGTTCTGATAAAGTTGGCCATGAAACATGGCGTTCATCCTTTTTCCATTGATAAGGGCCAATTGTTCATAGCGGCTCCTTATCCACTTTGCATCGCTGAGTTCAGCTTCCTATATGATTCTTAAAGAAGGAATCTCTACCCCAGCTGGAATTACAGCTTCAGTACCGTAGACCAACATGTAGGGAGGTTCCCCGGTTGATGTGCGAACTGTGGTGTGGTATCCTAACAAAGCGATGGGTAGCTTCTGGTGCCATTATTTGTGGTTTTCTACCATCTTCCTTAGTATCTTCTTGATGTTTTTTTGGCGGCTTCTACAGCTCCGTTCATCTGAGGTCTGTAGGCTGTGGAATTCTTGTGCTTGATTTTGAAAGTTTCACACATATCTTTCACCAGATCACTGTTGATATTAGCGGCATTATTAGTAACAATGGACTCGGGAACTCCAAATCGGCAAATAATAGGATCTTTGACAAAGTCTGTGATGACTTTCTTGGTTACAGCTTTGTTAGATGCGGCCTCTACCATTTTGTGAAATAATCAATGGCCACTAGAATAAACCTGTGCCCATTTGAAGCAGTGGGCTCAATCGGACCAATGACATCGATTCCCTAGGCGGTGAATGGCCAAAGTGAGCTTGTTGCATTGAGTTCTTTCGGCGGCACTTTTATCATATCGGCATGTATCTGGCATTGGAAGCACTTGCGGACATACTGGATGCAATTTGTCTCCATGGTCATCCAAAAGTAACTGGCCCTAAGTATCTTCTTAGTCAAGACAAAACTATTCATGTGCGGGCCACAGGTCCCAGCATGTATATCCTCAAGCAATTTAGAAGCTTCTTTTGCGTCGACACATCTTAGCAGTCCCAAATCGGGAGTTCTTCTATACAGATTTCCTCCGCTGTGGAAGAAATGATTGGGCAATCTCCAGAATGTGCATTTCTGAGCGTGTTTTGCATACTCCAGATATTCTCCTTTTGCCAAATACTCTTTGATGTCATGGAACCAAGGTTTTCCATCTGTTTCTTCTTCAACATGGGCATAATACGCCAGCTGATTATGAATCTTCACTAGGATGGGATCAATGAAATTCCTGTTCGGATGATGTATCATAGATGACAAGGTGACCAATGCATCGACAAACTCATTATGAATTCTGAGCACATGTTGGAATTCTATTTTTGTGAACCTCTTTCTCAATTCCTGCACATGGTGCAGATATGGCAATATCTTGGAATTCTTGGTTGCCCACTCTCCTTGTACCTGGTGCATAAGCAAATCTGAATCACCGATTACCAGCAGCTTCTGAATGTTCATGTCAACTGCCATGTTGAGTCCTAGTATGCAGGCTTCATATTCTGCCATGTTGTTGGTGTAGGGAAATCTGAGTTTAGCGAATACCGGATAATGTTGACCTGTTTCTGGTACCAAAACTGCTCCAATGCCCACTCCTTTGAAATTTGCAACTCCGTCAAAGAACATCCTCCAACCGTCGTATGCTTCGGTAATGTCTTCACTACAAACGGCACTTCTTCATTAGGAAAATACATTTTAAAGGGCTCGTATTCTCCTCCCACCGGATTTTTAGCAAGATGATCTGCCAACGCTTGTCCTTTGACCGCCTTTTGAGTTACGTAGACGATATCAAATTCACTTAACAATATCTGCCATTTGGCCAACTTTCCAGTCGGCATGGGCTTCTGAAATATATACATCAAAGGTTCCATCCTGGATATGAGGTATGTAGTATAGGCACAGAAGTAATGCCTCAATTTTTGAGTTGTCCAGGTCAAAGCACAACAAGTGCATTCTAGCAGAGAGTACCGTGCTTCGTAAGGTGTGAACTTCTTACTCAAGTAATATATGGCTTGCTCCTTTCTCCCTGTCTCATCATGTTGTCCCAGAACACATCCGAAGGCTCCATCTAATACAGATAGATAGATTAGCAAAGGCTACCCCGGCTCTGGCGGGACCAGAACCTGTGGAGTGGACAGGTACTCCTTGATCTTGTCAAAAGCTTTCTGACAATCCTCGGTCCAACTTGTCTCGGCATCTTTCCTCAACATCTTGAAGATGGGTTCACATATGACTTTGGACTGTGCTTTGAAGCGACTGATATAATTGAGATGTCCTTGGAAGCTCATCACGTCATTTTTGCTCCTATGTGGCAGTAACTGCTGAATGGCTTTGACTATAGATGGATCCAGCTCGATCCGTTAATAACTGACAATGAATCCCAGTAACTTTCCTACTGGAACCTCGAATACACACTTTGCGAGGTTCAGTTTCAAGTTGTACCTCCTTAGCTTGTCAAAGAACTTTCTCAAGTCCGCTACTCTTGAATTTGATAATGACGTCGTCTACATACACCTCTATCTCCTTGTGTATCATATCATGAAAGATGGTTGTCATGGCTCTCATGTAAGTAGACCCATTATTCTTTAGACCAAATGGCATCATCTTGTAGCAGTATACTCCCAAGGTGTGATAAAAGCTGTTTTCTCCGTGTCTTCTTCATCCATCCAGATCTGGTGATAACCCGTGAAGCAATCTACAAAGGATTGGAGTTCATGCTTGGTTCAATTGTCGATCAAAATGTGTATGTTTGGTAGTGGAAAGTCATCATTGGGACTTGTTCTGTTTAAATCTCGATAGTCAACACATACCCTGACTTTCCCATCCTTCTTCGGAACTGGCACAATGTTAGCTAACCAGGTTGCGTACTCGACCACCCTAAGAACTTTGGCTTTGATCTTCTTGGTAACTTCCTCCTTGATTTTCAGGCTCATATCTGGTTTGAACTTTTTGAGTTTCTGCTTCACTGGCGAATACATGGGATTAGTAGGCAACTTGTGAGCCACTATGGATGTGCTCAAATCGGTCATGTCATCATACGACCATGCGAAAATGTCCTCATAATCTTTTAGGAAACGGATGTACTCTTCCTTCTCTGTTGGTGACAAATGAGTGCTGATGCGAGTCTCCTTGACGATATCGGTGTCCCTAAAATTTACTACTTCGGTTTCGTCCAGATTGGACTTAGGATTATTCTCAAAGATTTCAACTTCCTCGGGTATCTCATCTTCTTAATCTAAATCACTATTCTCATGTTACAATTGCCTCATTACATGTCACAATAACCGGTTCATTAGGAAAAGTAATAATAATGATGTAGAAAGAAAAAGTGTAGAAAATAGTAGTGAATAATGAAGAGTAAATGCATTTGATTAAAATTAAACAACATCCAAACAAGTGCAGCTCGATGAATCGAGCATTTATTTTGATACAAGTAAACCTTTAAATCAAAATTGTTGAAAATCTTAAGTGCCTAGAATGGCTATAGAAATAAAATCTGCCAAGCTACTCAGGGACTCGGCGGGCCCGGGAAGGTGTGGCGGTCCAGTTCCTGAGAACAACTCCATTCTTCATAGTTTGAATAGTGAGGCCTTCTTCCTCTTTCTCCTCAATTATGGCACTGCAGTCCATGTCTTCATACTCCAAGAACAGATTCTTTAACCCAACTAATGCATCCTCTTCTGCAGTTCCTCATATTATATCAGCTTGGTGAAAAACTTGATCTAGACGTGGCATTGGTTGCTCAAGAGGGTAATACGGTCCGTACCATGGAGGCGACCAATCATTGTATTCTTGCCATGTGTACTGATATCCAAGCCTAAAGGTAGTACCATGACCCTTCAGTCGTATTGGTTTAGTGATACCCTGGAGATTCTTTCCCAGCCCTTTGTTGGGCTCATACCCAGACCATGCCAAAATGCTTTCTATTTTACCGCTCAACCATTTATCTTTCTCCATGGAATTGGCACGTTCAATGTGATGATAGGTTTACCCTCCTAGCCTTCTCGTATGTCCAATGACCGGGATGGTTTGCCTGGTGTAAATGGGGTTACTCCCATCTCCATGAATGATCACCTCCTGACGATTCCATTCGAACTTCACGGCTTGATGTAATATGGAAGGCACGGACCCAGCGGCATGGATCCATGGTCGTCCTAACAGAAGATTATATAGGCCGGTATGTCATGCACTTGAAACTCGATGTCGAACCAAGTTGTCCCCATTTGCAAATAAAGGTTAATTACCCCGATCGTGGCTCTTTGAGACCCATCAAAAGCTTTCACATTCATGCTTCCTACCTGTGTTTCATGAAAACCTTTGTCCAACCTTTTCAGGGTGTCTAACAGACAAATATTGAGGCTCGAACCTCCGTCAACCAAAACCCTGGGAATGAATTTGTCTTCAAATTGTACTATAATATGCAATGCTCAGTTGTGATTCAATCCTTCAGGTGGTATCTCATCTTCGTGGAAGACAATCTTATGACTTTCCAGTACTTTCCCTACCATATTGGCCATGCTCAGTTGTGATTTAATCCTTCAGGTGGTAGCTCATCTTCGTGGAAGACGATCTTATGACTTTCCAGTACTTGCCCTACCATATTGGCCATCTCTCCACCGGTGATGATATTGGGTACATAAGCTTCACTCAGTACTTTCATTAAAGCATTCTTATACGCCTCTGAGATTTGCAACAGCGACAGGATGGATATCTGAGCTGGAGTTTTGATCAAATGATCGATGATGGAATACTCCTTTGCTTGTACTTTCCTCCACAGGTCATCTGGCCCTATTTCAATGACAGGTTGCCTGGTAGTGGTATCTTTGATTGGTTCTCCCAAATGTTTAGGTATGTAGACTCTTCCAGTCCTGGTCATTTCTTGTGCAGCATCGAATTCCTCAATTTTTTGTCTTTCCCTTTCACCGAGCTTCGGCAACGTAATCCCAGGGTATTGCTTTTGAGTCGAAAGGAGGTGTGGTTGACATTGTCACTGTGAAAGGTGTGACCACTTCTACTTCAAATGGAGCGGGGGTGGCCACAGGTGGAGCTACCTCTACCTCAAATGGGATCGGTGCAGCTACCTCGACCTCGATTGGTGACCGAGTCTGTACCACAATAGGAGTAAATGTGACTGCAACTTTAAAGTCATCGCCTTCTCGAATAAGCCCAATCGACCCCTTAGGGTCCCATTCTTCGTTCGTCTTTATCACATGTATCCCACCACCTCTATTATCAGGGACGGGGTTGTTGCGGACATTAGGTGAGACTTCCTTTGCATGTATGACCTTGTTGTCAATTAGCGTTTGTATCTTATCCTTCAATGTTCGACACTCATCAGTGGCGTGCCCCTTCATACCGCAGTGGTACGCACAAGCTTTATTCGGATTGACCCATTGGGATGGATTCTCTAATGTCATGGCAGGAATGGTACGCACCAGTGGCTTTCAACCTTTTATAAAGTTGGTCGATGGGTTCAACAGTGGCGGTGTATTGTCTGGATGTCTTGCGGTCGAAATTAGGTCTTCGTCTTAGAAATTTTGGCGAGTTGGAGGTGATTGGAAATGGGATGGTTGGGAGTTATAGGTGTGATAGACAGTGGCTGGTTGGGAATATTTGGGAGATAAAGACTGATATGTAGGTGGTGATGTTTGATATGTGGGTGGAGGTGTTTGATAGGTAAGTGGAGATTTTGGTCCCTGGGCCACCATTACTGCCCCAACGTCTCTCTTCTTTGATATACTTCTTGATTGTAACGCCTTGTTTGTGGCCTGTAATGGCTCAAAATTCGTTATCATCCCGCTTTTGATGCCTTACTCAATCCTTTCCCCAAGCTTCATGATATCGGAGAACTTATGGTTATCAATAACTATCAATATCTCATAATACTACGGATCCTACACTTTGACAAAGAATTTTTTCATCTGTTCCTCATCCAAAGATGGTCTGACCTTGGCCGCTTTCGACCTCCAACGAGTGGCATACTCGTGAAAGGTTTTGGTGGGTTTCTTCTTAAGACTCTGGATGTAGAAAACATCTGGCGCATTATCTGTGTTAAAGCTGAATCGGTCCATGAAATGGGACACCATACTCACCCAATTGAACCACTTCTTGGGATCCTGGCTTATATACCGGGACAGAGCATCTCCAGTAAGACTCCTCATAAAGCGTTTCATCCGGATTTTTTCATCCTTTCCGACCCCGACAAGCTTGTCACAATAGGTCCTCAAATGAATCCTGGGATCACCTGTGCTGTCAAACATCTCAAACTTGGGAGGTTTGTATCCCTCTGGCAGTTCTACATCTGGCTGTATGCATAGGTATTCATAGTTCAAACCTTCTATTCCTTTGCCGCCTTCGACACCTTGAACCCGACTTGTAAACTTCTTGAGTTCTTCAGCCATGTTCTTAATTAGCAAGTCCTTCTTGGAGGATTCCAGTGTATAGGAGATTGGTTGGATAGAGTGAGGTACGGTTTCTATGTATGTAGGGTTGCTTTGATGGGTGCCGGGGACTTGGGTGTAATGATGGTCATTGGTTGAGTTTTGAGGATTGGAAATGGGTTGTGGTGTGTTTTGGGAAGTGATAAGTGGAGGTTGGTGGGTACTGAATCGGTTGATGGTGATGTTGTGGAGGAGTTGGTACTGGTAAGGGATTGAGATTTTGGGGTGGGGTTACGTATTGATTAGGTGCAGGAGGATTTTGTGGGTGTTGGTTTTGTGTGTTTTGGGGAGATGCTGGGTTCTTTGTGTTTTGTTGGTTGATGTCGGGGACATTTAGAGTGAGTGATAAGTTTGCCAAGTTGTGGACCTGCTCAAGCTCTCCTTGTAGCTCTAATATCTTTTGTTCTAACCTCAAGACTAGATCATTTGGTGCCGGGGTACTATGGCCATCTGAACCTTCTGCGTTCTCAGCATTGTCCTTTTGAATACCACTTAAATCGTCCATTTTTTCTTTTCCTTTGCCTTTTGTGTTTCTTGGAGGTGGAGGAGGAGGAGGAGGTGGAGGGCCTATAGATCTGGTGTGATATGCTGATGATGCCATTATGAGCAAACCAACCTTAGGGGATAGGAATAAAGAATAAAGAAAAACAAAAAAGTAGACAAGTCAGTGAGGATTCTGAAATGTTTGCAGTATTTAAACACATATTGCGAGAATGTATTTGTGTCCTAATTTGGGAGCCTCATTGTGCCCGAGCTAGGCCTAGCGACAAGTAGATTTGGAGAACTTTAGATGCCAGTAAATACTTCATTTCATAATGTAAAAATAAACGAATCCCAAAATGACACTAAGACAATAGAAAAGTAAGTCACTACTGGCACTTGGCCTTATACATTTAGGAAAGCAAATAAATCTAACCTACTTGGTCCCAGAAGGACCTTCCCCAGATTTGATCTTCTTGACTCCATCATACAGGTTCCCCAGCTCGCGCAGACCCAACATCAGGTAGGCTCTGGCCAAATGTCCTCCTTCACTTCCTTCAGCATTCTAGCAATCCTCAATCCTCTTTATGACTTTACCCTCCAGCTCCACTAATCCTTTCTCCAGATATTCCAGCTTTCTGTTGGAAGTGATAGCCATCTCTTTCCACTCATCGATTAATCTCATGTTTTTTTGGTGTATTTTCCGGTGCTCATTCTTAGAGTCGTGGACCCTCTTGTGCAGCCTGTTGTATTTGACTTGAGCCTCAGCTTCTTCGTCTATGATCCTATTCCCTTGACCAGTTCCTAGCATCACCATCCCCTTTAGATTGTCCTCTAACCATGCTGGGTAGAGAGGTTCATACCCAGCACGATACCTGTCTGGCTCAATGATGTTCTTTTCCACAATGATCTTGTAGTGCCACATGTGCTGAGATTGGCACTTGTAAGGGACACCATCATTTTGAAAGCCTGCTCTGAAATGGCTCTTTTTGGCAATCATGGGTACAACTTGTTTCCTACCTGCTTGCGTCATGACTCGGATAGGGACATAAAGGTATATCCCTCTCAACCCAATAAGTGCCAAGTGTGGAGCATTCCTGGATCTGATGATGAATTCGTCTATTGGGAACCATTCAAACATCCATTGCCCCTGCTCCTCAGTCAGATTGTCAAAGAACTCTACCCACTCTTTGGCTCTTTCTGGCTGAGCAAACCTGTCCGAAATGTAAGTCATCCGCTTGGGGTGGCGGAAGGCAATATGGTCGTTCCAAGCCCTTTGCGGAAATTCTTGGTGATAATGACCTTCTGAATATGCTCTAATAACCACAACTACAACAGCAGATTACAACCCTCGAAATGTTTGATCCCCCTTTGATAGTGTTCCAGAGCCCTATAGATGTCGGTTATGATCATAGGGATTATAGTGTATGTTTGTCCATTGATCCCTTCCATCAGAGTTTTGGCTACCATGACCAACCTAGTATGGATTCTTTCCCTTTTCATTGGGAACACTATCAAGCCCAAGAAGCATACGATGAGCACGAACACTTTGCGGTAGATGTGTCCCAGAGAAGTGATAGAGAGCTCGTCGTGGAAGGTACAGTAGGACTAGCTATGGCCATATCTCTCATACAGGCATTCAAAGGGTATATAGGACTTCTCCAGGCATCCCAAGTCAGTATTTTTCTTCAACCCCATCATCGTTAGGAACCACTTACCAGTACGGTTCTCCGGTACCAACAGCCCACTATCCTAAGTCAATCCTGCAAGTCCCCTAATTTTCTCTAGGAGTGGAGTCATTTTTATGTCGTCGAAACGGAACATAGACCTTTCACTGTCCCAGAACAAAGTGGCAGCCTCGATCAACCTGTTGTTTGGTTGAATGTCTAGCAGGGAAGGCAAGTTACCCAGGTACTTTCTTACATGTTTCTTGTCACTTGAGGAAAGGTCCTCCCACTAATCTAGCAGTAATGGTGGAATGTTGCTAACCATACCGAATCTGGGGACCTCGTGCCTCGTTTTCTGCAAAAACAAAAAGGTTAGGCCCTTATCCCCCACCAGACTCGACTATTTATACATTCATGATTAGTATATTGGCATTTACTTCTCCAAATTAATGCATAGAATGTAGTTGTATCCATTGGGATTATGGAAACCTCGGTGCACTTTTGGATAAGGCTCGTCTTAAAGGATCATTATATGGACAACATATTAATCCGACTAGGTTTGACCATGATGCATGCACTATTTTAATCAGAGTAAGGTTACTATGGGGGTCTAGACTGGTACCCTCAAGCGAAAAACTTGAGGGGAAAAGGCATGGAACCATCGACTGCACCGCTGATCGACTAGTTTACCGCAAAAAAGCCTTTCCAATTTAAGGGTAATAAATAGGAAGAGCGCAACCACTGATCAAGTGTCGCTATAGGATTTAATACGCACGAGTGGAGTATGATGTAGAGCATGATATATGCGGCAATAAATATCATGTAGTCAATTATTTGCACGTAGGGAAAATAAATACAATATTTAAATAATTGAAAGATAGTTACGGAAAAAGAAAACAAGGAGACAAGTCAGTTTCAGAAGAAATAAAGAAATCATAAATGCTTGATAGCAATTAAATTCAGATAAGGGGAAAGAGTACATAGGATAAAGCATGCTTGGACTAATTCACAAAAGATAAGTTCGTTATGGTAAGAGCCTAAAGGTATCCCCAGTGAAGTCACCATGCTGTCGCGCCCCCTTTTTTCCCTCCACGGAGAGAAGTTCGGGTTTCGACATTCATGGGGGTAATAACTCATTTCCTTTTGGGATTTGGGTATTTTGAAGAGTTGCCACCTAACGGATTATGGTGCGTTAGAGCACCTAGAGCAATTAACAGTTAGACTAGTTTGAATTACCAGAGATTTAAGGTAAGTGCTTGAAATAACCTTAAGGGGAAGGTGCTAGGCACCCCTCGCGGTCCAAAATGGTGGGTCCTGGCCGAACTTATACTTATATGAATTAGTCCTTTTGACAAATAATAATTTTAAGACATACTTGCAAATAAAGGCATTGTATGACTCAAGTAACAAAAAGGAAAAGACTTGAACAAATTGCACATATATAGAGAAAAGTAAAGTTTAAACATCGGGAATTAGGAAAGTGAGGTCCTAGGTTGGTTAGCCTATAGGATCACCCCACACAATGCCCGGTAATCACTCCTAAATGAGGGGCTACACGTGACATTAGCGCATAGTCATCATATCCTTACTACCCAATTCTCTCTCTTGGTCATATCCTAAAGCATTCTAGCAACTTTGGAAGATATCTTATGTGTGAACTACCCTCCTCGTGGCCCTCCAGGTATTTAGGACCTCTAATTTTAGGTAGTTCTAGACCATCCTAAAGTTTTAAAGGATAAAAGTCTAGGCGGCAATCAAAAAAAATTAGGATTGCACTTAAAGGAGTAACAAATAAAGGCTCACATTTTACCTCCACAATCATAACAAACAAGTGCATGTCTCAAACAACAGTTTCAAGTATTTAAGAGAAAACCCTAAAACATGATATCTAAGTGAGCAGAAAGTATACAACATTGAATTAGGGCCGAAGTGTCAAAGACCTAGTGATTTTAGACCTATGAATGCGAGCAGTTTTAAAGCGCAGTTTTACAGTCACAGAGTTTTAATCGCCCTATAGGCTTGCCTAGGCGTAATAGTGATGTCCTATGAGCATGATATCTGTACTGATTAGGAATGTAGTAAAACAGTGAACAGTTTTTAAAACGAATAACTTGAGATCCTATAACCATGCTTTCTAGTGATATTAATAGAGGCAGCGTTTTAAAACTTATTAAAGAAATGGATAGATTAATTAATTAAGCCGATTGAGCATATATAAACACTAATTTGAACTGATTTATTTAACTGAACTGTTTTAAGTCCTGTAGACATGATCCCTAGTTAACCAAGGTAAAAAACGGACAACATTCATTTAACCAAAGTGAAACCCCCTATAGGCATGGTATCTATAGAGCTGATTTTAACCTCATAGGCATGATTCCTATTATTAAGCCATTTTTAGGTCCTATAGGCATGGTATCTAATTATTAAAAGCTAATTTTAATCCTATAGGCATAATCTCTATTATTAAAGTCATTTAGATCCTATAGACATGGTATCTAATTGTGGGGAAGTAAAGCAAACATACAAACACATTTGAATCAACACGATCCTATAGGCATGGTATCTACCAAATTTACCCAACATATATATAACTACCCACCTTTTTCACTAATAACCCGAATGTTTGTTTACAAAAATATTATTACAGACAAATAAATTAAATAAAAATACATAAATAAATAGGATTTAATCTATAAGGAGCCTGCAATAGGACCAAATGACTTCCAAGACTACAATAGCCTCAAATCCCCAAAGTTCCATAGCCAATTTCATGTCTAGGTGTGTTAGAGTTCCTTAAGGACTTCAAGCATCCTGGGCAGTGCTCACACCTAGACCTTTTCTCAAACAATAAATAATTTAGGTGCAGTGTGGAAAGGCCAGCTCCGACATGCCAGAGTTCAAAGAGATCTCAAGGCAGTACACATATCAGAGGGGCAGAACCTAGTATTCTAAGAGTGAAGTGAGAGTACTTGACATAGTTTTGAAAAGGTTTTGAATATAGTACAGAGATGACTTTAGAAGTAAAAAAGGTTTTTCAGAAATAGGAAATAGTTTGGTGGTAAAAGACAGTTTGAGAAGAGTACCAAAATAGCAGACAATCAATTGGTCATAAAAACGACATCCAGATTCAGAAAACAAATCTCACATGGGGATCTGATTGGGCACATAAGAGTCACATTGGGGTACATGGATAGGGTATAGAGGAAATATATAGTCAACCAGACTGCATAAACACTTAGGATCTTAGGGACTTCAGCAGGCGAGTCATGGACAGTAAGTAGTTAAGACATAGATCATAGTTGACATGTCTTGAACAGGATTAAACATACAGTTTAGACATGCTAGGTAAAGAAGTAAGAAGGAAAGAGTGCAGAATATAAAGCATACATTAAACAAGACAGAGTTTTAGACATGCTAGGCAAAGAAGTAATCATGAAAGAGTACAGAATACAAAGCATATATTGAATAGGACAGAGTTTAGACATGCTGAGCAAAGAAGTAAGCAGGAATACAAGTTGAATTCATAATTGATAAACTAGTGCAGGAATGAAACATATAGGGTTTGGATTTCAAAACTTAACTAGAGACATACCAGTTGAAGAGAAGGGTGCAGAATATAAAGCAAATGAAGTTCCAATATCTAGATTTGTCTTTCAGCCGGCTAGATTAGTGAGTAGCACAAGTAGCAGAAAAGAAAGAGAACTTTAGAGTGTAAGTGTGTTTTTTGTGAACTAATGTTTTATTTTTTTGAAGTAAGAATAGAAGAGTCCTTATATAGCAGTTCGAGGGTAGAGTTAATAAGGTAAAAGAATCAGAAATCAGCAATTATGGGTAAATCAGAATCCAATCGCATAAGGAGTTCATAATAGATTCCTTTAATTAGGGGCAATTAGCCAAACGGTAACAACAGGGGTTTAATTAAGGCAAAAAAGACCAAACCATACCAAATAAAGAATCAGTAGGAATCCCAAAGTTATACGGGCAAGCAATTAAGGCAGAGACGACCAATTAAGGTTATAAACAAGGAAACAAATAAAGTCTATGTATACCAATCTTTAACGGAGTAATCAATCAGCCAGAATTTCAAAGTAATCGATTTCTAGAAAGAATATATATCAATTCCCATAAATAGAAAAATAAACTAAGCAAAATTTCACAGAAACATAGAATTTAGACGAAAAATTAGGTTAGAACCCTAATAGGGCTCAGTTAGAGGGAAAATCACGAAAGAGTCAGTGGTCCCTTGAGGCGAGAATGGTCCCTGAATCAAGCTTAAAAAGGCGAGAAAGATACCCCATAGATCTGGAACATCCTAAAAAGGCGAGAAAGGGACCATTGATGCAAGCCAACTGACAGTGGTCCCTTGAGGATCCTGGGGATGGTAATTCCAACATGATAGAGGCTACTAGAGGCTTGTAAGGTGGTGGAAAACCACCACAGATAGCTATAGATGAGTGACAGTGAGGTTCTATTAGGGTTAGGTTTGAGACCGTTTGAAAAAGAGAGGAGTTTCAAGGCGGCGAATGGTGTAGAATGAAAGGGTTTTGGGGGGGGCGTCGTTTGGTTTATTTTAGGTAAGGGTGTTTGTGGCCGTTGATCTCTATGATCAACGGCCGAGATTGAAGGGGTTTTGGGGCCGGATTGGGTAGTAGGGTTTGGGCTGGGTAATTTGAATTAAAAATTGGGCTGGTTATTGGGTCGAGATAGGTCTAAAAATTGAAATAAAATAGGCCAGATTTTAAATAGCCACTTTAATAGCTACATAATTTGTAAAAATAGTAAATGAGTTCCAAAAAGTATTTTCATGTACTAAAATAATTTAAAATAGTTATTTAACATTTTAAAAATATCAAACACAAATTTATGCATCGATAATGTAATTATACGTTAATATGGGCTATTATTGCAAAGATGTGCAATTTAGCCTAAAAATAAAAATGCAATTATAAAAATGTAATATTTAAACAATTATGATGGCATAAATAATGAATTTAAATGACCAAATCATCACAAAAGTAATTTGAAGTATAATTATTGGATATTTTATAAATAAAAGAGAAGAAATAAATCGATTTAGAGCTTTTAAAAATTATAGAAAAATTATAAAAATGCTTATGTATGCTTATAATTGCATATGTGCTATTTTGAAAGTATATATATGTGTTAAAAAGATATGAGAAAAAATTGGGTACCAACACCTCGGAACACAATTTTGATTCCTAAAACAAGAGATGACCTTTAGGGTCATCACACTTACCAATACATGGGGTCGGTTGTACTAATACTGCACTCTGCACTTTTTGTGTAAATTTCGGTACCGGACATGTTGAGTAGCTTGAGGTTGTTGCCTTCAGTCCAAGGAGATCAAGATAGATCGAGTGGTGTTCGCTGAGCCTGAAATCCCCTCTCCCCGCTTTAGTTCGTTCTGTCTCTTCTATTTCGAGAACAGTTGTACTTATTTCAGACTTATATTTGTTGTAATCTTAGTCGTTTGTGGATTGTGATACCAGATCTATGGGGTATCTATGTAGTTGAGTTGTGGCACTGTTATATTACTTCCGCATTTCTTAGTTATTTTGTTTTTAACTAGTATCTATCCCTGTTTGGTTAATAAAAATAATAGTAAAACTGTAATTGTCAGCTTGCCTAGCTTTCACGAGTATGCGCCATCACGATTCCCGAAGGTGGATAATCCGGGTCATGACAAGTTGGTATCAAAGTTAGGTTGCCTAGGTCATACAATTCACAAACAAGCTAGGTACAGTCTGAGGGATTAGTACGGAGACGTCTGTACTTATCCCTAGAGGCTACAGAGTTTAGGAAAAACTTTATATCTATTCTTTCCTGTCGTGCGACTTGATTTCTCAATGCTAATTATAATTCCACTCTGTTCTTTCGCAGATGGTGAGAACACGTACCGCTTTATCATCTGACCAGCAGCTCGAGCCCCCAGTAGCAGCTCCTACGAGGGGAAGAGGTTGAGGCCGTGCTAGAGGCCGAGGCAGGGGTAGAGCTCAGCCCAGAGCTCGAGCAGGAGCACTAGTGGCGGAGCCTCAGGTAGAGTTTGCGGATGAGGTTCCGGCCCTGACCGTTCCAGCAGGGCCAGCTCAGGTTCCAGAGGGGTTCATCGCCACCCCGGTACTCCCGGATGCTCTGGTCCATCTAGTGAGCCTTATGGAGAGTGTCACTCAGGCAGGCATATTTCTTGTAGCACTAGCTATCTCTTAGGCTGGAAGAGGAGCCCAGACTCCTACTACTCGCACTTCGGAGTAGATGGCTCCCCAGTTTCAGACTCCAGCATCTCAGCCAGTTGGGTAGTTCTGCCAGGTGATGTGGCACACACCGGTAATGGATCATCTATGTCTGCTGATGCCTTGTGCAGTCTAGACAGGTTCACCAAGCTTTTTACTACTACATATGGCGGTATATATTTAGAGGACCCCCAAGATTATTTGGACGGTTGTCATGAGGTTCTGCGAAACATGGGGGTAGTGGAGACCAATGGGATCGACTTTGTTGCTTTTCGCTTGTTATGTTTGTCACACCTCCTTTTTTACCACCCGAGGGTAGGTATAAGGGAGTTTTTCCACTTTAAGTGACATTATTCGAAATGGGATTATTTTATTTTATTTCTCAGAGTCGCCACTTGGAATATTTTAATTGGTGTCCCAAGTCACCGGTTTATTTTTAAATCCCAAATCGAGGAAATTCGACTTTCCTTTTGAAGTCTGCGAACCAGAAATTCTAAGTAAGGAATTATGTTAATGCGGGAGAAGGTGTTAGGCATTTCCGGATTCCGTGGTTCTAGCATGGTCGTTTAAACTATTAAAATTGGCCTATTATCCGATTTATTACATGTTTTAGCCTATGGTGTATTTTTAACTTATTAAACCGCTTTTAATTATTTTTTAAATGTTTTTAGGAAAATTCAACGTTATTTAAAACATGCCTTGAACCACGCCACATGAAATGCACCCGCGGTTCGCGACGCGTTCTATTTAACATGGTTAAGAATGGAAATTGGGTCACATGAAATGTACACCCGAAATTAGTAATCAAAAGAAAATCAATTTAAAGAATGCGCCTAAAACAACTACGAAAGTTCAAATTAATAAAAAAATTTGCGAGGGCCATGGAAAATTCAATTGATGGCACACCTCAATTATCAAAGAGTTAGTATTAATTACATGAGGGCCATGAGTTATTTAATGAAAATGGCACACCTCAAATTGTCTATAAAAAAAGCTAACTAGTTTTGTAAGGGCCATGGGCTTAGGGGTTTTATTTGGCATGGCACGCCTCAAATTATTTCAAAGGGGTTTTGTTATTTGAAGTTGTTATGATCGGGTCACATGAAATGCACACCCGAATTGAGAATTATGTATCGTGGCCATGCCACGGGAACCGTACCCATAGCCACGATGATTTATTAATCGCGCCTGAAGTCAAACTACGATGTTTATAAGTATTTATTCTACATTACTTTGAGTTTAATGTGAAGGTCGTGATTTATTTAATTAAATATTTCAAAAAAAAAATGGAATTATATACTTAAAAATCATGTAAAGATTCTATAAAGTGTATGTCTTTGAGATTAATAAAAACTCCAATACTTAGAAAATTTAAGAATCTTAGTAAAAATTTGAAGAAAAATAAAATAAAATAAAATAAAATACTTAGAAAATTTAAGAAAAAAGACGAAATGAAAAAAGGAATTGCACGATCTTTCAAATATTGAATATCATATGCATATGCAACTCATGATAGTGTGTTAATTATCAAAGTTATTAAAAAAAAGTGGTAGATGAAAATTATTGAATTATTTTAACTAATTTAACATTTTTTTTAAAAAAAAAAATTCAACCCCTAAATTTTTCTATCTTTTACCAATCTAACATTTATAAATTTAAGATAATAAATATGTGAAAAACACAAGAAATAGTATAAATAAAAATAAACTTCATGGATCATATAAAATCTAAAGCAACAAATAAACTCATAACCCCACCACAAAACTTACCCACCAAATTAACACAAAATATTTAAACATGGCCACAATGGATGAATATATATATATATATATATAACCCAATCAATGAATATTTTTTTTTAAATTTTATTATTAAGAAGGATAACATGAAAATATTCAAAGAATGATACAACTTAACATATAACTTGTAAAACACATTTTAAATAGAACAATATTCATTAAGTGTAGTGTAAATTTATTCATGCAAGTACACAAAAATGGCAAATATTAGAACGGACCTTTGCTCAATATTTTCTAAATGTAAAAATGCAAATCGAGTTGGACACAACAAGCTATTGACTGAACCTTGAACCGGCAACGTCGACGGATTGAATTTCGTTACTCGACTGTAACTAAAACTCGAAGGAAAATGGGTTCATGCCACGAATTCTTATGGGTATTTTAGGGCTAATTTTGAGGTATTTAAAGAGCTAATTTTTGGTTTCTTTTTTATCTTAAACAAGATAATGACTTGATTTTTTGTTGTTGAAAGAAATAGGAAGAAAGAATGAAAATAGTAGAAATGCTATTTTTTTGCATAGAAGAAGAAAATATGTTTTCTCTCAATTCTCTCTCCTCTTCCGTTTCTCTTTTTTCCCCTCCATTCTTTTCAAAATTACTCTTCTATTTATAGGAAAGATTTTCGAAATGTTTCAGATTTTTTTTATAAATATTTTATTATTTTTTAATTAAAAGAAATCTCACTTACAATTTGCTTTTCTTTTTTTATAAAAAGAATTCCCACCTTTCTTTACTTTTATTTTTTAAATTCCAACTTTAATTACTTTTATCTTGTTTAAAATCCCACTTTTTTAATTTTTAAAAGAGAATTTCAGTTATTTTACTTTTCTTAAAAAAAAACAATCCACTTTCTTTTGCTTTTCTTTTAAAAATTCTACTTTATTTTACTTTAATTTCTTTTTTAATTTTCAGCTACCTTTACATTTATTTTTTAGTTCCAACTTTCTTTTACTTTTTATTTTTTAAAATTTTCACAAAACGTTACTTTTATTTTTTTAATTTTCCACTTTCTTTTACTTTTTAAAAGAGAATTGCACCTACTTTTACTTTTATTTTTTTCAATTCCATACTTCCCTTTTTCTTATTTTTTAAATCTCTCTCGAAAATAAAAATATATATAATATTTTTTCCGGATTTTTTTTATTATTTTAAAATAAAATTTTGTATTTTTACCCTATAATAAAAAGTGTAACAAAGCTAAAAATTGTAGATTAAAGCCCCTAAAATATTTACATCAAAGAAGTGACAAAAAATTAAATATTGTCAAAAATTAGGTGCTCGCAGCTGCCCCTCTTTGCTTGGAAACATGAAGAGTTTTCAAACAAAGATAAGGTGACCATGTGACTAATTTTTGAACATATCTTTATTTAAAAGAGAAGAAATAAGGATAAGAGAAGAGAGAAAGGGTGCAACTGAGTCTTGGTTTTGGACAGCCTACATATCCCGGGTTATAGGGGAATCAGGTCGCGGGTAGTTCAAGAAAAATGATGGAATGATGAGTTGAGGAGTCGAGTGAGGTTCGGTCGAGGCTCCGGTCTGCGATCCTGTTATTATATAAAAAATCAAAAAGGAACTAAACAAGCCTATCAACTATGAGATACAAGATTCATATCTATGAACCTTCTGAAGCTTGATCTTGAGTCTTGGATGGTTCTTCCGGCAAACTCTGATCTGAATCTTGATGCTCGTTAGCTGCAACCGCTGGTTCATTCTTCTCCAACTTTTCGGATCAAGGCGGGACATGCAAAACTTGTGACGTCAATCATATCTTGGGCAATCCGCATCTTTTCTCTGCTTCTACACTTAGAGTTCAACTTCTTTTCTTGTTCCTCTTTTCTTTTATTTGGATCGAGAATTCTTCTTTCGGTCGCCTCAAAACTTGTGCCTCAAGGTAATAAAACCTGTTCAGACACCAAAACAAACAACGAACAAAATTTTTCTACCCCAGTTTTCACTAGAAAAAATTCGTGAGTTATTATAACAAAATCTAAACTACCTCTTTATTGAAAGAAATAAAACAAGGATCGTGTGACTTTAGGAGAAAGAGATTAGGGAGTGGAGCCCTATATCTATAAAAACTCAACCAGGGAGTGGAGACCCCGTGTTGGAAAAGGCGACTAGGGGATGGAGACCCTTTGTCTAAAAATAATCTCAACTAGGGAGTGGAGACCCTATGTTGGCAAAAGACGACTAGGGGATGGAGACCCTATGTCTAAAAATAATCTCAACTAGGGAGTGGAGACCCTATATTGGCAAAAGGCGACTAGGGGATATAGACCCTATGTTTAAAAATCTCAACTAGGGGTTGGAGACCCTATGTTGGAAAAAGGCGACTAGGGGATGGAGGCCCTATGTCTAAAAATCTCAAGTAGGGGTTGGAGACCCTATGTTGGAAAAAGGGCAACTAGGGGATGGAGAACCTATGTCTAAAATAATCTCAACTAGGGGTTGGAGACCCTATGTTGGCAAAAGACGACTAGGGGATGGAGACCCTATGTCTAAAAAATCTCAATTAGGGGTTGGAGACCCTACGTCTAAAAATAATCTTAACTAGGGATGGAGACCCTACGTTGGCAAAATGCGACTAAGGTATGGGGACCCTATGTCTAAATATCTCAACTAGGGGTTGGAGACCCTATATTGGAAAAAGGCAACTAGGGGATGGAGACCCTATGTCTAAAAATCTCAACTAGGGGTTGGAGACCCTATGTTGGCAAAAGTCGACTAGGGGATGGAGACCCTATGTCTAAAAATCTCAACTAGGGGTTGGAGACCCTATGTTGGCAAAAGGCGACTAGGGGATGGAGACCCTATGTCTAAAAATCTCAACTAAGGGTTGGAGACCCTATGTTGGCAAAAGGGCGACTAGGGGATGGAGACCCTATGTCTAAAATAATCTCAACTAGGGGTTGGAGACCGTATGTTGGAAAAAGGACGACTAGAGGATGGTGACCCTATGTCTAAAATAATCTCAACTAGGTGTTGGAGACCCTATGTTGGCAAAAGGCAACTAGGGGATGGAGACCCTATATCTAAAAAATCTCAACTAGGGATTAGAGACCCTATGTTGGCAAAAGGCGACTAGGGGATGGAGACCCTATGTCTAAAAAAATCTCAACTAGGGATTGGAGACCCTATGTTGGCAAAAGGCGACTAAGGGATGGCCACCCTATGTCTAAAAATAATCTCAACTAGGGATTGGAGACCCTATGTTGGCATAAGGTGATTAGGGGATGGAGACCGTATGTCTAAAAATCTCAACAAGGTGTTGGAGACCCTATGTTGGCAAAAGGCGACTAGGGGATGGAGAATAAAAATCTCAACTAGGGATTGGAGACCCTATGTTGGCAAAAGGCGACTTGGGGATGGAGACCATATGTCTAAAAATCTCAACTAAGGTTGGAGACCCTATGTTGGTAAAAGGCGACTAGGGGATGGAGACCCTATGTCTAAATATCTCAACTAGGGGTTGGAGACCCTATGTTGGCAAAAGGCGGCTAGGGGATGGAGTCCCTATGCCTAAAATAATCTCAACTAGGGGTTGGATACCCTATGTTGGCAAAAGGGCAACTAGGAGATGGAGACCCTATGTCTAAAATAATCTCAATTAGGGGTTGGAGACCCTATGCTAACAAAAGGCGACTAGGGGATGGAGACCCTATGTATAAAATAATCTCAACTAGGGGTTGGAGACCCTATGTTGGCAAAAGGTGACTAGAGGATGGAGACCCTATGTCTTAAAAATATCAACTAGGGATTTGAGACTCTATGTTGGAAAAGCGTAAAAGATTGAGATTGGGGATTTTAAACTACCATTTTTGTTTGAATTTTCTTCTTATCTCTTTTTTTTATTTTATTTTGTTTTCCTTTCTCTTCCCTTTTTTTAAAAGGAATGAGTAAATGCGGAAAAGAAAAATTAGAGGGGACTTCCCTTTTTATGACTGTTGCAGCAAAGCTATTTCTAGCACTTGCGCATTTTTCTTTTTTTTGGTTGCACCTGCTTCTTGTCCAGTTGCTTTGGATTGCACCTATTTCAAATTTTCAAACAAAGAATAATTGTTAGTTTGAAACGGTGGTTGGTTTTGTGGCCTTGATTGTTTTTGATCATTTGATCTTGGCCCAACTCTTTTTGTGAGAACCTCTGCTGTTTGCTGGCTTTTCTGAAGATTGATCTCTCTCCTAAAACCGAGGAACTCAAATTTCCAAACTTTCCAGATGATGGTTCAACCACGTGGGGCTTTGGTCTTTTCACCTTATTCTGCCTCTAGGGGATTTTGACTTTGGATTTTTTTTCATTTTCAATGACTTTGATTTCAAAGTATCGGCCGTCATGGCCAGTCGGGATCGACCTGATGCACCATCTGAGGCTGGGTACTTTTCTTTGGACTTGACTTTTGTTAAACAGAACCCTGTAAAACCAATCTTGCCACCTTTTCTTTGTATTAGTTTCGGAACAGAGTTAGACCGAAAGGGATTCAAACAAAATAAAACAAAGGACAAGAAAGTGAATTTAAGAAGAAGTGTCCCTTTTAGGGAGGAAAGAAGGACTTATCTGGAGCGCATGCAGACTTCAATAGATATGACATGCTTCTTGGACTGGATACCTGATCTGCACGACTATCCAACTTCTCATACACTCATTGTGACCCGTGTTTTAAAACCAAGAAACCTTTCCAGGACTCTTTCAGTACCAATGATGGTGAGGGGTTTCTTCTTTTCGATCAATGGCGCCCTTTGCGGGGTTTTGCCAATCGAACTTTCTCATTTCTCTTCTCACTGTCGCCTTATAATGCTCTTTATGAGTTTTCACTAACAAGATTCTCTCGTTTTTCAGTTTCTCTGCTCATCATCGCCTTACGGTGCCCGTAGGTTTTCACCAATAAGACTCTCTCATTTTATTTCTCTCATCTTGTTTGCATCGAATCCAAACAACTGCATTCTTTGATTTCAAACACCTTTCACCGATTGATCGGAAGGACTTGAGCAAGGTTTGGGTAAAAAGAACTTGGATCGAATTACAACTTTGGAACCATTCAGGCGGGATCATCACCGAACCATTATAACATCTGCCCCAGAGAGAGGCTGCCTACGTATCGTTTCTGAATCAAGTTGAACGTAGTTCAGGGAAACATTTTTTTTGTTTGTTTTTTTTTACAACTTTGAGTTCCAAAGAGGGTAATGAAAGAAAGGTAACCAGCTTAAAGGGTTAGCAAAGGGTCGTAGTATTTGGGGTAGCAAGAATGAAAGCTTTCGTCATTCCAATCGCATAATGTTGTTACTGCAGAAGGATTAAACATAGTACCTTTTGACTGCGTCTGCATTTACTGCTGTTTCGGGGTCATTCCTTTCGATGTCTCCCAGGTATAATGCCCCTTTTAGCAACAACTTTCTGATAATGTATGGTCCTTTCGAGTTAGGAGCAAACCTTCCTTTTGCTTCCTGATGATGGGGGAGAATACGCCTTAAAACGCGTTGCCCCACTTCAAAGTTTCTAGGCCGCACTTTCTTGTTATAGGCACGGGCCATTCTATGTTGATACAATTGCCCGTGGCAGATTGTGGCCATTCGCTTTTCATCGATCAGGGTTAATTGTTCCAGATGGGCTTTGACCCACCCACTGTCTTCAATTTCATCTTCAACAATGATACGAATAGAAGGGATTTCAACTTCTGCGGGTATCACGACTTCAGTGCCATAAACCAAAAGATATGGGGTTGCTCCGATTGATGTGCGCACAGTAGTGCGGTATCCCAATAATGCAAATGGCAACTTTTCATGCCACTGCCTGGAACTTTGAATCATCTTCTCAAAATCTTTTTGATGTTCTTGTTTGCTGCTTCAATGGCACCATTGGCTTTGGGCCGATAAGGAGTAGAATTTCGACGCGTGATCTTAAATTGCTCACATATCTCCCTCATCAAGTGACAATTCAAGTTCGTAGCATTATCCGTAATGATAGTTGCAGGGATACCAAAATGGCAGATGAGATTGGAATGCACGAAGTCTACCACAGCTTTCTTGGTGACAGATTTGAGAGTAATTGCTTCAACCCACTTTGTGAAGTAGTCGATAGCGACCAATATGAATTTATGCCCATTTGAAGCTTTTGGCTCAATCGGCCCAATGACATCCATACCCTAGGCAACAAACGGCCAAGGTGCTGACATGGGATGCAACTATGTAGGCGGTGCATGAATCAGATCACCGTGCACCTGGCACTGATGACATTTTCGAACAAAACTGAAGCAGTCTTTTTCCATAGTCATCCAGTAATAACCTACTCGGAGGATTTTCTTTGCCAAAATATACCCGTTCATGTGGGGTCCACACACTCCTGCATGCACTTCATACATGATTCTTTCGGTCTCTTCGGCGTCAACACATCTTAACAAGTTGAGTTCTGGGGTCCTTTTGTATAAAACCTCACCGCTTAAAAAGAAAACTGCTTGCGGGCCGTCTAATGGTTCTCTTTTGGTCTCCACTGGCTTGCTCGGGATATTTTTTAGTTTTCAGAAACCTCTTAATATCATGATACCATGGCTGAATATTTGGTTCTACCTCAACCGTATTGCAGTAACCGTGCCTTTTCGGATTTGGATTTCCAATGGATCAATGTGGGCATTGCCTGGGTATGGCAGCATCAAGGCCAAAGTAGCGAGTGCATCGGCTAACTCATTGTGAAAACTAGGAATGTACCTGAACTCAACTGACTTGAACCGCCTGCTAAGATCTTCCACGTGCTGCCTGTAGAGAATAAGTTTGACATCTCGAGTTTCCATTCTCCCTAGGATTGTCTGATAATCAGATCTGAATCTCCCATGATCAACAATTCTTCGACATCTTGGTCGATTGCCATGTTCATACCCATAATGCAGGCTTCATACTCAGCAGTGTTGTTTGTGCAGAAAAATCGAAGCTGGGATGCGGCTGGATAATGCTGACTATTGGGTGAGATCAAGATTGCCCCAATTCCAACGCCTTTTCATTTACAGCTCCATCAAAGAACATTTTCCAAGTGTTGGTGTCTTCTGATGTTATCTCAACTGAATTTACCTCTTCATCTGGGAAGTAGGTGCTTAAAGGCTGGTATTCGTCATCAACAGGGTTTTCGGCCAGGTGATCTACTAAAGCCTGGGCTTTCATTGTCGTGCGAGTGACGTAGACTATGTCAAATTCAGTGAGCAGGATCTGCCACTTTGCTGACCTCCCTGTGGGCATGGGCTTCTGGAATATGTACTTTAAAGGGTCCAACCTGGTAATGAGGTAAGTGGTGTAGGCCAACAAGTAATGCCTCAACTTTTGAGCAACCCAAGTCAGAGTGCAGCAAGTCCTTCCCAACAAGGTATATTTAGCTTCATAGCTTGTGAACTTTTTACTCAAACAGTAGATTGCCTGCTCTATTTTCCCGGTCACGTCATGTTGTCCGAGGACACATCCAAAAGAATTCTCCAAGACTGTCAAATACAGAAACAAAGGCCTTCCTGGTTGAGGTGGGACCAGAACTGGCGGGTTCGACAGATATTCTTTGATTTTGTCAAAGGCTTCTTGGCACTCGTCTTTCCATTTACTTGCTGCATCTTTCTTTAACAGCTTGAAGATGGGTTCACATGTAGAAGTCAACTGAGCAATAAGTCGGCTAATGTAGTTCAACCTTCCTAACAGGCTCATAACCTCTTTCTTGGTTCTTGTAGGAGGCAAATCTCGAATAGATTGTATCTTTGTTGGGCTAACTCGATGCCCCTCTGACTGACTATGAATCCCAAGAGTTTGCCCGACGGAACCCCAAATGCACATTTGGCTGGATTTAGCTTCAAATCATATTTACGCAACCGCTCAAAGAATTTTCTCAAGTCCCGAACATGGTCGTCCTGGGTCCTGAATTTGATGATCACATCGTCTACATACACCTCAATTTCCTGGTGCATCATGTCATGAAAAATAGAAGTCATGGCTCTCATGTAGGTTGCCCCGGTGTTCTTCAGACCAAAAGGCATGACCCTATAACAGTAGGTGCCTCAGGGTGTGGTGAAAGCTGTCTTTCCCGCATCCTCTTCATCCATCAACACCTGGTGATATCCTGCGTAACAATCCACGAAGGACTGTATCTCATGTTTGGCGCAGGTATCACCAAGGATGTGGATGTTTGGCAAAGGGAAATTATCCTTGGGACTTGCTTTGTTCAGATCTCTGTAGTCCACACACACTCGAGTTTTCCTGTCCTTCTTTGGCACTGGAAGCACGTTGGCTAACCATGTGGTGTATCGAACCACTCGAATCACCCTCGCTTTCAACTGTTTTGTAACCTCTTCTTTAATCTTGTCACTGATATCAGTTTTGAACTTTCTTTGCTTTTGCTGGACAGGGGGATACTCGGGGTAGGTTGGCAACTTGTGAACTACCAAATCGACACTTAGTCATCGCATGTCATCGTATGACCAAGTAAACACGCCTTTGAATTCAAACAAAAGTTGGATCAATGCGTCCCGAGTTTTTTCATCTGTGTGAATGCTTATCTTGGTTTCTTTGACTTCTTCAGAACTACCCAAATTAACTGGCTCGGTATCATTTAAGTTCAGTTTAGGTTTATTCTCAAATTGTTCCAATTCTCGATTTATTTTCCTAAACGCCTCTTCTTCATCATATTCCAGTTCTTCGTTCATTATTTCACAATTAGACAGCGTATTTGGATCTGGGCATGAAGTTCGCAAACATGTCATTTTATTTAAAGCTGCATTATTAGAACTGAAAAAAGAAATAAGAGAGGAAAATAACAAAAATCAGAAAGAATAAAGAGAGATGAACAATGAAATATTGATTTCATTTCATTGAATTTGAAGATAAAAGGGTTTACATTGGAAATTAAAGACAGAAAACTAAAGAAAACATCCGAGTTACACCCTAAAATAACTCGTGATGCAGAAACAGTGGAAGGACTGGACTACCGGGATTCCCGCCTGATTGGGAATGGAGTAGCCTTCCAATTTTGCAATTTGGCATTGGGTCTCATTTATAGCACCTCAGCGGTGCTTGAGCCTTCTCCCGGCTAGACCATGTGAGTTTCATACAGCATCTTCCTCATAACCCCACAGATTTCTTCAATTTCATCGGTCGTGAAGGCCTCATCTTCCTCTTCCTCATTGTACTTAGGCTTGACAAATGTTCTATAAAGATGTTGAATCGGCTAAGGCAAGACCCAACCATTGTTCTTTTGTTCATCTGCCCATTTGTCATCAACAGCCGTAGGCTGGAATCCCATCCCAAAGAACTTCTTGCTAGCAGCCAGAGTAATAAGTTTGGTGATTCCTTGCAATGACGTACCGAGCCCCTTCCCGGGTTTGTAACCATGCTTGATCATTTCCTTGGCAACCATAATTGATGCATTTGAAAGAAAGGGTTGAGGGCAAGGGTTTCCTTCCTCACATTGGTCCACGACCACAACCTCAAAAGCCTGATGGACTATATGTTCACTTCCTTCACTAGCTTTGAGACACAGGACTAACAGGTCCTGGTAGATCGACTGCTCATCTTCTTCGTGAACTACAATCTTCTGATCTTCATGTTCGAATTTCACCATATGGTGGAGAGTAGAAGGTACAGCCCCTGCTGCGTGAATCCAAGGTCTTCCCAAGAGGAAATTATAGGAAGTATATGTGTCCAAAACCTGAAAGGTCACCTCGAAATCCACAAGGTTGATAGTCAGAATCAAATCAATCTCACCTATTGTATCTCTCTTGATGCTGTCAAAGGCACGCACACAGACGTTGTGCCGCCTAATTCTCTCAGTACCGAATTCCATTCATTGTAGAGTTGAGAGCGGGTAGATATCTACCCTAGAACTACCATCTAGCATGACCCTTTTCACATAATACCCCTCGTATTTAACTGTCAGATGAAGGGCTTTGTTTTGGGCGGCCCCTTCTGGGGGCAAATCATTCTTGCTGAAAGAGATTTGATTGACTGCAAAAAACCTTTCTGCCATCCTCTCTAGTTGTTCCATAGTGGTTTCAATGGGTATGTATGCTTCATTGAGAGTTTTGATCAACACTTTTTGATGTTCAGTTGAATTCATTAGCAAAGACAACAAAGAGACTTGAGCAGGAGACTTCCGGAGTTGATCAATTATCTCGTAGTCCGCCATTTTCATTTTTCGGAAAAACTCTTCTTCTTCTTATTCAGCACTCACTGGTTTCTTGAATGTGAAATGCTTCTTCGTGGCATTATTCACTTCCTCCAGATTGAGTTATTTTTCCGCCGGGTTATTTTCCTTAACTTCTCCCGAGATCTCTTTACCCCTGTAAGTTACTACCGTATTGTTGTAATTCTATGGAACGGCAGTGGGATCTGTCATGGGACTCTGTGGTGCCCGGCCAATAACCACAGGCTCATTTAGCCTTGGTGAAATTACTGGCCCCCGCACCACGTAGGTCCCTTTAGGCACATACATTTTAGATCCCTTGTTTAGCTCAAACCTTCTTGGAGGGCACAATGACATCTGTTCTTTATTGTGGCCCCGGGGAACATAGAGAATGACATCTTTTGAGGGCGCTGCCCCAGTTTCGGTTTCCACTTTCTTTTCTATATTCTGAGGAGTGGGTTTACTCTTCTTCTCCCCTTTGTCTTGTTTTGCCACAGTCTTTTGCTTCTTTTCCACATCGGCTATGGCAATGATGGCTTTTAGAGCTGGGTCAAACTCTATGTATTTACAAATCATTCCAATAACTGGCCCGTTGTTGGGAGCTGGTAGTGGATTGTTGGTTACATTAGGAACGTCTTCATCTTTTAGCACTATTTGCTTTTGCTCTATGAGGTTTTCCACAGGCCTCTTCAGGGTCCAACAATCATCTGTATCATGCCCTTCCGCCCCTGAGTGGTAAGCACATCGAGTACCGGCTCTATAAGCGGGCGACGTTGGGTTCTGCCTGGTTTGGGGTACAGGCTACAACAAACCCATCTGGACAAGTTTGGGGAAAATGTTAGAATATGACTCACCAATAGGTGTGAAGTTTGCCATCTTGGGTGGTTCCCGGGCACAGAAGTTATTCTGTGGAGGTCGGGGATTATACTGAGCTTGGTGAAAAGGCTGATTTCTGGGAAATGGAGCTCGGTTTTGATTGAATTGTTATTGTGGCCTAACATAGGGTTGGGCATTCATCACTGCGTGTGGCTGAGGAACCATAGCGTAGTCCACATCCTGATGGGGATAGTAATGTTGTGGGGTTCTTTCAGAGAAATAAGGTCTGGGTGGACGGGGTTTTCTTACACTTGAAGTTGCCATTGCCGCTTCCTCTTTCTTCTTTCGGTTTGCTACACCTTCAGACCCATCTTGAATTTCTTGGGAGGTAGCCCTTATAGCAGACTGACTCAAGATTCGCCCTTTTTTTAAACCATTCTCAACCATTTCACCGATTTTGATGGCCTCGACAAATGGTTTCCCCATCGCAGACATTATGTTCTGATAATAATCAGCCTCTTGGGCTTGAAGAAAGACACTAACCATCACTGTTTCGCCCATTGAAGTCTTGACTGTGGCCGCTTAATCGTGCCATTTGACAGCATACTCTCGAAAGCTTTCCGAGGACTTCTTCTTTAGATTTGACAATGACTTCCTGTCAGGGGAAATGTCGATGTTATATTGAAACTGCCTAACAAAGTCCCGCGCCAGGTCATCCTAGATATGCCACCGAGATATATCCTGATCTATGTACTATTCAGAAGCAATGCCGACCAGGCTTTCTCCAAAATAGGCCATGAGAAGCTCCTCTTTTCCACCTGCTCCCCGCAATTGGTTGCAGTACCTCTTGAGGTGGGCTATGGGATCCCCATGCCCGTCAAACTTTTCAAACATCGGGGTTTTGAAACCCAAGGGTAAGTGCACATGTGGGAACATACACAGGTCAGCGTAGGATATGCTCTTTTGCCCGCTCAAACCCTGTATATTTTTTAGACTCTGCTCCATGCTCCTCATCTTTCTTGTAATCTCCTCTTGTTCAGGGTTTTTTGTGGTTTTCTCCTGCCTCATGGTAAACTCGTACCAGGGTTGCTGAGGGTAGGAATTAGTAGTGAACTGGGTTGGTTCCATTGGGAAAGATGGTGCTTGAAAGGTAAAGGATGACGGGTCACAACTAGGCCTGGGTAGAGTGGGCTATTCCGAAGCTGAACAAGGCAGCGCAGTGAATATGTTTGAGGCCGCACCTGCCATTGACACCTGGGGGAGGGCCTCAGAAGGTGTTCCAGCAAAGTGGGCTGAGATGGTAGGATATCCCAGTGGGGTGTTTGGATAACTTATGGGGATGTTGGAAGTCCCACTTTCCCTGGGAAATAACTCAGGGAACCCAGGTATCGCACTTAGTGGTTCTCTTCCGTTGGCCCAGGCATCCCACATTTCCATCATGCGGAGACGCAAAATTCTATTTTCTTCAGCAGTTGCTGACTCAGAAGTTGGGATGGCCGAGATCGGGCTATCCTCCAGGATAGGGATTGTTGGCAGCTGACTTTTCGAAGATATTTCAACACTTCCTTTTGACCTTGTGAAGTACGGATGTGAAGCCAGATTACCACAAAACCAACCACCTTAATATAAACCTGAAACTTAACAGTAGACAACAAACCGGTCAGTTTGAAGCAATTAACACATAGGTAACACGTTGGGGGTGTGATGCACCTATACAGTTAAATATGTTTCTACATGTTTCGCAGCGGTTGCATGTTTCATCCCGACTCTGCTTGTTTTCCCAATTTTTTCCTTACACTTTGGCTCTTTGCGTTTCTCCTCTTATTCCCATTTTCCTCTCCGTTCTTTCCTTTCTTTCCTTGCTCTCTTTTTTTCGTTTTTCTTTCTTTTGGTTTTTCTTTGGCTCTTTTTTTATTTCTTTTCGGTTTTTCTTTCGGTTCTTTCCTTCCACATCCCTCTTTATTTGAGTTATTTACAAAAAATTATGACCGAATCCGATGAGAATTGCCTACGTATCATGACGCCACGTGAATCAGATCATTACGTAGTTCAAGAAAATAAGTACGAAAAATAAGGAAACAATTTTTGGGACTTTTCAAAAAAAAAACTCCTAAACTTTTCTATTACAAAAAACTCCAACATACTCATTTCTTGGAATTTTAAAGACTACAAACAAACTCAAAACAAATTTTAAACTAAAAACTGAAATACAGACTCGCTAAGTGAAAATAAAGAGTACATAAGTGCTTCGACTCCTGGGGCCCATGGGACATCATTCGGTCTTGCCACGGGCCTATGTGCAAGATGCCCTTGAAGCCACTCCAGATCACTCATTATTTGGCGGACAAATGTCATTACTGCAGCAAGAAAGTGGTTCAAGTCATGTCCTCACATTCGTGGCATTTCATGACGATGTAGTCGGCAATTGCTCTAACCCTCTCCCGGATAATACCCTTTTCTTGGAGCAAACGCCCGATTTGCTGATTCCGAGCTTCCAACACTTGGGTGTCATGATAGTTTTGATTATGCAACTGTTGCATATCTTCCTCCATCTGGGCCATCAAAGCATAGCAATGTTCCCTTTCTACTTTAATTTTCCTAGCTTGTTTGGCCGCCTCATTTTCAAGGGTAGTTATCTCTCTCTTCAAATCGGTGACTGTACCCTCATATTTTCTCTTCAACTGCCGCACAAATTCCATCCGTCCTTCTACATTCTTTGCCAGTTGTGCTTGGACTCTTGCTAGACTAGCCTTAGATTTTTCTAAGTCATCTTGACACTCAATTATTTTCTTTCGAAGAACACTTATAAGCCTTTCATCTACTCGGTTTCTTTCCTGGTTTTTAGCAGTTATTCTCATTTTCTGGATCTGATCTCTAAGGGCATGGTTTTCTTGAACCAGCTTCTTCTTTTCCCCTTCATCGCCAGCAGCTTGAACACTATTGTCAAATGTGAGGTTCCTGATTTTTCCCTCCCATTGCTCCCGTGAGTCGTTAGTGAATTGCTGGACGTGAGGTCTTTTAGCAGGCCTTTCGGGCTCTCGAGGGACTTGAAACCTTTTACCGAACCAATTCATGTAATTAGGGTCTACCTCACCCTTAGCTAGATCCCGCACCAGAGTCTTAGGTTCTAGAAATTTGCACTCATTCCAAACTTGACGAACTCTTCCTTCTGGGAATATAGTCTTTGGGCCCAATTCGACGACTTGTCGGCTCAGATCTTCGTCATGGGGAATAGTTTGAAACCTGCCCAATTGGCATAAAGCCCGGTGAGGAGCATATGGCTAAATGCTACGGAGACCCATTAGGAGAAAATAGCACACTTCGGCTGACATGTATACGACTTCGGTTACAGGGAGTCATCCGAAAGTCCACTCAATTTTATCTAAAGTTAAAGAACTCAAGTGCGCAAACCAAGCCTCTGTACCCTCTGGGAATTCAACACCCACCACTCGGTTTTCATACTCTTCGATGCAATTCAAACCAGTCATGCCGTAGTTCATATACCCAACACGGTGACAGAGATGTTCTTGTATCCACAGTTGCAGGAGTAGGTTACAGCCTTGGAAGAATCTTCCCCCTTCTCAGCATATGGTTAAGGCTCGGTAAATCTCAGCTAAGATCATTGGAACAAGGGCGCCATTAGCTTTCTTAATCATGACATCAACCATTCCCACGAGACCCAATTCAATGTTGCCATCCTTTCTCGGATAGATTATGACACCCAAAAATGCCAATATAAAGGCCAAACCCCGTCGTGCCTCCTATTTATCTTTGTTTCCTGCATGGGTCAAACCAATATTCGGTGCTTCAAAACCTTGGGGATTGCCATAGTGCTGGTACAAAAATTGGAAAGTGCAAAACCCTTCGGATAAATTCCCATCCTGAACCTCCCGGCTAATACTCAACATATCTAGAATCTTGTGAGGAGACACTGTTCTTGGTGACACCAGGTACCGACTTCTGAGATTTTCGCTAGGGCCGGCATAGCCCGCAATTTCATCTAGCATGGGAGTGAGCTCAAAATCAGAAAAATGAAACACATTGTGAGTCGGATCCCAGAAAGGTATCAAGGCCTCAATCACATCCAATCTTTGCTTGATTTTCAGAAGTCCCACGAGACCACCTAAAACTTTTACCACAATCCCTCTGCTGCCTTATCCTAAATTGTTCCACCACATATGGAGCTAAAAGAGGATTTCCTCAAGAGCTGCGAAGGGTTCATTTTCATTTGTGCTCATCAGACACATTTATTAGGGTGATTTAGTTAAAGGATCATAATTCATTTTGACTCAAAAAATTTATCACCATTTTGCAAATACGACCCTTCAGCACTTCGGGGAAGAAGATTTTAGGGCTGTGTTTGCTAACCGGCCAAAAATTTGAAAAAGAGACCATAGGTGACTATTCTTGCAAAATAGTCTTCCAGCGCCCTTGGGGACATTTGACTATTTTAGATAAGAATGGCATCACCTTACTTATTTATGACAAAACAATAAATTGTTTTGTTATTTTTGGGCTATTTTTGCAAAAATGAAGTTGGATCCGATGGGGGTTGCCTACGTATCCCACATCCGGTGAGAATCAAGCTGGCGTAGTTCGGGCAGATCGAGAATATAGTAAATAAACTAACTCTTTTTTTTGAATTTTTTGAAAGAAATGCTTTAAAAGAAGAAAGGAAATATATTTTTTTTTGATTTTTTGATTTTGATTTTTGTTTTTTTTTTCTAAAGAAAAACTTCTAAAAATTCATTTGCTTTTGAATTGAAGAAAGAAATTTTTTTTTTTTATTTTGGATGTTGCCTCTTAATTTTCGAAAGAGTGACTTTATTAAGAAAAAATATTTTGAATTTCTAAGCTTTTTTATTTATTTACAAAAGTACTTCTAAAGAAAAAACAAAAATATTTTTGGACTTCAATTTTTGAAATTCTTTTTGACATTTATGAAAGAAATACTTTTAAATAAGGACAAGAACATTTCCCTTTTTTTGGATTCTTTTTTTTTTTTGTTTTTTTAAGTATTTGGAAAAATACTTCAAAATAAAGGAAACCCGTATTTCTGATTTTTATTCTTTTTGACTTTTTTTTCCATATGAAAGACTTTAGAAAGAAGGAAACTACTTTTTTGATTTTTTAAAAAACTTTTTTTTGAATTTTGTAAGGAAAGATTTCTAAAGAAGGAACTAAAAGAAAATATTTTTTTTCGATTTTTTGAAAATTGGGGTCGGAACCGATGAGGTTTGCCTACGTATCTCACATCCGGTGAGAATCAGACCTGTGTAGTTCGGTCAGTTTTGACGAAACAGGGAAACATGGCTCTTAAAAATTTTGGGCTCAATTTGAAATGACTTTTCTTTTTCCAGAATTTCGGCAGAGTTTCAGAATTTTCTAAATACCTACCTCTCACTTTCTTTTATTTTCTTCCTCTATTCTAGAAGCTGATCAACATGCAAGCCAAAACAAACAGATGCGCAAGTAGCACGTAAGATGCATCAGGAAGGTCTTTTTCATTTGGGTACACCTGTCCTAAACGGACCCAACCCCTGTGTTGAGTCTCC
The DNA here is from genome assembly GCF_000393655.2 of Nicotiana sylvestris. NCBI lineage: Eukaryota > Viridiplantae > Streptophyta > Magnoliopsida > Solanales > Solanaceae > Nicotiana > Nicotiana sylvestris. The sequence continues at coordinate 110,918,607 of NC_091062.1, forward strand.
AAAATTAAATGCATGTGATGCAATCAAACATTCCTAGTAGGGATCTGGCATGAGGCTTTGTTATACTAGGTTTAAAACCTAGGTGTATTGTTCTAGACCTGGCTTACCCGAGTGGACAGCTCAAGCCGGAGGGGGGGACAATGTATCGGGAATACAGAAGCTTCACTGGCTTTGCAACTTGTCCGAACCTCATTCTAAAATGGGATATGACTCTAACAGAAAAGAAGTCACACGAAGTGCATACTTCCCAGATGATTTAGAAGACTCAGGGAGAAGAAGGGTTTCGTAACAGTTTATATGGAGTCCAAAAATATCAAAGCGGTAAAAAACGGCATTTAGCATATTAGTCCCAAACATATAAAAATCAGATAATAAATAAAGCCAAGTATAACAATTATTCTAAGCTCGAATTCTCGAACCCTGAACCAAAAGTTCTGGGTTATGACCCCCAGCGGAGTCGCCAGAGGTGTCACACTTCCTTTTTTACCACCCGAGTGTAGGTATAAGGGGGTTTTTCCACTTTAAGTGGCATTATTCGAAATGAAATTATTTTATTTAATTTCTCAGAGTCGCCACTTGGAATATTTTAATTGGTGTCCCAAGTCACCGGTTTATTTTTAAATCCCAAATCGAGGAAATTCGACTTTCCTTTTGAAAGATGCTAACCAGAAATTTTAAGTAAGGAATTCTGTTAACCCGGGAGAAGGTGTTAGGCATTCCCGGATTCCGTGGTTCTAGAACGGTCGCTTAAACTATTAAAATTGGCCTATTATCCGATTTATTACATGTTTTAGCCTATGGTGTATTTTTAACTTATTAAACCGCTTTTAATTATTTTTGAAATGCTTTTTGGAAAATTCAACGTTATTTAAAATATGCCTTGAACCACACCACATGAAATGCACCAGCGGTTAGCGACAAGTTCTATTTAACATTGTTAAGAATTGGAATTGGGTCACATGAAATGTACACTCGAAATTAGTAATCAAAAGAAAATCAATTTAAAGAACGCGCCTAAAGCAACTAAGAAAGTTCAAATTAATAACAAAGTTTGTGAGGGCCATGAAAAATTTAATTGATGGCACACCTCGATTTTCAAAGAGTTAGTATTAATTACATGAGGGCCATGAGTTATTTAATGAAAATAGCACACCTCAAATTTTCTATAAAAAAGCTAACTAGTTTTGTGAGGGGCATGGGCTTAAGGGTTTTATTTGGCATGACACGCCTCAAATTATTTCGAAGGGATTTTATTATTAGAAGTTATTATGATCGGGTCACATGAAATGCACACCCGAATTGGGGATTATATATCGTGGCCATGTCACAGGAACCGTACTCATAGCCACGATGATTTATTAATCGCGCCTGAAGTCAAACTACGATATTCATAAGCATTTATTCTACATTACTTTGAGATTAATGTGAAGGTCATGATTTATTTACTTAAATATTTCAAAAAAAAAATGGAATTATATACTTAAAGATCATGTAAAGGTTCTATAAAGTGTATGTCTTTAAGATTAATAAAAACTCCAATACTTAGAAAATATAAGAATCTTAGTAAAAATTTGAAGAAAAAAAAGAAAAGAAAAGAAAATACTCATAAAATTTAAGAAAAAAGACTAAATGAAAAAAGGAATTGCACAATTTTTCAAATATTGAATGTCATATGCATATGCAACTCATGATAGCGTGTTAATTATCAAAGTTATTAAAAAAAAGTGGTAGATGAAAATTATTGAATTATTTTAACTAATTTAACATTTTATTTTTAAAAAATTCAGCCCCTAAATCTTTTTATATTTGACCAATCGAACATTTATAAATTTAAGATAATAAATATTCGAAAAACACAAGAAATAGTATAAATAAAAACAAACTTCATGGCTCATATAAAATCTAAAGCAACAAATAAACTCATAACCCCATCACAAAACATACCCATCAAATTAACACAAAATATTTAAACATGGCCACAATGGATGATTATATATATATATATATATATATATATATATATATATATATATATATATATATATATATATATATATATATATATATATATATATATATATAACCCAATCAATGAATATTTTTTAAAAAAAAATTATTATTAAGAAGGATAACATGAAAATATTCAAAGAATAATACAACTCAACATATAACTTGAAAAACACATTTTAAACAGAACAATATTTATTAAGTATAGTGTAAATTTATTCATGCAAGTACACAAAAATGGAAAAGATTAGAACGAACCTTTGCTCAATATTTCCAAATATAAAATTCCAAATCGAGTTGGACACAACAAGCTATTGACTGAACCTTGAACCGGCAACCTCGACGGATTGAATTTCGTTACTCGACTGTAACTAAAACTCGAAAGAAAATGGGTTCATGCCACGAATTCTTATGGTTATTTTGGGGCTAATTTTGAGGTATTTTTAGAGCTAATTTTTTGTTTCTTTTTTATCTTAAACAAGATAATGAATTGACTTTTTTTGAAAGAAATAGGAAGAAAGAATGAAAATAGTTGAAATTCTATTATTTTGCATAGAAGAAGAAAATATGTTTTCTCACAATTCCCTCTCCTCTTCCTTTTCTCTTTTTCCCCTCCATTCTTCTCAAATTTTCTCTTCTATTTATAGCAAAAAGTTTCGAAATTATTCAGATTTCTTTATAAATATTTTATTATTTTATTATTTTTAATTAAAAGAAATCCCACTTATAATTTGCTTTTCTTTTTTTATAAAAAGAATTCCCACCTTTCTTTACTTTTATTTTTAAAATTTCAACTTTAATTACTTTTATCTTATTTAAAATCCCACTTTTTTTTTACTTTTTGAAAGAGAATTACACTTATTTTACTTTTCTTAAAAAAAACATTCCACTTTCTTTTGCTTTTCTTTTAAAAATTCTATTTACTTTAATTTTTTTAATTTTCAGCTACCTATATATTTATTTTTTAATTCCAACTTTCTTTTACTTTTTATTTTTTAAAATTTCCACAAAACTTTACTTTTATTTTTTTAATTTTCCACTTTCTTTTACTTTTTAAAAGAGAATTTTGCCTACTTTTACTTTTATTTTTTTTAATTCCATACTTCCCTTTTTCTTATTTTTTAAATCTTTCCCGAAAATAATTTTTTTTTTAGTATTTTTCGGATTTTTTATTATTTTAAAATAAAAATAAAAATAAAATAATATTAATAGTAATAATTCACCTTAATAAAAATTGTAAGTTAAAACCCCTAAAATATTTACATGGAAGTAGTGACAAAAAATTAAATATTGTCAAAAAATTAGGTGCTCACAATGTTCCGCCAAGAAGTGGTGGAGGGATTATTGTTTGGCCAGACCAGCTGGATCACAAGCTTTGACCTGGGATCAGTTCTCTCGGCTATTTCTGGAGAAGTTTCTCCCTATCACCCGAAGAGAGGATTATCGGAGGCAGTTCGAGCACCTCCAACAGGGTTCTATGACTGTCACTCAGTATGAGACAAGGTTTGTTGATTTGGCTCGTCATGCTCTTCTTATTCTCCCCATCAAGAGAGAGAGAGAGAGAATGAGGAGGTTCATTGAGGGACTTGCTCAACCTATTCGATTGTAAATGGCTAAGGAGATAGGGAGCGAGATTTTCTTCCAAGAAGCGGCCAACGTGGCCAGGCGGGTCGAGATGGTTCTAGTTTAGGGAGCGGTCACGGGTCTGATAAGAGGCCTCGTCATTCTGGTACGTTCAGTGGTGCCTCGTCTGGAGGCAGGGATTCTTTTGGAAGGAGCCATCCTCCCAGGCGTTTCATTCAGCACTTCAGGCTTCTCACGGTGCTCCAGGTGGTCGTGGTTCTCATATGCAGTATTTTGATCAGCTACCTTACAGCGCATCCCCAGCTCCTATCAGTGCACCTCCACTCCAGAGTTTTTAAGGTGGTTATTCAGGCCGTCAGGGTCAGTTTCAGGTTCAACAGTCCCAGCAGCCGAGGACTTGTTATACTTGTGGCGATCCGAGGCACATTGCTAGTTTTTGCCTTCGAGCGTCGAGCAATTCTCAGCATCTAGGTTCTCGTGCCATGGTGTTACATCCCATACTTTAACGTTAGGGTTCATCGAAGTAATAACATATGAGTTGGAAGGAATTAAGGTTACACATGAAGATAAGGATATAAGACCCTGTAAGTTTGAAGAATTTCAAAACTACTATATATTGGCTTGATATGTATTTTCATTGAAGCAAATCATTTCCGGTAAAAGTTGATAATACAATTTTATATGGTTGTGATAAGTTTTTAAATTAAATACATGATATGTAAGAGTTTTTAAATTAAATACAATTAAATACATGATAATGAGGTTTTATTTATTTTAAGAGTAGATAGTATTTTTCCGTTTTGAGAATTTATAGTACAAAAAGAATTTCTTTATTGTGAAGATATAAATTATTTTCTCACAAGAAAAGAAGGTTATCCTTTTTACCATTTTAAGTATTAAGCATACGAAAATTTGTACTCTTTATATGAGATTAGAAAAATTAGAAGTTGAGAAAATATATGTATTTTTATATGGGTGATTTAATAAAATAATAGTTTATGTATTAATTTTATTTGGTGTCATATGACCATGATAGTAAAGTACCTGATAATAGGATATATAAAGTGTGGTAAAAGTGAGTAGTATTTTATGTGATTTGAGATAATTCTTAATTATGTGGATAACTGGGTAATTAACTATTTTAGTGAGAGATTAACTAAGTAATTAAATATACTTAGATAGGCTTGATAAGCTTCATAACGTGGTAGCCCCCTTTATTCATTTAGTGACTCATGAGTTAAATTGAGAGGTGGCATCATATACCAAGTCTTGAAGCAAGCAGTAAGTCACCAGGGGCAATCTAGAGACCTTTATCATGAGAGGAAAAATCAATGAGGGTAAAAAGCATTTCTATATTGGTTAGTGGAGAAAGTGGTGCTGGTAACTACTAAAATGCTTATGCGCTATCTTGCCTATTTGGGTGGCCATAAAGGCACTCAAAGGCGGGCTGTGGATCAGCAAGTACTGGAGGTAAGCTAAATGCTCGGAATACTGTTTGAAACTCTTTTACTTCTTAAAATTTCAAGGGCAGGTAGTTAGGAACTTGTACTTTCCTTTGAGGCTTAAATTCGGCATAATTTCAGCTATATAGACAACTTATTACATGGCACGAGTGCATTTTCTAATCACAAGTAAGAAGAATATATGTGAATATGCAACATTATGCTTTCCTTATCAAACACAAAAGAAACATGTCATGTTCTGGCAGTGTTAGTAATGTTAACGTCAGTTATTGAATGAATTTTCCAAATAGAGTGGGTAGATATAGAGGATTTGTACGACTAACTCCAACTAATTTGGGTCTATTGATTGATTGATTTTTGGAGATGTGAATGCATGGAAAAGAATAAAGTATCATATTCATATAAAAAATGGAACTTAAGATAGGATTAAACCTAAGAAAATGATGTAAGTTTCAGAAACCTCACTGTCTATCTTATAATAAACTTCACAGATTTTTTTTCCAATATAGTCTTTATATATATATATATATATATAATGAATTTGATTGTAGTTTCCTTAATTAAAACGGTCAGTATTTTAAAGACTTTCACATCCATTTGAATTAAATAATTTCCAAGAGGCTCTTTTCATGTCTAGCAGTCTAAATCACGAGGACAGGATATTATACATAATACTTCTATATACATATGGAAAGTAAGATTTTATATATATATATATATATATATATATGGAAAGTAAGATTCTGAAGCCATTGGAACGATTGGAATGGACAGTCATGCACAGAGAGAAGATGGGTGAAGAGAGCCAAAAGAAGCTCAAGAAAATCGGCGAAGATTTCGAAAACTCCTATTTCGCAGCGTACGCTTTCTCAAAACAAAAATTATCGCGTTCCATTCATCAACAATTAAAATCTCTATGCAACGCCGGTCGATCAATTACCGACAATACTTCTATGTATCAACTGCGATCAATTTATTACATCTCTGTTACAGTGGTGCATTTAACTGTGTGATTCCGACAATTTTTTATATCTGGAATTCACAATTGCAATCAACTAGGTTTCTCAATGTCTGTCACGCAGATGAAAAATGATTAAATGTACATGAGCCTTTTCCTTGGATATAAATGGTGCGTCATTCTTTTGATACTTGAACTGCATTTGTTCCTTTAAGAAAAAATGCATTTTTTTTCTTTTTCGTGCAATAGTAATGCAATTAGGTTTGTCAATGTTACTTGGTACCTACGTGAGAGATAACTTATGAATTTGTAAAACTCGTATCGGCAGTTAGAGAATATAGATAAACATTAAGATGTAGTAATTGCATTCATTTGAATTCAGCATGGGAGAATTTATTCTTTTCTATCCAATAGAAATATCCATTAATAATTTATTAATGTTTGGATAAATAGTATAGTCCAAAGCCTAAGAAAATCCCGTTGGACTATATGAGTTAAGATTAAGTGCATAATTTGTTACTCCGTATGTTAAGGCTAGTCCTTCCTTCTTTTGGCATGATCCAGACAATGATACGTAAATGTAATGTTATTTCATAAGTGTATCTACTCTTAGCAGTTAAGGATGTCTACGTTATTTATTCCTGTAAAATGATATTAATCAGAGGTATAATGGTCTTTTGACGTTCTGATAAGTTTTATTAACATAATTCTTATGCATTGCACTCATTTGCATGTGCATTTACCCATGACTCAGACGACGTTATATACGCTATATATGTATATGGAATATGGGAAAAAGTTATGGTGTTATATACGCACCACCACCTGATCAGCTGGTATACGTTGGTAATTTCTCCCACAGTGGCACCAGATGGCATTATATACGCGTATATATGTAAATATATGTATATGGGATATGGGAAAAGGTTATGGTGTTATATACGCACCACCACCTGATCAGCTGATATACGATGATGATATTGCCCACAATGGCTGAAACGATATGATGGAATGCCTTCAGAGGCTTGATGATGTTATGTACTTACAGACCTATGCATTACATGACATTTATATGCATATGCATGACCTTATAAATATTTCATGATTTACATAGCCATCCAAATTTATGGAGTTATTCAAATTTACAGGTTGAGTCATTTACTCTATATTTCTTTTATGTCTTTTATGTAATTATTTATGTGTCTTACATACTCAGTACATTATTCGTACTGACGTTCCTTTTGCCTGGGAACGCTGCATTCATGCCTGCAGGTATAGACAATCAGTTTGACGAGCCCTCATAGTAGACGAGATTGACATTCAGCGAATGATCGGTAAGACACCACCTCATTCGGGGTGCAGCCGAGTCTATGAGTTATCATGTCATAGTTTTGATATAGACTTATGGGTAGGTCGGTACCATATCCCATATGATGTCAAATAATCTTAGAGGATTTGTAGACAGAGGTTCATTTTGTTTAGTAGGTCAGAGGCCTTGACGGCCCATATGTATTAAGGTTTTAAGTAAAATGATTCAGTGATACAGTGTTGTTCACTTATAGTTATACATTATGAGTTGTGGCTATGTGGGCCCATGATAGTTACTAAAAGGAATAAGTCCATCTAACTCGGCCTTTGTATGTTCAAATTTTGGTCGAATGGTCATTGTGACGATCTGGCCAGTCATCTCATGAGTTACCGCTCCGTTTCCCCCATTTCTGCTTCTTATTACTTTGTCTATCGGTTCTATATGTGATCGGGTTGGTTGGTTTGCGTTCGAAAATGATTTGGTAAGGTTTGAGACACTTAGTCTCTTTTGAGGAAGCTTAAGTTGGAATATGTTAGAGGGCTCGGATGTGAGTTCTGATGGTTCATATAGCTTCTGAAGGTGATTTGGGACTTAGGAGCGTGATCAGAATGTGTTTTGGAGGTCCAGAGTAGATTTAGGCTTGAATTGGCGAAATTAGATTTTGGCATTTTTCGGTTGATAGGTGATATTTTGATATAGGGGTCGAAATGGAATTTTGACAGTTGCAATAGTTTCGTTGTGTCATTTGGGATGTGTGTGCAAAATTTCAGGTCATTCGGACGTGGTTTGGTTGGGTTTTTGATCAAAAGCAGAATTCGGAAGATTTGGAAACTTAGGCTTGAATCCGATG